>NC_072001.2:75802312-76105342 GCF_028885655.2 Pongo abelii | reverse complement strand
GTAAACAGAAATCAAATTGATATCAGAGAAACAATAGAGAAAAATTAATAAAACCAAAAGGTCGGTATTTATTGAAAAGATCAATAAAATTGATAAATCTATAGCCACAAAAAAAAAAAACAGAAGACACAAATTGCCAATATTAGGGATGAAAGAGATAAATAAGAGATTCTAGAAAAGGATAAGAGAATATTAATCTAGATAACCCTATATATATTAAAGAAATTTAATTTGTAGTTAAAAACATTCCCACATGCACAAAACAAATTCCAAGTCTAGATGGCTTTACTGATTAATTGTATCAAATCTTAAAAAAGAAGTAATTCCAATCCTACACAAACTTTTCTAGGATATTGAAGATGAGGGAATACTTCCCAATTTATTCAGTGATGAAGGCATTATTACACTGATACCAGTCAGACAGACATTAGAAAAACAGAGGTGAGAACAGATAATTACCAATCTACGTCTCTAATAAATGTCAATTAAAAGCAAAATGTCAATTAAAAACAAAATGTCAATTAAAAGAAAAACAAAAACAAAATTATAGAAAATTGAATCCAGCAATATATTGAAAGGAAAATGGCTATGTTCTTAATGTTTGTATCCGAAATTCATATGTTAAAGTCCTAACTAATGAAATGATAGCATTAAGAGGTGGGGTCTTTGGGAGGTGATTAGGTCATGAGGATAGAGCCCTGCACCCTTCTTCCATGTGAGGATACAGCAAGAAGACCCTGTATGAACCAGGAAGTGGACCCTCACAAGATACCGAAACTGCTGGCACCTTGATCTTGAACTTCTCAGCCTCTAGACCTGTGAGAGATAAACTTCTGTTGTTTATTAGCCACCTAGTCCATAGTATTTTGTTATAGCAGCCCAAACAGCCTAAAACAATAATATATCACAATAAGGTGGGTTTATTCCAGTAATGTAATATTGGTTGAACGTTAAAAATTATTGAATAAGTTGGGTGCAGTGGCTTGCATCTGTAATCCCAGCACTTTGAGAGGCTGAAGTGGTATCACTTGAGCCCAGGAGTTTGAGACCAGTCTGGGCAATACAGGAAGACCCTATCTCAAAAAAAAAAAAAGTTACCTGGGCATGGTGGCATGTGCCTGTGGTCTCAGCAGCTTAGGAGGCTGAGGTGGGAGGATCACTTGAGCCCAGGAGGTCGAGGCTGCAGTGAGCCCTGATTGCACCCCTCACTTCAGCCTGGGTGACTAAGTGAGACCCTGTCTCAAAAAAAATACATTGACTAAAATATGGTCATCTCTATAGATGCAGAAAAAAACGTTTGGCAGAATCTTACATCCATTTCTGACTTTTTTTTAAGGAAAAGAACTCTTCCAGAAAACTAGGAATAGAAGTTTCACAACCTAATAAAGGAGATCAACAAAAGTCTACAAAAACCTAAGCACATCATGTTTAGTGGTGAAAGACTGGATGCTTTCCTCCTAAAATCAGAAAAACCTAGGATATCCACTCTCATAACTTCTGTTCAACATTGTAGTGGAGATTCTAGCCAGTGAAATAAGGCAATGAAAAAAAAAAAAGACATACAGATTAAAAAGGAAAAGATAAAATTGTCTCTGTTTATGGACAACATTATTACCTTATAAAAAATCTTATGCAATCTTCAAAAGTTACCAGAATAAACAAACTTAACAATGTTGTAGGACAAAATAAGTAAAGAAAAGTCAATCTGTTTATACCAGAAATGATGAATCCAAAATTTAAACTTAAAAACCTACACCATTCTCAATAGCATCAACAAATATTAATAAAATGCTTAGGAGTAAATCTGACTTAAAAAAAGGTATGCAAGGACTGTACACTGAAAATTATAAAACACCTGTGAAAGAAATTAAAGATAACCTAAATGAAGACACATGCCATGTTCATGGTTTGGATAATTTAATATTGATATCAGTTCTCCTTAAATGGATCCGTAGATTCAATACAATCTCAATCAGAAGCCCAGGACAGTTTGTAGCAATTGGCGTGCTTATTTTAAAATTCATGTAAGTCAAAAAAAGGACCTAGAGTAGCTAAAAACAAAAATTCATGTAAGTCAAAAAAAGGACCTAGAGTAGCTAAAAACAACTTTTAAAAGGAAGAACAAAGTAGGAGGATATACACTACTGTTACTGGTGGAGGCTGTCCAGGTTCTTGGCAAATTGGACAACATGCACAAACAAAGCAAGGAAAGAAAAGCACAGATTTATTGAAACAAAAGTACACTCCACAGAGTAGGAGCATGCTTGAGCAAGCAGATTAAGAGCTCTGGTTACAGAATTTTCTGGGGTTTAAATACATTCTAGAGGTTTCCCATTGATTACTTGGTTTGTACCCTATGTAAATGAAGTAGTGGCCTGCAACCAGTCTGATTGGTTGTGGAAGATGACTAATCAGAGACTGAAGTTACAAAGTTACACATGAAGACTTGGCCTGAGACCAATCTGATTGGTTGCAGGAGGGGACCAATCAGAGGTACTTTCATTTTTCATCTGCAATGCAGAAAAGTGAAGGGGTTGCAAAGGGAATAGCCTCTGATCCTTTTGTTACATGGATATGGAGAGGTGGGGGTTTTTCTTTTGATTCAGTTCTAGGAAGGCAGCATGAATTGGCCTTAGGTTCCCTGCCTCCAGACCCTATTCTCTTGCCTCACTACTGATTTCAAGACTTCTAAAGTTATGGTATTCAAGAAGGCAAGGTATTGGTATAAAGACAGACAAATAAATTAATGGAACAAAATAGAGTCCTGAAGTAGACCCAAAACAGATAGGCTGATAGATTTTAAAGAAAGACGCAAAGGCAATTACATGTGGAAATGATAACCTTTTAAACAAATGATGCTCAAATTTGAATATTGATAACCTTTTAAACAAATGATGCCCAACTTTTGCCTATTAAATATTCATAGGCCAAAAAAAATCCCCTCCAATTCTCACCTCACACTACCTACAAGAACAAACTTAAAATGGATCATAAAGCTAAATGTAAACTTAAAACTATAAAACTTCTTGAATAAAATCCAGGAGAAAAATCTTTGTAAAGTTGATTTAGGCAAAGATTTCTTAAATGCAACAAAAATTATGATCCATAAAAAGATAAAATTGATAAATTGGACATCAGCAAAATTAAGAACTTCTATTCCTAGATCGACATTATTAGGAGAGTCAAAAACAAGCCACAGACTTAGAGATAATATTTTCAAAGAAGCATATCTGTTAGGACTTATAAACACAATATATAAAGAACTCTCAAAACTCAGTAATAAGACATACAACCCACTTTTTAAAGTAGGTAAAAGGTTTTAAAGAGACACTTCACCAAAGAAGATATATATGGACGGCACAAGAAAACATTCTCAACATCATTAATCATCAGAGAAATGCGAATTATAACCATTACATCCCATTTGAATGTTTAAAATCAAACAGATTGATCATACCAAGCATCAGCAACGAAGTGAAGCCATCATTGTAAGCCTCATACACTGCTGGTGGAAATGTAAATCATGCAACCACTTTGGAAAACAGTCTGGCAGTTTCTTAAAACATTAAACTTACACCTACCATATAACCTGTCTGTTCCACTCCTATATGTTTATCCAAGAAAATGAAAGCATATGTTCATAAAAAGACTTGTACATGAATGTCCATAGCAGCTTTATTCAAACTAGCCAAAAACTGGAAACAACCCAAATGTCCATCAACAGGTGAATACATACATAAATTATGATATATCCATGCAGTAGACTAGTTCTCAGAAATAAAAATGAGTGAACCATTGATACATGCAACAATGTAGATGAATCTCAACATAATTATGTTCAATGAAATAAAAGACAGACAATAGGCCAGGCACGATGGCTCATACCTGTAATCTCAACACTTTGGGAGGCTGAGGCAAGAGGATTGCTTGAGCCCAGGAGTTCAAGACCAGCTTGGGCAATAAAGGGACAGCTCATCTCTACAAAAAATTTAGAAATTAGCCAAGCATGCTGGTGTGTGCCTGTAGTCCCAGTTACTCAGGAGGCTGAGGTGGGAGGATTGCTTGAGCCCAGGAGGCCGAGGCTACAGTGAGCTGTGATTGCATCACTGCCCTCCAGCCTGTGTGACAGACCAAGAACTTGTTTCAAAGGAAAAGAGAAAAATAAAAAGGCCAGTAACAGAGTACATACTCTATGATTCCATTTACATAAAATTCTATAAAATACAAACTATACTGACAGAAAATAAATCAGTAGTTGTTTGAGGACTGGGGGCAGGAAGTGTAGGCAGAGGGAGGAGTGGGAAGGAAAGATTACAAAAGAGAATTTGGGGACATAATGGATATTTTCATTATCTTGATTGTAGTAATGGTGTCCAGAGTGTACACATACATCAAAACATATCACACCATGCATGTTAAGATGCAGTTCATTGGATGTCTATATCTCAATAAAACTGTTAGAAATAGACACGGAACACTAGGAAAGGAGGGTCTAAGATGTTTGGAGAATATCACTGAGAGAAAGTTGAGATTCATGACTCTGGAAGGTGAAGGATCCAATAGGTAATAATAGAAATAATAATTGTTATTATAGCTAATGATTATTGTCTGCCTACTATTATCATTTCACACAAGGGAAGGAACATGAAGCCCAGAGAAGCTAAGCAACTGGCACAGGGTCACAGAGCTGGTGAGAGGTGGAACAGGGATTTGGATCCCACACAGATAACCAGATCACTGGGGAGTTTCTGGAACAGACTGCAGGGAGCCCTGGGTTTTCTATAGCACTGGAGAGATGCTGGCATAAGTTCAGTTGCAGTGACCCCCAGCCCTCTTGACTCTGCTGGGCCCTGCGCGGCTCCACAAGCTCTTCTCCTCCTGTTTCTGCCGCTGGGCCATGCAGGCAGAGCCATTGCTGACAAGCTCAGATTTCGGCAGCATCGTTCTCATGAATTCCAAGCCAGGAGGCTGGGAGCCAGTGCTCCGAGAGACATTTGAGAAGATGAAGACAAAAGCTGTCGGGAAAAGTGACGCAGGAGGGCATGCCTGAAATATCTGCAGGTTCAACTACTTCTCCAAATCATCCCAGAGCAGGCACGTGGCCCAGCAGTGACAGGTGCTCCAGCATGTCTCATGAGGCCTGGGACAGCTTGCCAGAACCAGAAGAGAAAGAAGCAGACACAGGGAAGCCTCAAAGATCCTTTGCAGGAGGAACCAGACACCATGTAGGGGCTGAAGGCTTCATTAGGTCAGCATGGCTGGCACAGGAGTGCCCTCCTGCAGAGCCAGCTGTCCTGGGCAGTGAGAGGAGACTCCCATGCGTCCTTGTACTCCACGGCCACAAGTCAGGATGTGGCCATTCCCAGACTAGAACCCCATGGGGCTTTGCTATAGTCAGAAAGTCTGAGCTGGTTCCACTTCAGGGAAGGAAGGGAGGGGGTCCTGCCAGTTTTCTTGGCAGTAGAATTGTGTTCGAAAGATTGCTATCACCAATCTCCTTCTGCGACTGATGGTAGCTCAGGCCAGTATTTCATCAACAGTTCCCATTAGGGGAGCCTCACTGGAAACACCAAAAGGAATTCCTACCACCAATTCCCTCTCCAATCTCCTCCTTCTCCCCTATATTAGTTTCCTATCCAATTACCACAAACTTAGAGGCTTAAAACAACATGAATGTATTATCTTACAGTTCTGAGGTCAGAAGTCTGAAATGGGCTTCCCTGGGCTAAAATCAAAGCATTGGCTTGGCTGCTTTTCTTTCTGCAGGCTTTGAGTATAAACTCATTTTCTTGCCTTTTCCAGCCTCTAGAGACTGCCTGCATCCTTGGCTCATGCCCCCTCCCATCTTCAAAGGCAACCATGTCTGGTTGAAGCATCTTTCTCATATCACCTCCCTCTCTGTCTTACAAAAACCCATGTGATTTCATCTAGCCCACCTGGATAATCCACGATAATCTTATTTTAAGGGCAGCTGATTGGCAAATTAAATTCCATCTGCAACATTAATTCTCCTCTACCATATGACCTAACATATTAGGACAGGTATTAGGACAGAGATGTCTTTGGGGAGCCATTATTCTCCCGACCACAAACCTGCCAAGAGAACTATATGTCTGGTTAATTAAAAGCATTAAACAAATCTTACGTTTCTAAAAAGTTTTTTTTTCTTTTGAAAGGTGCGTCATGAGAGCCTTCCTCAGATTTGCTTTGGGCAAGGAGGTTGGTGAACAGGAGAAATTTTGCTTTCGTTCTTGGCAGAAAACATCACCAATGACACCCCACTACCCTGTCTCTGCTGAAAAGAGCCTGGGAGCCACCAGGGAAATGCTTGACTTTGTAAACATATTTACAGGCTTCAAATCCAAGCAGGAAGTGAAGCCAAATCCCCCAGGAAAAGATTTTCTAAAATGTCAAGAAGACTGCCATTTCTCAATCCTGAAAAGGTTGTCCACTTTGGGTAGCCAACCGGTTGCCTGTTTACAAAGACCCCTCTCTGTTTATTGTAGCCATGGTTTCCTCTGTGTTAAGCAGCCAAAGGGGAAGGCCTGGCATCCCATGCTCGGGAGAGCCCTTCTTTGGATTCTAGTCTTGCGGGTTGCTGGTCACAGAGCCATGCTGGATCTGGGCTGAGCACTGAGGATGTGTTTTAGTTACCTGTGGCTGCCATAACAATTTTTCACGAGCTGAGTGGCTTAAAACAACAGAAATTTATTTTTTCACAGTTCTGGAAGCCAGATGACTAAAAATCAAGGTGTCAGCAGAGCTGGCAAGGCTCTGCACAGCGCCGTCTGGAGACTCTGAGGGAGAAACCATTCCCTGCTTCTCTTCTAACCTCTAGTGGCTGTTGGCAATCCTCAGTGATCCGTGACTTGTGGCTGCATCATCCCAACCTCTGCCTCCTCCTTCACATGGTCTTCCTCGGGCCTTCTTCCATTGTCTTTGTCTTCTCCTCTTCTTATAAGGACACTTGTTATTGGATTTGGGCCCATCCAGTTAATCCAGGATGATCTCATTTCAAAGAACCCTTAACTCAATTACCTCTGCAAAGACCCTTCTTTTCCAATAAAGTGACATTCACAGGTACTGTGAGTTAGGACTTGGACATTTTGGTTGTGGGGGGCACAATCCAACCCCTCCAGGGAGAGATCTGGCTCCCAAATGGCATTGGGTAGAGTCCTGCCACTGAGTTTAAACCCCATCCCTCCAGGTGCAGTGAACTACTTGAGGCCACCCTGCAGCATCACCACATGGTCCTTTCTAGCCAAAAATACCCTCTCCTCTGCCTGGAAAACTGGTTGCCCTTCAAAATTCATCTGAAGCATCACCTTCTGTATAAAGTCTTCCCTGGCCCAACCCCACAAGTGGTACTGATCAAACAATCTTTGTGTTTTGATTTCCCCAACAAATCAAATCTTGTCTGTTCCTCTGTTGTAGCACCTATTACTATGGTTACTTCACACGTCTGTTTCTCCCACTAGGATGTGACAGCCTGAGGATTCAGAAATCCGCATGTTCACATGCATCTATTCATTCAGCAAATACTTACAGAGAGCCCACTGTGCATTAGGCACGTAAGAATGGCTAAAACTATTCTTAAAAGAAGGCATAGGCCAGGTGCGGTGGCTTACGCCTGTAATCCCAGCACTTTAGGAGGCCGAGGTGGGTGGATCACGAGGTCAAGAGATCGAGATCATCCTGGCCAACATGATGAAACCCCATCTCTACTAAAAAAATAAAAATTAGCTTGGTGTGGTGGCATGCACCTGTAGTCCCAGCTACTCGGGAGGCTGAGGCAGGAGAATCACTTGAACCCAGGAGGCGGAGGTTGCAGTGAACCAAGATCATGCTACTGCACTCAGCCTAGCTACAAAGCGAGACTCTGTCTCAAAAAAAAAAAAAAAAAAAAAAAAAGAAGGCATAAAAACTAAGAGATCTTATGATGTGGGAGCCCAACCTAACCCAGGTCTGGGAGACCAGAGAAACCTTCCCAGAGGTGTCCTTTGAGCTGAAGGCTGAAGAATAAGTAGAAATGAATTAGAAAAAGGAGGGAAGAACATTCTAGGCAGAGGGACTAGCATGGGCAAAGACTCAGTGGTGAGAGGAAGCTTAGCAAGTTCAAGGACCTGTAAGAAGCTAAGCGTGGCTGGTGCAGGGCTGGGAGTTCCTGTCATGGCAAAATGACAATGGGGGTGCAGGTCAGGATCAGAGCACACAGGGCCTGAAGGTCTCGTAAAGGCATCTAGTCATTATTCATCTTTATGTCTGATATGGTTTGGCTCTGTGTCCTCACCCAAATCTCATGTTGAATGGTGATCCCAAGTATTGGAGGTAGGGCCTGGTGGGAGGTGATTGGATCATGGGGATGGTTTCTAATGGTTTAGCACCATCCCCCTAGTGCTGTCTTGTGAGAGAGTTCTCACAAGATCTGGTTGTTTAAAAACATATAGCACTTCCCCCTTCGCTCACTCTTTCTTTTATTGGCCATGTGAAGACGTGCTTGCTTCCCCTTTGCCTTCCTCCATGATTGCAAGTTTCCTGAGGCCTCCCCTGCCATGCTTTCTATACAGCCTGTAGAACGGTGAGCCAATTAAATCTCTTTTCTTTATAAACTACCCAGTCTCAGGTAGTTCTTTATAGCAATGTGAGAATGGACTAATACAATGTCCCTGCTTAATCAGTGTTGAATAAATGAATGTAAATTGATGATTGTCTATTGAGAGACACCAGAGTACTGTATGTGAAAACAAATAAAAAATGTTTGTTTATCCTTTCCAAATGAATTTGCATCCACTAGTGACTATTCAGATTCAGAGTTGAAAGGCTAGTTTCAAGCAAAAATGACTTCTGACATTTAAAAAGTATTTATGAAAAATTACCAGTGTAAGTATTTATTTAAAATTACCAGTGTATTAAGATCTATACCAAATACTGAACTGGCCTTGGTTCAAATCGAAGGTATTTCTAACCTATAAAGGAAAGAGACTAGAACAAAGTGCCTATAAAACAGCTTAAAAATACCCACCCCCAAAAGGAGGTCAGGCTGCAGCCTGATCATCCAGATCACAGACAGTGAGCTGCATCAGTCAACAGTTACCTGGGTAGTTGTTAAAAATATAGCTTGTTAAAAATAGAGTAGTTCAGACTCCACCCCAGACCCAGATCAAAATGTCCAGGGGTGGGGCTCAGGCCACTACCAGATTGCTATTAAGCAACCCCTAAGCAAACCAAAGTTTAAGGATCCCTAATATAGTGACTTTTTTATTATGGTAATATATCTAGTTCTGTGTGTGTGTGTGTGTGTGGCGTGTTAGTGGTGTTATTTATAGTGGAGCTAGAAAGAGGATCAGAACTAGGACAAGCAAGGTGGGGATAGCAATGGATATCAGGAAGTTTGAGAATAGAAAAGGGAATTGAGTAGAGAGGTGAAGGTTAGGCTCCTGAAATAAGCAACCCAGAAAGTACTGATTAGTCTTTCTTATCACTCGACCTCCCCTGGTGGTACTGAAGATGTTTAGGTTTCTGGGATAATTTGAGGTCTTATTCCCTAGCCCTGTACCCAATAAGGCACCACCTTGACATTTCTCCTTCTTGCTCACAAAGTGTAATCACACCACTGAGGATCTGAGAGGTGATGACACACCCCAAGCAGTGGGAGCCCAAGAGCCAGAAGTGGAGGCCAACCCAGAAGCCAGAGTTGCCCTGGCTCCCCATATAGCTGGGGTAGAAGTAGAGGTCGGTCTTATAGGACAAACACCAATCCTTCTGGGGGCAGATGGTGTCTATGGCTAGGGATTTGGTCCATAACAGTGTCCACAGATTGACTGCTTTGCATCCTACAGGCTTGCTACCTGCGAGACTGATAGACCCTTCTGGAGAGCAGGAGGTCAAGGGGCCCAGATGCTGAGCAGGCATACAGGGGAGGGTACACAGAAGCAGCCCATGAACGAGTTCCTGCAGGGTCCCCTGGCTCTCAGCTAGCCCCTGGTGAAAATATTTCATATTTCCAAACACCCCCTCAAACTGTATTTTTTAACATATGAAAATCTTTAATACATATAAATGCTTTCCTAGAGCCTGGTTGTCTGGCCTGGGCTCCCCAGCAAGGGAGGAGAGTTCATAGTCTACTTGAAGCTACAGACTGGGCAGAGGAGTCTATAGAATATTCACACATCAATGTTTGTTTCTGTGTTGCTGGTAAATGGAGAAGTTCTTCCTCACTTTTTCCTACTTTCAACACCCCTAGTGGGATTCCAGCTCTCAAACCAGCCTCCCTTTGGAGAAGTTGTGCAGACAACTTCAAATAAGGGAAACCTTCACCTATAAGCCGAGAAGAGACCTGGCTTTTCTCTTGTGTCCTGGGCTTCTTCCTCACCCTGAGGTTAAAGGACCAGAATTTGTGAGGGGGAGGGAAAGAGGATGCAGAGATGAAGCTCTTGATCACACTCTATGGCAGGCCAAATACTGGCCTCCAAAGATGTCTACACTCCAATCCCCAGAACCTATGATATGTCATGTTACATGGCAAAATGACTTTACAAGTGTGATTAAGATTACCGATCTTGAGACAGAAAGATTGGTAAACTTAATCACACCTGCAAAGTCAAGTGTGAAAGTTCAGCAGAGAAAGGCTGCCAGCTATTAATGGCTCAGGCGATTAGACTGGGGCCACCCAGGTGGCTGGGAGCCTTTCCCTGCTCAACTCAGAGAGATGCAACGAAAGAAAAGGCAGGAGAAATGTAAACTGTGAGAGGACTCTACCCACCATTGGTGGCTTGGAAGATGGAGGAAAGGGACCACCAATCAAGGAGTGCTGGCAACCTCTAGAAGCTGAATGTGACCCTTAGATGGCAGCCAACAAAGAACCCTCAGTCCTACAACTGCACGGAGCTGAATTCTGCCAACAACTTGAATGAACAAAAGCATGGATCCTCCCTTGAGCCTCCAGCAAGGAATGCAGCCTGCAGACACCTCAATTTTGACTCAGGGAGACCCATATTGGACTTCTGCCCTGCAAAATTGTAAGCTAAGAAGCAGATATCATTTTAAGCTGCTGAATGTGTGATCATTTATTACAGCAGCAATAGAAAAACTAATACATCCCCAACACACTCTTGTCCCTACCAGAGATCAGGAGGTCAACGGGTGCTGGGAACCAAGAAGGAACCGGCCTAGGCTTTATGGGCTCATACCTGACTGAAGTAGGTGGGGTGAAAATCTATACCCATGAAGGGGTTGTTGGCTTCCAAGACTCTAGCAAGTGGGGATTTGGGCAAGATGAGAGTAGAATCAAAAGATGATCACCACCTTTACTTTCTGTCCTTTATCCAAATAGATGGTGAAAGGGGTTCAGGAATGATCCCTGATTCCATGGGTGGTCAAGTGGTCTTTCTCCTCTTCACTGGCTTGAGTGCATCCTTGAGAGCTGCAATGATCCCAACTACACAGCTTCTCTCTGAGCTCTGGAAGCAGCCCTTGCTGGGATGGGGGATTAAGATTCATGATCCATTGAAGAAGCAGGGAGGCTTGGAAAGAGTATACCCCAGAATCCCTCCCCAGGCTCAGCATTCTTCCCACCCACTCCGGGCACGGGGGTTTTGATCCACCCCCGGAGATGAGAAAGGCTCCCACTCACTTGTTTCCAAGGGTGGGGGTGGAGTGGGCAGGGGAGGGAATCCCACACTGGACTGTGACTAAGACTAAATACAGATCAGGGCGCAATTTGTGTCTCCAGGGTGAGCACACAGTGCTGAGTGCCAAGATGGTGCAGAAGGAGCACTGTGGGCCCACAGGAGCAGCTGCAAAGCACCTTGGGAAGCTCCTTCTCCCCAGCCATGGCTGGGAGAAGCCAGAGGTCTGCTGCAGCCAGGTCTGCTGACAGCAGTTCTCTCCCTCTTTAAGTGTGTGCTAATGGCCTAAGCAAGAAGGGCTGTTCCCAGGAGACACCAGGGGCCAAGCTCTCAGGAGACAGTGAGCCCATGAGCCAGGGGCAACCCCATCGCCTAGAGTGCACACTCTCCCAGAGCCAGTGTAGGCTCCCATGACTCCTCCAGAGTGGCCAGCACTGGGCAGTTGCTTATCAAGTAGGGTGAAGGGGCTGTACGGACACCTGAGGCCAGGTGGGGATGTCCGTGAGAGGACAGTCAGGACTTCTCCATCCTTTCCTCAGCTCCCTGAAAGTTGCACATTCAAGAACTTTCTCACCCTTGCCCCAACCTCCCTCCTGGCCACTGCTTTGCCACACTTGATTACTTCTGCCAATGTACCATGCACACTAGGCCTCTCTGACTTTGCTTATGCCAGACCTTTGTATAGAATGCCTTCCCTGTCTTGCCAAAATAAATGCGGTCTTCAAAGTCCAGTCCAACCGTCACCCTCCCTGGGGAGCTTTCTCCAACTTTTCCTCATTTCCTACTCCAATTTAAGTAGAATTATTTCTTTGCTATTAAGAGTATTTATATTACTTGGCACAGACTTTATGGGTACATTTGTTGCAGATTAAGATTTTGAAATATTAACCAATGAATTCTAACCCTCTCCCTGTATTTTCCTTCAGCCTGGATTTCTCTCCTGGTCTGAACCAGGTGAGTCATCACTCATTGCCTTAGGCAAAAGTTGACACAGCAGAAGACGAAATCAATTCTCAGCCTTTGAGTTTCAAAAGCCTTGTCATAAAGAATTATGGAAACAATTTGGTTGCTAGAGAGATGTGGGAGAATTCACAATTCACAGAATTCCAAGCTTTCTACCATTCCCTTCACTACATTCCCTTCAGAGACTAGACCAGAGGCTGGACCAGGGCCACAGCTTAACCATGTCACAGTCTATGACAATGGTGCCTCCTAGAATTGTGCAACACACAACCTACATGGCTATACACAGCGGCCTTAGAACCAGGCCCTTATTTCCACCCATTCTCCTTAGCATCGAGTCCTTTATCACTGATCATTGATCATTCTTGCAGCCACATAGTTGCAGGACAGCTGTTGTACCCATTGGCTTTACAGTCGTGTTCCTGGTGGAAAGGAGAGAGAAAGGCAGAGAGCCCTTAGTGAGGACTTTTATTCAGGAAAGGATGCCCTCTCTGTGGACTTCTGCCTTGATCTCACTGGCCAGAACTGTGTGTCCTCTACAAGGGAAGCTGAGTCTTCGTTTTCTAATCTCTATAATAGGAAGGCAAGGGAGAAGATTGTGAGCAGTCAGTTCGCTTTGTCTGCACAAGGGGAGAACATTCCAGGCAGGAGGTACAGCATGTGCAAAGGCTCAAGAGCAAGAGCATCCCTGCTGGGATCACAGTGCCTGCCACTGTGGGGCATAGCAGGCACTCACCAGACACTTGCTGGAGGAGTGAACGGATAGATGAAATGAGATCATAGGTACAAAGGCCACAAGAAGTTCAGCCTGGCTGTATTGTAGCACTTAAGACAAGAAGTGGCAAGACAAGAGGCAAGGGATTACATGGCAGCCAGAGCATCAGGGGCCTTGTGTGTGGATCTTTATACAAAGAACAACAAAGAGCCTTGGAAGAACTGTCTATAGGGTGTAACTTGATTAGTCTGTGTTTGGGAAGATCATGCTACCTGCAGGGAGGGGCACATTTAGGAGGTGAATGAGACAAAAGGTAAGGAGTGCATCTGGAGCCTATTGCAATATCCAAGGTAAAAAAGAAGGTGGCCTGGAAGAGTATGTGGTAATGGGGACAGAAAGTGGTCAGAGTCAAGAGGTATTTTGGAGGCAGAACTGACTGCATTTGGTAAAGGATTGAACATGGGAGAAAAGAGAAAAGTCAAGAAAAACTCTGAATTTCTGGCTCAAGTTACTGAGTCTGGTGCTACCAATCATTGAATCAGGAAGCACAGAAATAGCAGGTTTGTGTTTGGAGTAGAGGGAAGACGAATGCACTTTGGATGTTATACTAGGCCTTGTTATATACATACCCCAAGATTTGCTGATCTCCATCTACCCCACAGGTCTTAATCATTGGTCAATGAGGATCTCCAGCTGCAATCATGAGTGTACCCTCATCTCATCCTTCATCAAGTTGGACTTGGAGCAGTGCCCTTTGGCGATTTGAACTGCTTATAGTGCAGCCATAACAAGGACACTGGCTTCTCATGTAGTAGGCAAGAGGTGGACTTGGGTAGCAATGCCACCAGCACATTCTCCACATGTTCCATGGGCAGCTGCCACAAATGCTTAATTCTTTTCCAGCCCAGGTCCTGCAGCTCATCCACCAGGTTCCTAGGCAAAGCTGCATCTCTAGTTCTTTGTATGCCATAATGTACTACAGCTTTTCTGCCTCATCCCACTCTGTCTGCATCAACAGCTCTTTCAAGCTCCAGTCATGCTTGGACTTGGCTGAACCCCTTGGAGACTATGGCTTCTCTGATCACTTTTTGGTTCAGCTGAAGCACCAGACTGAAAGCTTGCGGTCTGGTTTCTCCAGTGGATCCCTGGAGGGGCCAATTAACACAACCCAGAAATGGGTGGGAGTTAACCATGAAACAGACCTGGCTTATAAGTACAGAAAGAAGCCACCAGCTAAATCTTTTTCTCTCTACCCCCAACCCCAAAGAAGTGTTCCAAGGCATGGTTCTTCTGTTAGTCCTGTTTATAAAACATTCCATGTGACCAAGCAACAGGCTGCATTTTTATTTTATTTTATTTTTTTTGAGACAGGGTCTCACTATCTTGCCCAGGCTGGAATGCAGTGGTGTGATCATGGCTTATTGCAGCCTCAAACTCCTGGGATCAAATGATCCTCCCACCTCAGCCTCCAGCCTCCAAAGTAGCTGGGACTACAGGCAAGCACCACCATGCCCTGCTAATTTTTTTTTATTATTATTTTAGAGATGGAGATCTCACTATGTTGCCCCAGTTGGTCTTGAACTCTTGGCCTCAAGCAATCCTCCCACCTTGGCCTCCCAAAGTTGCCTGCATTTTTAATGAAGTTGTGGCTAGCTTGGTGCGGTCACTTCCTAGTGCTGCCGTAATAAAGTACCACAAACTGGGTAGCTTGAAACAACAGAAATTTATTCTTTCACAGTTCTGGAGGTCAGAAGTTGGAAATCAAGATACTGGCAGGGCCATGCTACTTCTAAGGGCTCTAAGGGATAATCCTTTCTTGCCTCTTACAGCATCTGGGGGCCCCAGGTGTTCCTTGGCTTGTGGCAGCTTTACTCCATCTCTGCCTCTGTCTTGACACGGCAGCCTCCCCTCTGCATGCCCTTTCCTCTTCTTATAAGGACACCAATCATATCCCATCTAATCCAGCTAGGCTTCCTCTTAATATAATTAACCACATCTGCAAAGACCCTATTTCCAAATAAGGGCACATTCGCAGTGCTAAGAGTTAGGACTTCAACATATCTTTCTGAGGACACAGTTCAACCCCAAACACTCGGTAACACACCATCTCATGTTTGCTTCCCTCCTCCTCTGCCCCATGTGCCTACTTCTCTTACACTTTGCTGCCCTGGATTTGTACCACCCAATACAGCCTTATCATAGGCATTTTGTGTAGGGATTTATTTTCCAGGAAATTTGTGTAAAGAAAGACTTGCTGAGTTTGCAACATCCAAATGAAGATATCTGTAATTCTGAAATGCAGGGTAAAGGTCTGGATGGGAAAACATAAATAGGAGCTTTTATGGTAAATATCTGCTTTGTGCATCCTGTATTCCTCTCCCTTCTTCTGGCAGTAGTACTCTTTTTTTCCTTTAGGGATCTGTTCTTCCACAATTCCATGTGGTGCAGGGAGGCTGGCAATTCTTACTACCCCAAATTCATTCAGCTCCTTTGAGTCAGCATGTGATTCCAGTTAGATCAACCACTGTCCTTTCCCAGGAATTGGGAGAAGTTCTTTATTTCCTCCAGAGTAGTTATCTAGGATGCTAAAAGCCTGAGTCATTTATGATCACTCCTGTGCCCTCCCCTGACTCCAAGAGAAATCCTGTGCAATAGAAGAGAATGAGGCCAAGACAATGATAGAGACAGGGCTGGAGATGGAAATGGTGGGAGAGGGATATGTTTTGGCTGTGTCCCCACCCAAATATCACCCTGAATTGTAATAATCCCCACATGTCAAGGGCGGGCCCAGGTGGAGATAATTGAATCATGGCAGTGGTTTCCCCCATACTGTTCTCGTGGTAATGAATAAGTCTCACAAGATCTGATGGTTTGATAAGTAAGAGTTCCCCTGCACAAGCTATCTTGCCTGCTGCCATGTAAGATGTGACTTTGCTCCTCATTCGCCTTCTGCCATGATTGTGAGGCCTTGTCAGCTATGTGGAACTATGAGTCAATTAAACCTCTTTCCTTTATAAATTACCCACTCTAGGGTATGTCTTTATTAGCAGCATGAGAACAAACTAATACAGAGAGAAAGAGGCCTGACAACATCATTTGAGTCTTTAGATCCAGACACGCCGAGTTTCACTCTACTTCTAAACTAGCTTATTATGCTAGCCAAACATTTCTCTTTAGTTTTGCTTGAGCTAGTGTGAATTGGGTTGCTGTCATTTGCAACCCAAAGTCCTGACTATGTAGATGTCATCGTGGTTAGACGGTGACAGAGCCTGGTCAAAGTATGAAGGCTGACAAGAGCAGAGGGCCTAAGGAAGAATCCCAAAGGGCAGGAACATTCAAGCAACATTCAGCAAAAGCATTAAAGGAGACAAAAAATTAGTGACCAGAGAGATGGGAAGAAAACAGGGAGAGTGACAGAAGACAAAGGAAGTGAGACTCAGAAGAAGGGAATGGTCCACAGTGCCAAGTGCAGCTGGTGGGTCACACAAACAGGAAATGGAAATGCCCATTGGATATAGCAGAAGCATGTCCCAGTGATTTTGAGGAAATCAATCTCAATGGACAGGAGGGGACAGAAATTTAATGACCAAGTGTTGAAGAGTAGGCGTGGAAGGAAGTGAGACAATGAGGGCAGAAAACACTCAGGAAGTGTGGTTGCGAAAGAAAGAAAGGAGATGACAAAGGGAGAAAGATGGAAAGTAAAGGAGAAAACTTGAGGTTTTTTTTTTAAGATAATAAAGACTTGAACATATTGAAATGTTGATGAGAAGAGACCAGTAGAGAGGTAAAGCTTACAGATACAAGCAAGGGAGGGAAGAGTGGTCCCTGAAAAATGGGAGAAGGGCTCAGATTTATCCGTGGTGTCTGGAGAGAGAAGGAAAATATAGGTACAAGTTCAGAGAGGTTTAGGTTTGATGGCAGGAAGTTGGGGCATTTGCAAAGTTATTGCTGATGGTGACAGAGGCTGCAGGGCAGCAGGCAGGGGAATGGTGGGGTAGGAGCCTGAGAGAAGAATTGTAATGGCCTGTGTGGAGAACAGGAAACAGAGGCCATTAGAGACATAGAAAGATTACTAGTCATGGAGGGAACCATTGGAGACCATGAAGTTACAATGGCTCCAATGCACATGGCCATGGGAGGCTTTGGGTTAGTGCTCAGCTGTGTCAACTTAGGCACAAAGACAGCAAATGGCTGGAGTATGACAGAACTGAAGGAAAAGGAGTAGAGGCTCTTGGAAAGCTGAGTAAAGATGGAAGGGAAGAGAGAAGGCAGCCCTGAGAGGCTCGAAGTAGAAGGTCTAGGACTCGGATAAAAGCAGGGACTCATACCTGGTAAGTCCCCATATTTTGCCTGGGAGGCTGAAGAACAGGTGAGAAGGGCATGTATCTGGGCTCAGATCACTCATGCAGCCCCTGTCTGACACGGACTAGCACTGCCTACCCCGCTGCCACCCACACTAAGTCTGTCTTCACAATCTGTCCCTGATTTCACAACTTCTCCCCCCACGCTCTGCACATTGTCAGCTGTCTCCTTCCCTCCTCACCCTACATTCCTCATCCTTACTGCCTCTGGGCCCTTCCTCATGGCCTCCCTATCCCAGCCCCCTGTATAACTTCTCCATACACACAAACACACACACACTTTTTGCCCATTCAAATTCTCTCTTACCCTCCAAGGCCCTGGTCAATCCCCTCTCCTTAATGAAGCTTTTATCAGCTATTCTGATTTCCTTTTCTGAATCCCTGGGGCATTTATAAAAGGTACCTCAGCATAACTGTATAACAGTCTCATGGTATCTGTTAATTGTCTTATTTGTGATTTTGGTTTTTGTAACTAGATTATGAGTTCCTTGATATGCAGAGCTACTTGGCCATTGAAGATAGATAGATGATGATGGATGGATGGATGGGTGGATGGATGGATGGATGGATGGATGGATAGATAGATAGATAGATAGATAGATAGACAGATAGATAGATAGTAGATTTTATTAGGAATTAGGTAGATAGATGACAGATGATCTGCATTAGGGAAAATTTTCAATTTCTTTACCTAGGGGGGGACTTGCCAGGTAGGAGTCCCCACTTTTATTGCCTTTATAGATGGGCCCGAACTTATGATGGCTGGACTTAAGATTTTTCGAACTTAGATAGGTTTATCAGGTATTAAGTGCATTTTTCTTTCTTTTTTTTTTTTTTTTTTTGAGATGGAGTCTCACTCTGTCACCCAGGCTGAAGTGCAGTGGCATGATCTTGGCTCACTGCAACCTCTGCCTCCCAGGTTCATGCAATTCTCCTGCCTCAGTCTCCTGAGTAGCTGGGATTACAGGTGCATACCACCACACCTGGCTAATTTTTGTATTTTTAGTAGAGATGGGGTTCCACCATGTTGGTCAGGCTGGTCTCGAACTCCTAACCTCATGATCTGCCCGCCTTGGCCTCCCAAAGTGCTGCAATTACAGGCGTGAGCCACCGCGCCCAGCCGTGCATTTTCAGCTTACAAAATTTTTGAATTACAATGGGGATGATTGGGACGTAACCCCATCATAAGTCAAGGAGCATCTGTACACACAAACACACATAGACACGTGGACACACAACGTTCTGGGTGCAGGGCTCAGGGACGCAGGGACTGAGGCCATGTGAAAATTCACCACTGATCACACTAAAGCCATCCCAACTCTGCTTTTCAAACAAGACTCCAGCCCCACCTGGCCCCCTCCCCAGTGAATGCCTGTGACTCTGCTAGTGCCAATAAGAACTTTCCAGACCAGGAACCTGCTACCCGAGTTCTTGGGACGGAAGCAGTGGCTCCACGGAGGTGACAGGCAATGAACAACAGCCTTGGACCTGCCTACGGGAAGCATCAGAGAGACAATCTTTCTAGAAGACTGGCCTGTGCTGCTCATTTCCACAAAGGAGGATCATGGGGCCTGATAGAAGAGCGCCAATCTTCCCCATATTTTGCCTAAGGAGAGCAGATTTAAGAGAGAACAAGGCTGTGAAAGCAAGAAGCAAAATGCCTGCAGGTGTCCCTCGACTGTCCTTCCCAGGGAAGCCAGCTCTAGACTCCGAATAGCTTCATTAGGCCCAGGACAACGCAGGCCCTCTGGGTCAATGATAGGGAGAGAGGAGAAGAAATGCAGGCTTTCTGGACTTTGACTTGTCAATAGCCTTCACTCCACTCCCCACCCCTCAATAAAGGATACTGTGCTGCTGCTGGAAGATCTGCCTGGCTTAGAGTCTCTAAAAATTAGCCCGTCTCCACACCAGAAATGTGAGCCTCTTCTGTTACAGTTTAAGTGGTGGTCCTACTTATAGAAACAACCCCCAGAGAAGGGCCCTGTGAGCCCTGGGCCAGCAGAGGCTCCCCTCCAGAGCCTGGGGAGGCTGGGACAGGGCAAGTGAGGCAACAGGGGAGGGGTGTGCACTGCTACCGCCCAGTGCTGCCCTAGTGGAAGCTCCAGGCCGAGAACAGTTCTCTTTTATTTCCTCCACACTGGCCAGGCCAGGCCTGCAGCTGACAGCAGGAGAGGGGCTGAGCCACAGAAGCACAGGCGGCCTTGTGTGGGGCAGACCTGGGTGGCTGGGGAGTGCTCGAGGGACAACTTCCCCTGCAATTGCCCACCCTTGCTGCAGCTCCTTAGCCTTAACACTTAGTCTCTGTGATGAGATCACTGGGCAGTTGGTAACTCTGGCCTCAGTGGTGACACAGAAATGGACAGGAGGGCCCATGAGGATGATGGGCTCAGCGACAGGCCAGGGGGTGGTTTCCAAGTGGGCCTGGCACTCTGATCTGACACAGTGAGATTTTTGGGTGCTATCTACCTGAATGGGGTAGTAAGGTAGCAAAAATAGAGACAGGGAGAGCACCTTTCAGAATGTGTGTGTATGTGTGTGTGCATGCATGCATGCGTGTGTGTGTGTGTGTGTGTGTGTCTATACAAAACATTGCTCCTGTATGGTAAAATGGTTGAGCTGTGTGGAGGGGCAGATTTGAATGTATTCAATTACATGATGAGGACAGGCTTCAGTGCATGATGGGGTGTTGGTGGTTGTTTCTCAGTCATCCGTTTGTTGTAATAGTCATCTATTGAAGCATAACAAATGACCCCAATTTAGTGGCTTAAATGAACAGTTATCATCTTGTAGTGTCTGTGGGTCAGGAATCCGGCACAACTTACCTGGTCCTTTGGCTCTGATCCTCTCACAAAGTTCCAATCAAGAGGTTGGCCAGGTCTGCAGTCATCTCAAAGTTTGACTCATGTGGTCATTGCGTGGGTTCCTCATGGGTTGGTGGACTGAGGGTCTCAGTTCCTTACTGGCTGTCACCTGGAGGCTACTCCCAGTTCCTTGCCACACAGTCCTCTCCATAGAGCAGTTTACACATGGAAGCCAGCTGCATCAGGGCAAGCAAGTCGAGGAGAGAGAGAGGACAGCATGGGAACCTGATCACACAGCAACACGTATCCCCATTTGTCTTAGTCCATTTAGGCTGCTGTTGCAAAGTACCAGAGACTGAGTGACTTATAAACAATAGAAACTTACTTCTCACAGTTCTGGAGGCTGGAAACCTGAGATCAGGGTGCCGGCATGGTCAGGTTCTGGTGAGGGTTCTCTTCTGGGTTGCAGACTGTCATCTTCTCATACCCTATATGGCAGAGAGGGCAAGACAGCTCTCTGGGGTTCCTTTTATAAGGACACTAATTCCATTCATGAGGACCCTACCCTTATGATCTAATCACCTCCCCAGGGTCCCACCTCCCAATACCACCCCAGCAGGAGTTAGGATTTCAATATACAAACATTTGGGGGAAACATTCCATCCACTGCACCTTTGCTGTCTTCCATTCATTAGAAGTGAGTCACTCAAGGGAAGGGGATTACACAAGGGCATGAATGTCAGGAGGTAAAGAGCACTGGGCGCTGTTTTAGAATTTGTCTATCACATCCATCAATTCATTTAGCAATTATTTCATGAGGACCTGCTATGTACAAGACAACATGCTAAGGGTGGAAGATAGAACAAAACTGTCCTTGTCACTTGCAGGTTACAGCCTGGTAGGTGAGGCATGTATCATATGCAAATAAATGTCAAATTCCAAGTACAGAAAATGCCTCAAAAGAGGGAGGCACATGGTGCCATGAGAGTCTTTAACCAGGGGACTGGGCCCAGGGACTCCCTGAGGATGATGATTGAAAAGTGGGCCAAGGCATGAGAGAGGACCAGGAGGTAGCCGGGCAGTATGGAGGGGAGGGGACAGAGAGGCAGCACTCCTGGTCCAAAGAACAGCATCATAGGTATGTGATGGTGATGGATGACAGCCCAGAACACGTGTGCATGTTCATGTGCATTCTGTATCTGGGTGAACTTGTGTGTTTACACTGCGTGAGTGAATTTCTTAGTCGCATAACGCTACTGGTGCACTTAAGGACTCTAGAAAAGGAACAGGAAGGTGACAGAGAGAACCAAACCTGAGCAGCCTCTCTGCACTTTCAGAATAATGTTCCTTCACTTTTGTTTCCACTCTCCCACTTTCCTGATCCCCTGTCGGTTAAGGTTTCTTTGGGGAGAGTCATCTATGTCCTCATAAAAGGCAAAAATCTGCTGATGCTGCCTAATGCATCATCCGGAAAGGCAGAGCTGTCTGCAAGGGCTGGCTCTGCACCCACCCCAGCCTTGGAGGCTCCATTTTACAAACCAGCATCTCCCTTGTTAAAGAGATGGTCTATTGATTGAGGCCAAAGTGACTTTTTATGGGGCCTTCAGTCCAGAGACAGGAAAGAGACTGGGAGGAGACGGGAAGGCAGGAGCCCCTGGTGGAGGGAGGTGGGGAGAAGCCCTACAGCCAACGGGAAGGGCAGAGTGGGGTGGGAAGGGAGCTGGGAAAGCCCCTAGCCAGGACAGGACCCCTCTAGGTGTTAGGGGAGCCAAGTTTTGAGAGGGCTGAGGCGGGACACAGTGTGACATGTGGCCCAGCCTCATACACCTGTGTCCGAAGCTGACGAATCCCATGCAAGACCCAGTCATGTGGAGACAAGCCCAGACCTGCTCAAATCAGCAAACATGTGTGGGTCTTGTCTTCAAGGCACCCAAGGAGGAGGCTTTCCTCCTTCCAGTAGCACCTTGATGAACTATGCAAGCTGACCCAGGACCTGGGATTCTAGCTCCACTCAGCCAACGACTAACGGCATGACTCCCACTCATTCCTCTCTTTGTTTATTAAAATAATTATCCATGCCCCTGTGCCAGGCACTGCATTAGCCTCTGGGGGCACAGACGTGGTCCTAGCACTCATGGGCCTAACAGTTTAGATAGAAAATAATCATTGAGCAATATTCATATCACCATAGGATGACAGTTATGAGAGTTACATGAACAAAAAACACAGATCTAACATGGTTTGGAAGACATTATGGAGGCAGGGGGTGCTGAGCCCTGTACAGGTGACTAGGCCTGTCTGAGTGTCAGCCTTGGCTCCCCCTCCATTCCAGCAACAGTGACCATTGCTGCATTTTCTCAGCAGATTAAGTGTATGATGGTCTACTTTCCTCTGACCCACCACCCAGTTTTGCAGTCATGGACCTAGTCAATCCTCTGAGACTGAGCCTGTCCTGCACGGGCCTGGAGCTGTCCCTCCCACTGTCTCTTGGGTTTCCTTGCACCACAACACAGTGGATCCCAACATCAGCCACCTGTGTGACCCCTCTCTGGGGCCCAGGAATATTTCCTCCCTCCCTTCACACACTACTGGAAGGGAAAGGGTCTCAGGGTGAGATGGACTGAAAGGATGCTTCAGGTCCTCCCTGCTTCAGTGTTCCCCCATTGATATTCACAGATTCTGGAAGAAATGAGATAGCCTCCTCCATCTTTACATCTCAGCCCACCCGTAGTCTGAAACATGACACAGGGACTGAGGTGCCAGCCTCCTCCATGTCCTCGCTGATCCTCGTCTGTTGCCACCCAGCGGCACTTGCGTCTCCATCTGTGTCACGCTCTGTTTTCTTCCCTTTTCAGACACCCATCTAAGGCCAGTCATCTAAGCTTAGGATCTTCAGAGCCCACGCATGCTTTTTTCCACCCCCACAAAGCCTGGCTTTTACAAGTGAAAGTCTTGCTTTTCTGACCATTGTCATTTCTATCACTTTAAAACAGTGGCTCTTAACCTTGGCTTAACTTTTGTAGGGACCTGAAAAGTTTCCATTCCCAGAACTTCTGATTTAATTGATCAATTGATCTTAAAGTTCAATTGATTTAGTCGATGATTAAATCAATTTAATCAATTCTACAAGGCAGAATTGATGACTCCACCTTGCAGCCAGGGCCGAGAACCAGCTTTAAAGAGTTTCATTGAAGAATAGCAATGACTTCTTTGTCGCTGCAGATCCTGCCTTCCCTCCCCATGAAGGAAGCTACGCCTCAGCAGCGTGCATTGATTCAACACATGTTAGTTGAGCCCCTTCTATGTGCCAGGCACTGTTCTAGATGCTTGGGACACAGCAGTGAATAAAACAGACAAAAATCTCTGCCCTTGAAGAGCTGTCATTCTAGCCAGGAGAGAGGCAGGCAACGAGCAATAACAATAGCAAATCTTAAATTTCATAGTATATTTATAGGTGATGTGTGCAAAAGGAAGATTTTTAAAACAGGGTAAGGGGTATCAGGTTGCCATTTAAAAAAGGGTGGTCAGTCAGAGACCTTGTGTAGAGGTGACATTTGAGAAAAGACTTGAAGGAGAGGAGAGAGCGAGACCACTCAAAATTCCCAGAATAAAAACCATAGCAGGGCCGGGTGTGGTGACTCACACCTGTAATCCCAGCACTTTGCCAGGCCGAGGTGGGTGGATCACCTGAGGTCAGGAGTTCAAGACCAGCCTGACCAACATGGTGAAACCTCGTCTCTACTAAAAATACAAAAAATTAGCCAGGCATGGTGGTGCATGCCTGTAATCCCAGCTACTCCAGAGGCTGAGGCAGGAGAATCACTTGAACCCAGGAGGTGGAGGTTGCAGTGAGCCGAGGTAGCGCCATTGCACTCCTGCCTAGGTGACAAGAGTGAAACTCTGTCTCAAAAAAAAAAAGAAAAAAAGAAAAAAAAACCCATAGCAGATAGTTCACAATATTATCCTGCTGTACTTACTTAGGAGGGAGAATCAACAGGACTTGGTGATTGGAAGTTGAGACCAGGGAGGAATGAGAAAAAAGGCTCCATCAAGGGTGACTCTCAGTTTCTTGCACAGCAGCTATGAGTATTAAAGGGTCTTTGACGTAGCTGCGGACACTGAGATCTGGAGGTGTAAGTCCGGGGTGACATTTTGGCCATGCTGGTGTGCGACATCTATGAAACATCCCAGTGAACCGACACACAGATGAAGGGACAGCAAACTACAGCCCATGGGTCACTTCTGGCTTGTCATCTGGTTTTTAAATTTTTAAATGATTGAAAATAATCAAAAGGAGAATAATATTTCCTGATGTGTGAAAATTATATAAAATTCAAATTATATAAAATTCAAATTTTTTAATGGTTGAAAAAAAATCAAAAGATGAGCACTATTTCCTGACACATGAAAATTATGTAAAATTCTAATTTCAATGTCCATAAACAAATTTCTTTAGAGCACAGCTGTGCTTATTTGTTCTTTTAGTGTCTATGGTTGAGTCTGCACTAGAATGGCAGAGTTGAATTGTTGCAGAAGACAGCACTTACATAAAATATTTATTATCTGGTCCTTAACAGAAAAAAATTTGCCAACCCCTCTGTCAACAGTCGGATACATGGATCTGGAGCTCAGAGGGATCATGCAGGCTGGAGACATAAATGTGGAGGCATGGAAGCCAAGGAAATGGGTGGGATTGGAGAGCAAGTGTGGAATGAGACGGGAAAAGGATGAGGCCAGGCCCTGAAAAACTTGGACATTTGAAGGTTGGATGGAGGAGAAAGAGCCCAAAAATAAGATGGAGAAAGAGTAGGCAAGAGGATGGAGGAAAATCCAGAGACTATGTCGTCATGAAAGAAAAGGAAAATAAGTTATCACGAGGCACCGAGAGGTTAACAGGTCAATGCTGCTGAGAAATCAAATAATATGAGAATGGAAAGTGTCTAATGAATTCAACAGTGAGAGGGTAATTAGTGGCCCTGCTGGGGCAGTTGCAGTAGAGCAGTGAGAGAGGAACCCACTTTGGAATGGGATGAAGAGAGGATGGGGGAGAAGTAGGGATGAGACATTAGGATAACTTTTTTTGAGTAGCTCAACTGAGAAGAGGAGTTCATCAGCCTGTAAAAAGAAAATGGTGGTTAGAAGTAGAGGAAGGTCAAGGAGGTTTTGTTTTTGTCATTGTTGTTTGTTTAAGCTTCAGAATGATTGGAGGGTGTTTGACTGGAAAAGGGAAAGAATGAAGAGGTAGGAGAGAGAATAGCCAGCAAAGTGACCTGGCCCTGTGAAAGCCAAAGCGCTCCTAGTTCCTGCCTGGCCCCTCCTCCACTGCTGTGAGCCCTTAGAAGTTGGGGAAAGCAGCTGGGGCATGGTAGCTCACACCTGTAATCCCAGCACTTTGGGAGGCCAAGGCGGGTGGATCTCTTGAGGTCAGGAGTTCAAGACCAGCCTGGCCAACATGGTGAAACCCGTCTCTACTAAAAATACAAAAATTAGCCAGGCGTGGTGGTGCGTGCCTGTAATCCCAGCTACTTGGGAGGATGAGGCAGGAGAATTGCTTGAACCCGGGAGGCGGAGGTTGCCGTGAGCCGAGATAGTGCCACTGCACTCCAGCCTGGGCAACAAGAGCAAAACTCCATCTCAAAAAAAAAAAAAAAGAAGTAGTTGGGGAAAGCAGACCCGGCCAGAGAAGCCTGCACCTTACCTTTCTCCTGAGGCAGGTGCAGTGGAAAAGGGCGACCTTCTGGAGCCAAACAATGCAGTTTAAAATCCTGTCTCTGCCCCTTCCTATGTGATCTTTGCAAGTGACTACCTCCAGAGTCTCAGTGTCCTTATCTGTGAAGTGGGGGACAAACCCCTCTTGTTCACAAGACTTGTGAGGATCTTAGGCAGTGACATTCATACACCAGCCATAGTGTCTAACACATCAGAGGCACTCAACTAATGTTAGATTTCCTCCTCCTTGTCCCAAACCATCCCCAGCCCAGCTACTTCTCAGACTTGGTCTTGGAAAAAGAGAAAAGAATCTCGGATAGAAACTTGACCTACATTTAGTGCCAAGTCTCTCGTCTTTCAGGAAGGGATGAGAGGCAATTCCAGGGATGCATTCAGCCAGCTGGCCTGGACTCAGCCAGATGCATTGCTTTGGAAACTCCCAGCTAAGGAAGGACTCTGAGATTCCTTCTTCCAATCAGATCTTGGGCTATCTGAACTCTGGAAGCTTTTGTCAAAACAAGAATTCCTAGCCTGTTTTGCCACGGTTCTAGTATTATAGGAGGTTCTGTAGCATTATAGTGTTTGGAGATTGTCTGGAATTGTCACCAGGCCACCAAACTTTCACCTCAGGAGATGTTTGTTTGTTTGTTTGTTTGTTTGTTTGTTTTGAGACAGAGTCTTGCTCTGTCACCCAGGCTGGAGTGCAGTGGTGCCATCTCGGCTCACTGCAACCTCTGCCTCCTGGGTTCAAGCAATTCTCATGCCTTAGCCCCAAGTAGCTGGGATTACAGGTGTGCACAACCACGCTTGGCTAATTTTTGTATTTTTAGTAGAGACTGGGTTTTACCATGTTGGCCAGGCTGGTCTCAAACTCCTGACCTCAAGTGATCTGCCCACCTGGGCCTTCCAAAGTGTGGGGATTACAGGCGTGAGCCACTGCACCCAGCCCAGGAGATGGTTTTTCTTTCACTCCTGAGAGCCCACAGAGATCAACAGTTCCCAGCACAAAGGAGGGTGTGGCCAAGATCAGGAGGCATGGCTAATGTAGGGTGAGGGACAGCGGAGGGTAGTGTCCACTGTTACCGTGCTTGTGGGGTCATCTGCACAGAACACCTGCCTCCTGCAGTCAACCTCTCAGGCTGCAACCCAGAGCATCCTGTTCTAAGCCTCATCTCCCCAGCCTGTTGTCTAGAAAACATAAAATGGATAGATTTTCCTGGCATTTCCTTGTCAAGCCTGGCAACATGACTGCAGCCTTGGCTTTACACTCAGTTGGGAAAGCATTTCATCATTTTCTACGACAAAAATCCTGTGAAGGGGACAAACCAGGTTGGTCTTTCATCGTGAGAGATCAACTCAGCAGGCCAGGGACGGAGAGAAGCCATTTGTTCTGGGAAGCAAATCAAAGTATCAAAGACGCCTCCTGCAAGTATTTAAATTAAATATTATGTTTCATTGAATGTAAGATATATAATTAATAAAGGTTCCCCACCTTCTTTATAGTCTTACTAAGCTGCAAAGAGATCATTACCAAACAAACCTCTCCACAGTGCTCAGAATGATGGGTGTGTGCGTATGTATGCATGTGTGAGTGACAATGTGTGCCTGAGTATTTCTGACAATTTGTGCCTCAGCAGTCATTTGACTACAAAAAGCCCACCCAAGCCAACTTATGTAAAAGAGAATTTGTTATAAGGAATTGGGAACATCTCACTGTAACAGACAAGTTGGGCAATGTCCCTACTCTGTCAGCATCTCCACCTTCCAATGGGACAAAACCACTCCCCTCACCAACACCCACAGCTCACTGGACCAGGACATCCAACCCATGCTGATTCAGTTGGCTTCTGACTCCCAGAAATTTGAAACTGGGACACAGACATGCAAATTAATTAGTTGGTGGTGCTGTGACTAGGAGGGCATGTCTTGAAGGCGCGTGTCAATGTTTGAATTACGTACCTCCTTAGCACAGTGGTTCTCAAACTTTTGCATGTTGAAGGATCACCTAGGGCATTTGTTAAAAATGGAGTTTCTTTGGCTTCATCCCCAGAGATTCAGGGCTCTAAATTTTTAATAAATGCTTCAAGTGATTTGAATGTAGGTATTTTAGCAAGACAGAAGAGAGAAAGAAAAAAGAGAAGCAGATGACAGATGGAAGACCTTGCTGCCCCAGAATGATTTAAAAAAAGAGAGAGAGAAACTAACTGCCTCGGTTGAAGGCGGCTTCCAGTTTTCAGTTAAAGTCCCTCGTAAGACCCTTCCATCATTTCTGCCCTTGTGTGTTCTGTGGATACCTCTGATTCCTAAGAAACGCTAAGTTGGTTTCTGCTTCCTGCCACCAAAGAATTCCTAAAAGCACTGGTGCTTATGGCACCAAGGGCAAGTAACCATCTGGTCCAATTAGAGGTGGCTGGTGGGAGCAGAGGCAGGACCGCCTGCTGTAAATACAGCTACCTCCTCTGCCTCTCTCGCAGGTACAGTGGCAGGTCCTCGCATCTACTACAGTGGATGTTTCTGAGCGTGTAAGGGCCCCTGAGTGTTTGTGTGCCTGTGTGTGTGTGCAGATGCACAACTCTGGGTCTGCTGCCTGTGAGGCCTGGGTATGGTATTTTCTCAGAGAACAAGATTATAATTGTGAGTGGGTATGTGTTACTGAATCTGTCTGTGCACGTGAGTGGGAGAGAACCAAGCCAAGCTGTATTCTAGGTTATAATTGTCTACATTAGAGACTCATTAACTGTATCCCTGCATCTACCCATAATACACCAGGATTACATTTAGAAATTAGCTTCTTAAAGAGAGAGAGCAGAGAGCCCCCTGTTATATGGGAGCGGGGAGTTCCAGACCATTTGGAAAAGAAAAGGTGGCCAGAGTTGCACTCAGAATGACCTGGGGACTAGGCAGAGACAGACACCAAGAGTCTGCAGGGTCAACGCCAGACAGCCTGAGAAGGCACCAGGTTCCATTGCCATGGTGTGGGAAGCAAAGTTAGAGCACAGAGAACATGGCCCCAGAGCTAGGAGACAACAAGGACACAACGTGCCTGATCCAAAGTCCCCGGGGCTTTAAGAACCCAGTCAGTGATCAGAGGAAGAGATTGCCTCCCACCTCAGCCTCCCAAGTAACTGGGACTACAGGCACACACCACCACATGTGGCTACTTTTTTATATTTTTTTTGTAGAGGTGGGGTTTCACCAGGTTGCCCAGGCTGGCCTCTAGCTCCTGGGCTCAAGCGATCTACCTGCCTTGGCCTCCCAGAGTGCTAGGATTACAGGTATGAGCCACCATGCCTGGCCTTGTGCAGCATCTTAAGGGCACTTCTACATCTACAACAGTCACAACAGCAAAATTCTCTTCACTAACCAGAGCGGAGAAGCAACCTCTCCTTCCCATACAGCACCCCCACCCATGGCACTTTATCTGTCTCTCTCTGAGGTTGTGTATTGCTTTCTACCTCCTGCTTTATCATGTGCATGTCTACGGGAAAGGTCCACCATCCCCTCCCACCCGCACACTCTCTGGCAGACATGCTCGGTCATCTACCCAGATCCCCCGCACATCCCCTTTCTAATGCTGTGGTCCCACCCCCAGCTTCTATGTGCTTTGCTACTCTTCGTTTGCAGCTGTGACCTTCTCCAGAGGCTTGTCCTTGGGCTCCTGGAGCATACAGGCATCCACCAGACTCAGAGCCAGAGGTCCACCCCCTTCCCACCCTCCAGCAAGGACTGACAGGTACAGGGTTAAAAAGCCCACCCTCTTGCCTAAGCAGGCACACACTCTCAGAAGCAGTTTGCACCGCAGACCTCTCCACCGGATCAAATGATGTTCAGTCTTCCCCTGAAATGTCTCCTTCCATTGGCTTCTTCCCTTTCCAACACTGCTTCCCCAGACTCTCTCACTGAGCTCTCCTTGGGACACTTTCTTTATAAATCACTTGTATGCAGGCTGGGCATGGTGGCTCACACCTGTAATCCCAGCACTTTGGGAGGCCCAGGTGGGCAGATCACTTGAGGTCAGGAGTCTGAGACCAGTCTAGCCAAGATGGAGAAATCCTGTCTCTACGAAAAATAAAAAATATATTTAAAAAAAAATTTTTTTAAGCCAGACGTGGTGGTGCACACCTGTAATTCCAGCTACTTGGGAAGCTGAGGCACAAGAATCGCTGGAACTCAGGAAGTGGAGGGTGCAGTGAGCCAAGGTCGTGCCGCTGCAATCCAGCCTGGGCAACAGAGTAAGACCCTGTCTTTAAAAAAAAAAAACAAAAAAAACAAAAAAAACCACTTGCATACAAATCCGTGGCTCAGAGGCTGCTTCTGAAAGAACCTTCTTCTTAGTGTCCCAGCCCTGCCCACAGACCCCAGAAAATCTAAGAGACCTTCCACCCCTCTTTGCCTTGCGTATCTGTGCTCGGCCCATTCTCCTTCACCTTTCTTCTGCTCTGCAGGGCTGCATTTCTCAAGTTTCTCTATCATCTGGTTTTTTATTGTGTTTGGCCACTGGGGAGCATTGGCAGGAAATTGGGTGCTGGTCTCTTTCTCACTCTGCCTCTGCTTTAAGAGAATGTCGGACAGTTGCTGTGTGTTTTCCATTCCTACAGATGCTGCCCGACAAGCCCACTGTGGTTCCACCTCTTGCTGGGTGACCCTGCAGCCTGGGGGTGACAGTGCTTCCTGCTGCTGTTACTTTGAATTGTCTCACTGTCCTCTGTTTAATTTCTCGGCTGGGCGACTGGCTATTACCTGTTTAACAAATTCCCTGAATTAAAGTCCCTGTTTTAAATATTCAAGAGGTTTCCATTTCCTGGTGAGACCCTGACTGATCCAACTCAGAATAAGAAAGGACTTTCTGGTGGGTTGAAGAAGACAGGGGTCAGGGGAGAGTTCTGGAGGAGAGACACAGGTTAGAGAATCACTGACATAGACGTGGAGGATAAAACCAGAGAGGAATGAAGGATACAGCCATGAGAGTCGCAAGGCTGATCACACAGAGGGTAGGAAGCTCACTGCCTCACCAAGCGACCCATCCCAAATTAGTAAAAACTACTGTTTAAAATGAATTGGAATCCGCCTCACTGTAACATGCACCAACTGTTACTACAGATCAAATCTGATTTTTTCCACATGCCAGTCCTTCGGGTTTTCAGTGAGGCATATCTTGCTCTCTTCCACATCTTCGCTAAGATGACATCTCTGAATCTTCAGGCTTTTCCTGGCAGGGCAGGGTTCCTAAGGTCCTTGCTCCCCTGCCCTGGTGACTCGCCTCTGGACATGATCCCATTTAGCAGTATTCCTTACAAATAGGCTCCTACGGGGAAACACTGGTCTCTAGATGTCATCTCACCTTCCTTGCTTCAGAAGGAAGGACACGAAACCTCTACAGAGGCATCCAAGACTGAATTCCAGCCAGGCACAGTGGCTCACGCCTGTCATCCCAGCTCTTTGAGAGGCCGAGGCAGGAGGGTTGCTTGAGCCCAGAAGTTCATGACCAGCCTGGGCAACACGGCAAAACCCAGTCTCTCCAAGAAAAAAAAAAAAGCAAAAATTAGCCGGGCATGGTGGCACGTACCTGTGGTCCCAACTACTCAGGAGGCTGAGGCAGGAGGATCTCGACCCCAGGAGGTAGAGGCTGCAGTAAACTGTGAACACGCTCCAGCCTGGGCAACAGAGTGAGACCCCATCTCAGAAACAAACAATCAAACAAACTGAATTCCATTTTGGAGTTGTAAGCACAACTACTGGTTTACTGTGGATTTGCAGACATGTCACAGAACAGGAGAAAAGATAGGTCTTCTATTTAATGTAAACTCGGCCCCTCCTGTCTGTGGTAGTTGGTTGGATAACTCAACATGCATTCTAATCTCCTTTGCCTTGCCCACCTCCACTCCAGAGACTGGGAAGATGAAATACTTTCTTTCCCAGCTTTCCCTGAAGCTGGAGGTGAGAGGCCTGTAACATAGTTCTGGCCAATTAAATCTGAATGCAAATCTGTTGGGGCTTCTGAGAAAGTTTTGCCTTCCTAATAAGAGACAAGTATCTCTGGAGCCATCCCTTCCTGGTCCTACGTGCCTTTGACATAGTCATAATGTGACTGTGGGGGAGATGCCTGGAGAATCTCAGAAAAGCTGGCCCTGACACAGGGGACCACGGAGCCAGTGCGGACAGTCCCCACCTCTGGACTTCTTGCGTTAGGGAAAAAAATCTGAACCAATACACTGAGGAAAAATAGTCTCAACTTCTAATACAAGGAGTTAATATTCCTGATATTTTAACAAAACTCCTAAAATAGAAAAGACCTCAACTAGATAGAAAAATAGGCAAGTCAGATGAACAGACCATTAACAGAAAAGAAATGCAAATGGCTCTTGACCATATTTAAAGATGCTCAACCTTGCTCTTAATAAGAGAAATGCAAATGAAAGCTGAGATCTCATACTCACCTATTACTGGTAAAAATTCAAAGCTTTGACAACATAATTCTGTTAATGAAGCTCTGGAGAATAGACACTCTCATACTTTGGTGGCAGGAATGCAAAATTGTTGTGCAATCACCATGGAAAGAATTTGGCAAAATTATCTCTGTCTTCACTCTTTGACTCAGCAATCTCACTTCTAGAAACATCTCCCAAATATGACAAAAAGAAAAAAAAAACACATGTACAAGCTTATTCATTACAGAGTTATTTGTAAATGCAAAAGCCGCCCACCCTGACTCACCCAACAATAGGGGATTGTTAAATAAACTATGGTACATCTGAAATCCAAAATGCTCCAAAATCCAAAACATTTTCAGCATGAACATGACACCACAAGTGGAAAATTCCACAAATGACCTCATATGACAGATGCAGTCAAAAGCAGTCAAAACTTAGTTTCACATGCAAAATTATTGCAAATATTATAGAAACTTACTTGTAGTCTCTGTGTTTAAGGTGTATACAAAACAAATGAATTTCATACTTAGATTTGGGTTCCATCCCAAGATATCTCGTTATATATTTGCAAATATTCCAATCCCCTCCCCCAACCCCACCAAAAAAATCCAAAATCTAAAATACTTCTGGTCCCAAGCATCTTGGAAAAGGGACACTCAGCTTATATATCTATATAATGGAATTACATGCAGCTGTAAAAAGGAGTGAGAACCATTTCTGTACATGACTAAGGAGGAGTTTCCAACACATATAATTACATAACGTAAGATGGCAAATGTGTGTATAGTATGCTACCACTTATCCAAAAGGGGGTAGGATACAATTATATTTTTAATGGAAGGTTTTTTTTATTACTAAAACATGGCTACTAAAGAGGCAGGAAAGAGACCAGGCGCAGGGGCTCACACCTGTAATCCCAGCACTTTGGGAGGCAGAGGCAGGTGGATCACTTGAAGTCAGGAGTTAGAGACCAGTCTGGCCAACATGGTGAAACCACAACTCTACTAAAAAAAAAAAAAAAAAAAAAAAAAAAATTAGCCCGGTGTGGTGATGCATGCCTGAAATCCCAGCTACTCGGGACGTTGAGGCAGAAGAATCGGTTGAAAGCAGAAGGTGGAGGTGGCAGTGAGCTGAGATCGTGCCACTGCACTCCAGCCTGGGTGACAGAGACTTGATCTCAAAAAAAAAAAAAAAGAAAAGAGGGAAGGAAAGAAACAAAAATGTGGCAAGGGCAGGGACAGAGCTGGACTTCTTAGAATGTCCCTGGTTTTGTAGATCTGACTTTGGAACCAGGTAGACATTCTCCATAATGATAAAATTTAATGTTAAAAAAAATCTAAAATCAAAACTAAAATGAAACAAGTAAAACAAAAATGAATCTCTATTTCAGTAAGAAAAATTCTAATATTAAGTCAATCTTGCATTCCTAGGATAAATCCGATTTGATCATGATGTATTATCTTTTTTACCTGTGTGGGATTCTGTTTACTGCTGTTTTGTTTAGGATTTCCACTTTGTTACCCACTCGAAATTACCCTATAATTTTCCTTTCTCATACTGTCCCGTCTGTTTTTTTTTTTCTTTAATCAAGCCTGCACAAGTCTCCTAAAAGTTGTTTAAGGGTATGCTACCGTGTTCTATATGCTGGCAGAATTTACATGGCATTGAGATTATTGTTCTTTCACTGTTTAGTAGAATTTAGCCACATGAGGCCAGACGTGGTGGCTTACGCCTGTAATCCCAGCACTTTGGGACTCCAAGACAGGCGGATCACTTGAGGTCAGGAGTTGGAGACCAGCCTGTCCAACATGGTGAAACCCTGTCTTTACTAAAAATACAAAAATTAGCTGGGCGTGATGGCAGGCACCTGTAGTCCCAGCTACTAAGGAGGCTGAGGCAGGAGAATCACTTGATCCCGGGAGGTGGAAGTTACAGTGAGTTGAGATGGCACAACTGCACTGCCAGCCTGGGTGACAGAGAGAGACTCCGTCTCAAAAAACAAAAAAGAATTCAGCAACATGAAACAACCATATGAAACAATGGTTTTCAAGGCACTGGACATTAAGCAATGAAAGACAGGTCTCCCTCAGAGACAGGAAATAAATAAGGTCAGCCATCCTCTTACCCCAGCTTCCTGCTGCAAGGGAATTTCCAGACTCAAAACAGGGATGGGTCTCAGGCAGAGCCTGATAGACACCCCAGCTTGAAGAGATGGAGATGATAGTCCAAGAACATCAAAGTCTTTTGAACGGAATGAAAATGAAAACGTATCAACATACCAAAATTTGTGGCTACAGCTAAAGCAGTACTTAGAGAGAAATTTAAGCAGTAAACACCTATATTAGAAAAGAAAGGTTGACATAGAGCCATAGTTCTTAGAAAAAAAAAGAAATGATTACAACTTCCACCTTAAGACACTAGAAAAAGAAGAGCATATGAAACGCGAAGTAAGCCAACAGACACATGAAAAAATGCTCATGATCACTGGTCATCAGAGAAATGCACATCAAAACTACAATGTGATACCATCTCATGCCAGTTAGAATGTCGATCATTAAAAAGTCAGGAAACAACAGGTGCTGGAGAGGATGTGGAGAAATAGGAATGCTTTTACACTGTTGGTGGGAGTGTAAATTAGTTCAACCATTGTGGAAGACAGTGTGACAATTCCTCAAGGATCTAGAACTAGAAATACCATTTGACCCAGTGATCCCATTACTGGGTATATACCCAAAAGGATTATAAATTATGCTACTTAAAGACACATGCACACGTATGTTTATTGTGGCACTATTCACAATAGCAAAGACTTGGAACCAACCCAAATGTCCATCAGTGATGGACTGGATTAAGAAAATGTGGCACATATACACCGTGGAATACTATGCAGCCATAAAAAAGGATGAGTTCATGTCCTTTGCAGGGACTTGGATGAAGCTGGAAACCATCATTCTCAGCAGACTGTCACAAGGACAGAAAACCAAACACTGCGTGTTCTCACTCATAGGTGGGAACTGAACAATGAGAACACTTGGACACAGGGTGGGGAACATCACACACCGGGGCCTGTTGGGGGGCGGGGGGCTGGGGGAAGGGCAGTATTAAGAGAAATACCTAATGTAAATGACCAGTTGATGGGTGCAGCAAACCAACATGGCACGTGTATACATATGTAACAAACCTGCACGTTGTGCACATATACCCTAGAACTTAAAGTATAATAATAAAAAAAAATGCAAAGTAAGCAGAAGAAAGAAAAAAATAAAAATCAGAAGGCCAACGGATGAAACAGAAAATGGAAAACAATAGAAAAAAATCAATGAAAGCAAAAGCGATTTTTTTGAGAAGATAATAAAACTGATAAACCTCTAGCTGGGCTTCTAAGGAAAAAAAGAAAAAGGACAAAAATTACCAATATCGGGAATGAGAGAGATGATATCACTACAGATTCTACAGATAAAGCAAGGATAATAAGGGAGTATTATGAACAAATTAATATTATAACACCTTAGATAAAAATGAACAAATTATTTAAAAGACACTAATTACCAAAACTCGCTCAAGAATAATAGATAATCTGAATAGCCATATATCTATTAAATAAATTTCTGTTAATTAAAAATTCACACAAAAAGGCTGGCCACAGCAGCTCATGCCTGTAATCCCAGCACTGTGGTAGGTCGAGGTAGGAAGATCGCTTAAGACCAGGAGTTTGAGACCTGCCTGGGCAACATAGCAAGACCCCTTCTCTACAAAAAATTTAAAAATTAGCCAGTTGTGGTGGCATGGACCTGTAGTCCTAGCTACTCAAGAGGCTGAGGCGGGAGGATCACTTGAGCCCACGAGTTAGGATTCAACTTTACAGTGAGCTGTGATTGCACCACTGCACTCCACCCTAGGTGACAGAGCAAGACCCTGTCTCTGAAAAAATTAAACTAAAAAATTTAAAAGTCACACAAAGAAAACTCCAGCCCAGGTGGTTTCACCAAACATTATAGGAGGAAAATTTCCTTCAAACATTATGCTACAGATTAAAGAGAAACATTATCAATTCTGCACAAACTCTTTCAAAACATTGAAGAGCAGGGCATTTTTCCCAACTTATTCCATGAGACTAGCATTACCCTGATACCAAAACCAGGCAAAGCCATCAGAAGAAAAAAAAAATGATAGACCAATATTCCTCATGAACATAAATGCATAAGTTCTAAACAAAATTTTAGCAAATTAAATTCAACAATATGTAAGAAAGGATAATACATCATGACCAAGTGGAGTTTATCCAAGGAAAAGAAAAAAGGCACCAGTCTTTATTGGCAGGTGACATGATTCCCTATGTAGAAAATGTGATGGAATTTACAAAAATAGCTACTAGAATTTGTAAGTAAGTTAGCATAGTTGCAGGACACAAGATCAATATGTAAAAATCAATTCTACTTCTAAATACCAGCAATGAACAATCAGAAGTTGAAATTTTTAAAACACCATTTACAATAGCATCAATAAATATGGAATACTTAGGAGAAAGATATGAAAGATCTCAACACTGAAAAATGTAAAATATTGCTGAGAAAAACTAATGACAACCTAAATAAATGGAGAGATATATCATGTTCATGGGTTGAAAGACTCAAGATGTTTGTTCTCCCCAAATTTATGTATAGATTCCATGCAATCCCAATGAAAATTCCAGCAGGCTTTTTTGGTAGAAATTGACAAGCTAATTCTAAAATTTGTGTTGAAACACAAAAGATCTAGAAAAGCAAAACTTTGTAAAAGAACAAAGTTGGAGGACTAACGCGGCCTGATCTTAAGAATTATTTTAAAGCTACAATTATCAATATAATTACTACTGTAAAGACAAAAAATACATCACTGAAACAAAAAATAGAATTTAGAAATAGATACACACTGATTTTTGGCAATGGTGCAAAAGAAATTCAATGGAGAAAAGATAATATTTTCAGCAAATGATGTAGGAACAACTGGACCATCCACACACAGGAAAATGAAATTCAATCCAACAGCTTGCACCATTTACAAAAATTAACTAAAAATGATCCTAGATTTAAATGTAAACACTAAAACTATAAAAAATTTTAGAAAAAAGTATGAAGAAAATCTTTGTGACCTTGACTTAGGCAAAGATTTCTTAGGTGTGACACCAAAAGTACAATCTGTAAAAGAAAAATTGATAGATTGAACTTCATCAAAACTGAAACATAATGTTCTTTGAAAGACACCATTAGAGAATAAAAGACAAGATGCAGACCAAAAGAAAATGTCTATAAATCATGTATGTGCCTGCCAAAGGACATGTATCCAGAATATACAGAGAATTTTCAAAACCAAATAGGAAAACAACCTAGTTAAAAATGGTCTAAAGACAGACACTTTACCAAAGAAGATATATGAATAGCAAATAAGCACGGAAAGATTTTTAACATCAGTAATCATTAAGGAAATGCAAATTAAAACCACAACAAAATAGCGCTACACAGCCACAAGAATGGCTAAAATTAAAAAGCCTGACCATATCAAGTGTTAGCAAGGAAACAGAGAAATTGAATCTCTCATGCACTGCTGATGGGAATGTAAAATGATTCAGTCACTTTGGAAAATGGTTTGTCAGTTTATTAAAAAGGTAAATATATGCCTACCGTATGTTCTAGCCTTTCCACTTCTAAATATTTACCGAAGAGAAATGAAAGCATATGTCCATACAAAGACTTGTAGATGGATGTCCACAGCAGACTTATTTGTAGTAGCCCAAAACTATTAGTAAATGGCTCAAATGTCCATCAACAGGTGAATGAATAAACAAATTGTGGTGTATCCATACAAATACTATTCAGCAATAGAAAGAATGAACTATTGATAAATGCAACAGCATAAATTAATCTCAAAATAATTATGCTGAGTGTAAGAAGATGGACAAAAAAGACTACATACCGTATGATTCCACTTACTTAAAACTCAAAAAATGCAGACTAATCTATAGTAATGGAAAGCAGATCAATAGTTGCCTGTTGTGGAAGGCAACCTCTAAAACGTCTCCCTATGATTCCCACCCCCTGGCACCGACACCCTTGTGTAACTTCTTCCCCTTGAGAGTGGGCGGGACCTTGTGACCCACTTCTAATGAACAGAATATGGCAAAAATGATGAGATGTTGCTTTTGAGATTAGGTTTCAAAGAGGTGGTGACTTCTGTCTTGCCTATAAAATGAAATCACAGCCCTGGCGGATCCCGTGGTTACAACCTTGGGAGAGAGCCTGAGGCAGAGTCACCCAGGTAAGTTATGCCCCACACTCCTGGCCCACAGAAGATGAGAGATGATAAACATTTGCAGTTTTCAGCTGATAAATTTTGGGGTTATTTTTTATACAGCAATAGATAAGTAATACATCTGTAGATTGGGTATCACTATTAATTACTATTACTATTAATAGTAATTAATAATATATAATACTTATATAATAAATAGATTATAATATATGGATTGCATATAATAAAATATAAATTATATGTAATAAATATATCCAATTTTATAAATAGATAAGTAATACATCTGTAGATTGAGTAATACTATTAATTACTACTACTATTAGGTATTGCTATTAATACTCAGGTGTGAGAATTGGGGGGAACACAGGTGTGACAAGCAGAAGAGAGGGGTTGCAAATGGGCATGAAGAAACTTTTGGAGGTAAAGGATAGAGTCATTACTTTGATGGCCATGATGATTTCATGAGTGTACGCATATGTCAAAACTTACTAATTTGTACACTTTGAATACGTAGAGTTTATTATATGTAAATGATATCTCAAAAAAAGTTGTGTTTTAGAAAGATACTGTGAGGTCCAAGAGAGAACTAAGAATTTATCAATGGGCCATGCACGGTGATTCACTCCTGTAATGCCAGCACTTTAGGAGGCTGAAGTGGAAAGATCGCTTGAACCCAGGAGTTTGAGACCAGACTGGGTAACATACAGAGACCCCATCTCTACAAAAAATAAAAAATTACCCAGGTGCAGTGGCGTGTGCCTATAGTCCCAGCTACTCAGCAGGCTGAGGTGGGAGGATCACTTGAGCCCGGGAGACAGAGTTTGCTGTGAGCTGAGATCATACCACTGCACTGCAGCGTGGGTGACAGAGTGAGACCCTGTCTCAAAAAAAAAAAAAAAAAAAATTATCAACGGATGCAGCAATGTGGAGGTCATTGATCTAGGGTGACCTCCAGTCTGGATTTGCCCAGCACTGTGGTGGTTCCTGGAACACAAGACTTTCCATTTTAAAGCCTGGAAATGTCCCAGGCAATCAGGAATCAGCTGGTTATTCTGCTGCTGATGCTGACAGGATGAGAGGGGCATCTGTCGTGGAAGTCAGTGGCAACCTTGACAAAGGCTGTTTCAGTGGGACTCTGGGGACAAAAATCCTTTGGAATGGTTCAAGACATTGAATAGTCTTGATTTGGAATAGTTCAAGAATGGGAGAAGAATTGGGGATGCTGAATATAGACAACTCTTTTGAGAATTTTTGTTGCAGCAGCAAGGAGAGAATTGTGGTAGTAACTGGGGAGGTTGGGGGGGATAGGGTGTCCAGCAAGTTAAGTTTTAAGATAGGAGTAATTACAGCCTGTGTGTGTGCGAAAGGAAATAATCCAGTAGGGAGAAAGTTTTTGATAATGCTGCACCATACAGACAGAGATCACTGCAGGAGAAAAACCTCCAGTAGCCGACCTACTTCTCAAAGCAGAGTTCCCACATGTGGTCTGCAGCTCCCTGCCAGGCCACAGGAGCTCCCACAGTGGGTCACAGTGACCCCTCACGTCTCTTCTTCACTTCTTACAGGCAAGTGACTCCTGCTTCTATAGACTCTCATACTTTTGGCTTAGAAGGGTTACTTACTAGTAACCTAATAAGTGAGTCGTGAAAAGTTACTAAAATGTACTATCCATAAACTAAAATTACCTAGGACTCTGACTGTGTCCTTTGCTAAAAAACCTGGCTGCCACACAACACTTGGCAACACTGTCAAGCTCCTACACTGCAAGCACACTTGCAGATGGTTAGAATTTCACAACTTTCCGGAAGGGCTCATGGCTACGACTTCATCAGTGTTGCCCACTGGCTGTGGTTTTGTTTCGTTACTAATGGCCTTGCTATTTTTATTATAAAAGCTTCTTTTAGCTTAGCTTTAATATGACCATTCACCTTTTTGTGGGTTGCTAGGTTTACTTCACCGTCTACAATAATCCAGACTGGCATCGATAATATTTAACCTGCAATTTTCCTGAATTTCATCAAGGCCGTCTAAGTTTGGTGTTCAACCCTTAATCACTCATATCCCTATGATGGGCTGTTTGCAAATATCAGCTACTTTCATAAGTAAAACAAAACTATTGAGAGTTATTTTTAAGTTTTTAGGAAATTGTTTTATAGTACAAAAATCCTTTAGTATGTTCATATTCTTTTCTTTTCTTTTTTTTTTTTTTTTTTTGAGATTGAGTCTCCTTCTGTTGCCCAGGCTGGAGGGCAGTGGCACGATCTTGGCTCAATGCAACCTCCACCTCCCGGGTTCAAACGATTCTCCTGCCTCAGCCTCCTGAGTAGCTGGGATTACAGGCACCTGCCACCACGCCCAGCTAATTTTTTGTAATTTTAATAGAGACAGGATTTCACCATGTTGGCCAGGCTGGTCTCGAACTCCTGACCTCAAATGATCCACCCACCTTGGACTTCCAAAGTGCTGGGATTACAAGTGTGAGCCACCGCGCCCAGCCTAGTATGTTCATATTCTAAAGTAACTACTAAGTGAATCATTTATCTATTGCTAGCAGCATGACAAATCCAATCTGTTTTATTTCTTTCCATTCTTTATAATCCTTGAGTTTTTTCCTGAGTGGAAATTTGAGGGGAGAGGAGAGCATGAAGCCTTATACCCTGCCTATGAGTGCCACAATCGAAAGGTTCAGGGGCCCCAATTCTACAATTCTAGAAGGGGTTTTAGGACTTTTCAGGACAGACCTTCATGCCAGCGCAGGCGGAGTTTACAGCTCTCCAAATCCTGTGAGCAGCAGTTTTCCTAATTCCAGCCTGGCCCCCACAAGTGCCCACAGCTATTCCTTCCTGCTTCTTAAGAACCAGCCCAGAGTAGGCTGTGGCTATGCACAACAGGGAATAACATCCCATTTTTCTGGGCTGCATCTTTTATTTTTTTCTTGCCCCTTTGGCTTCTCTCTTCTCCTTGCCCCAAGATTTAGACTTACTGCTCTAAATATAGCTTCCAACAGGTGTGCAGCCAGGGCAGCGAGGCTGTGGTCCAGCTGTCCCCAGACACATGGATTCTCTCCAACCGCCTTGCTGGGTCACGGCATTGGGAGAGACAAAAGGAGGCACAGCTTCTCACTCCCAGAGCAAAGCTGAGCCCAAGAGAGTGTGCAAGCTACCTCCAGACTAGGGAGAACTACTCCACGTCAACAAGGAATCAGGAATTAGGTCCTACGTTCCCATTCGTGGCAGACATTGCCAGATGTCTACTCAATAACTGTGTCCTCCTTTCTTGTTAGTATAAACCTCATTTGGCAGGAAGGTGGGGGTGGAGAAAGGGATCAACAGAACAAAGAGTCCCAACTAAAGACAAAACTAAATTAAACAGCCCAAGCGCAGTGGCTCATGCCTGTAATCCCAGCACTTTGGTAGGCTGAGGCGGGCAGATCACTTGAGGTCAAGAGTTCAAGACCAGCCCGGCCAACATGGTGAAAACCTGTCTCTACTAAAAAAAAAAAAAAAAAAAATTAACCAGGCACGGTTGGGCGCACCTGTAATCCCAGCTACTTGGGAGGCTGAGTTAGGAGAATTGCTTGAACCCAGGAGGTAGAGGTTGCAGGGAGCAGAGATTGCACCATTGTACTCCAGCCTGGGTGACAGAGCAAGACTCTGTCTCAAAAACAAACAAACAAAAAAGGCTAAATTAAACATTATATTTTCTAGCCTAGCCCTGGCCAATAAGACATACATACATTAAAGGTTTCTAAGAAAGACTTGCTTTCCTCTCTTCCTGCCCGTGTCCTGATAAGTGGAGCTGCAGCGGCCATCTTGCGACCATGAGGAAATGGCCAAGAGAAACAGAGACTGCGGACCCAAATCTTTGAACCACTAAAACACTACCACTACTTATCTCTCTTGTTGTGTGGGGTTAAAAAAATAATAAATACTTACAGGTTTAAATTCCATCTCTTGACTGAATGCAAGTCCTAATGGATAAACCATCTGATATGGTATGGTCTGGCTCTGTGGCCCCACCCAAATCTCATCTTGAATTGTAGTCCCCACATGTCGAGGGAGGGACCTGGTGGGAAGTGACAGGATCACGGACACGGTTTCCCCCATGCTGTTCTTGCGATGGTGAGGGAGTTCTTATGAGATCCCATGGTTTACAAGCGTGGCATGTCCTCCACGTGCTCTCTCTCCTGCCACCTTGTGAAGAAAGTGCCTGCTTCCCCTTCGCTTTCCACCATGATTGTAAGTTTCCTGAGGCCTCCCCAGCCATGCAGAACTGTGAGTCAATTAAACCTCTTTTCTTTATAAATTATCCAGTCTTAGGTAGTATCTTTATAGCAGTGTGAACATGGACTAATGCACTATCTTTCACCCAGGGCATGGGGCTGGGCAGGTAACTGAGGACATGCCTGTTTGATATCATCCTTCCTTCCTCCTCTGCTCCTCTTCCCCCTCCTCCCAAATCTCCTCCCTTTCCCCCTTCCCCATTGAGACTGTACTCTGCACAAAGCTCTGGGCCTTGCCCTGAGAGAAAGGAGTGAAGCTTCAAGTAGCCCTGGGGAGAGCCTGTCACCTGCTCTACAGGGCTGCTCTTATCCCCAGAGATAAGCTTGGGTCTCCTAGGTGACTTCTGTAGCTTCTCCCTCTGCATATGGTTTCTTTCTCTTCTTAGAGGGGCAGGTGGTAGAGAGGGAAGAGCATAAATCTCTGTGTCACAGCCCTGTGTTTGAATCCCAGCTCTGCCCCCTATTGGCTGTGAGATCCAGGTGAATCACTGAGTACAGTTTAAGTGTGAACTCCTCTGAACAATGAACTGCCCTGCGGATTAAATCATACAGCAAGAGTTTACCCTTAGTGGGTGCCTACTCTGGGCCAGATGACTTCTAGACATGATTTCTGATCATCAGAGCCAGTGCTTTTTAAATTTGAAGGTGCAAAGAATCACAAGGATCACAAGGAATGTGCAAGGATCTTGTTTAAAGGCAAATTTGATTCAGGAGGCCTGGGGTGAGGGCCGAGATTCTGTGCTTCTAACAAGCTCTCAGGATGCAGCTGGTCTACAGACCACTCCCTGAGTATCCAGGCTTACGTATAAATACATGGGGCAGGTCAGAGGTCACAAACTCAAATATCTCCAGGGGGCCAACAGCAAAACTCACTCTGAGCAAGAGGTGCTGGTGGAACCATGGCAAACCGAAGCAGGGATACCTTGTCTGAAGGAGGTAGCCCTCTGCAGCCTCACAAGAAGGTGGGCTCAGCACTGCCAAATATTTCCCCTCTTTTTCCCCAAAGAAACCAACATTCCAGCGTTCCTGATTGTAAACAACATCAACAAATTCAACTTTTAACAGCTTCATTGAGGTATAACTGACATACAACACACTCCAGATATTTGAAGTTTACACGTTGGTAAGTTTTTATATTTGTAAACACCCATGAATACACTCAATTTTCTCAAAAAAACCACTCAGTCAGCTGACTAAACATAGCTGCAGATCAGATACAGGCTGTAAACCTCCAATTGCATCCTCTGAAATAGGACTAGTACTTCCACTTTAAGATGTGGTCACTGAGGACTAGAATAGTGAGGTGACCATCCTAAGGTCACACAGCCTGCAAGGAAGGTGTCAAGGTTCAATCCTGGATCTGACTCCACAGTTCATGCCCTCCTCCTTCATCCTCTGCCAACAAGGAAAGTCTCTCATGTCACCTGTCTCTGGGACTATAACAAATAAAGGATGACTCCCTGCCCCCTTCTCCACTTCTCATTCTCAGGAAATGATCTCTGAAGTACAAAGGCTTAGCTCACACATGTAACCCCAGAAGAAGTAATAAAACAGGTTCTGCTGAAATCATGAACACTCCTAGAAAATGGATCCAACTCCAGAAGTCTCTGCTCTGACTCCCAAAGCACAGCTCTAGGGAGCTTTCTGCAGCCTAATGACTCCTGTGGGAGAGCCCAGGTCCCCAGAACACACATAGAGGGCAGGAACTGACCAAAGCCCTCAGGGAGCAGATTCCAAATCAGGGAGAATGTTACTTCAGCTACAAGTAACAGAACGCCTCAACTCAAAGTATCTTAGCACGTAAGGGGGTTTATTACCTGATAGATCAGGAAACCCGGAGTTGGGAAGACAGGATTCCAGATAGGGTACTTCAGCACTCTGACTCTTTTCTCAGTGGTTTTCTGAGAGTTGCCCCACTCTGTGTATTGGCTGGAAGCAAGGTTGCCACAGAAGTTCCCAGGCATCACAGCTGTACAAAGAAGAGAAACCATATTTTCCTGAGCTATTTATTAGAAGTGAGGAAACCTTTCTCAAAAGTCCTCCTGCAGACTTCCCCTCATGTCTCCTGCAGTCTTTCCATGGCCTGAACTTCTTCACACTATGGAGATTAGGTTCCAAGGGCAAGCACTGAGAGAGAGAGAGAGAGAGAGAGAATATGAATATGCAAGTGGGACAGATGTCACATCTCCTTTCATGACCTAGCCTGAAAGTCATGCAGCGTCACCTGAACCACATTTAATTCATCAAGGCAGTCACAAAGGGCCACCCAGCTTCAAGGAGAGGAGACACAGAATCCACATCTTGATGGAGCAGTAGCAAGTTCTCGAAAAACAGGAAACAGATTGTGGCCACTTTAGGAAAATATAATTTTCCACATAAAGAGATCTCACCACTGTTTGCATGGCCCCCCTCACACAGCTGACTCCCATACCCAAGTCTTACTGGGCAGGATGGAGACCACCTGCAGAACACTCCCACAAGGGTTCCCTTGTCAACACCCACATTTCCCTGAAATGAATGGCTGGTTTCCCTCGGGACTAAAGTTCTAACCATGGCTGATGTTGAGAAAATCTTAAATGTAAATCTCCTGAAACAAGGGGCTAATGTTGGCCATGGCACTAGAATTTAACACTTCTGTCTTGAGCTAGACTCTGTTGTCTACTCTTATCAGTCTCTGTGTTGTATCTGGGGATGAACTTTCTCATCCCAGAGGCCAGAGCCTCCAATTTGCTTTGTTTAGTGCCAAGTTTGTCCAGATACTGTTGATACTAGTCTGTTTCAGAATTTTACACTTATTTGAACATTTACTTACTTTTACTAATCTCTACTGCTAAACTCTGAGCAGTTCATACTCTACGTAATATCTAGGTGAGCTTTGTCGTATAATGATTATAGAGGATTTATGAAAGACGGCTCAGGCCAATCTCTGATGTCTTAAGTTTCCTCTCTAGCTGGCTAACAAGATATCTATGTGGAAAGGGGAAGTACAAAACACACTACTTCTTTTTCAAAGTCCTTATCACAATTGTAAATAATTATTTAGAATAATTATGTGTTTAAGACGGTCATGCATAGGTTCTAAAATCCCTATCAGTCTTGTTCAAGTCTAGCTTGCCTGGAACATGGAAGATGTTCAATAGATGTTTGCTGAATATTACAGGATAGAATGAAGCAGTAGAAATTAGGAAGGTAGCAGACCCTGTTGGTCACTTCCCTGTCAGTTATTCCTTCTTTCCTAGCTGTGGCAGGCACTGTAAACCTATGTGGGATAACCACACTTGCTAAAGCAAGTGCTGTGTTGATGACATTGTAATATATATTAAATCATATGTTATTTCCTCAATTAATAGATTGAAGGCAAGGGAATAAACAGCACAGCCTCAAACCCATTCTCTTCCTCTCTGATGTTTCCTTCTTAAGAAAGAAACACATGGCTTCATTACCAACAAGCTTAGGATAAATTAATAAGAGCTGAAATCCGTGAAATTAGATTCACTTTTCTAATTAGCTAGAGAATTCACAGATACCAGGGCGGTCTTTATCACGGGCTCTCTTCTTCTTGGGATGGGGATAGCCATTTGTGATCTCAGAAAATTAAACCCTCCCCCCTTACATTCTACAAAAAAATTTCTGATTGAAGTGTAGATGTAAATTTCCTTTGGCCACCTGGAAGGTCATTTTGAAGCTGTGAATCTTGAGCAAATTGCTCATTAATTCCACCCTGTGGTTGGGAGATTGTGTGATACAGCAATTTCCATTTTCAAAGGAATTGTCTTATACTAATAATGTCCTCAGATTAGTTGGCACCCTCCATGGAGTTCAAAGTGATTTTGAGACTTTTTGTCTTTAATTCCCACATGCCAAAGAGAGAAAACACGGGGCCAGGAGAGAAAGTAACTGCTTTCCAGACAGCCAAGTGAAGGAGGCTGAGGTCAGGGAGCCAGGGGCCAGGAGAGACAGAACAAAGTTGTCAAGATGACCCAGTGGGTCAGTGGCAGCCCCAGAGAATCCCAACTCTTATTTCATTTCCTCCTCCAGCCAACCAACCATCCCAATTATTTCCTAAGATTCTGAAACTGTCCAACAGACCCATGAGGCTCAAAGCAAGGACTCTGGAGGCCTGGCCCTGCCTCTTCTAAGGATTCACTACATGACTAAGAATGGGCTCCCTGTCCACAACAGCTAGATGCCCAGTTTCCAGGAGTCCTTTAATTCACGCATGCATTCAGTTATATGACAACTTTTTATTTATTGAGCACCTACTATGTACCAGACACTGTTCTGAGTGCTGAGAATATAGAAGTGAATACATGAACAAAAATCTTTGCCCTCACAGAGGCTATCCCAGTGGGGAAGGCAAACAATGAACAAAAGAAATAAGTAAAATGTAAGTTTTGTTAATAGTGATAAATGCTAGAAAGAAAATAAAGCAAGGACAAGTGATTTAGTGTCAATCCCAATCAGGGTACAAGATGGGTTGAATTTTATTTGGGGTAACCCGGGAACACTACACTGAAAAAGTCCAGGAAGAGAAGAAAGGTCACAATGAATACTATGGAAGGTATCACAGCCTTGGACCAAGCATGGGACCAGGTGTTTCCTACTGTCTCTTTTGAAATAAATTCATTCCTCTCTCATGCGTCTATGCAAGTATTCTTCAGAGGGTTGTAGGAGTTAAGAAATTAATTAATTTTTTACAGGGTTGAATAGTGTCCCCCCCAAAATGCATGTCAACCCCAGGACCTCAGAATGTGACCTTATTCAGAAATAAGGTCTTTGCAAATGTAATTTGCTAAAATGACATTATATTGGATTAGGGTGGACCTTCTGGTATCCTTCTAAGGAGGCCATAAAGTGACACAGAGGACAAACATGGGGAAGACAGTCATGTCAAGATGGAGACAGACATTGGAATGAGGCAACTACAAGACATGAAATGCCAAAGGTTGCCAGTGACCACAAGAAGCCAGGGAGACGCATGGAACGTGTTCTCCCTCACAACCTCCAGAAGGATCCAACCCTGCTGACAGCTTAATCTTGGACTTCTGGCCTCCTGAACTGTGAGATGATAAACTTCCATTGGTCTAAGCCACCTAGTTGGTGGTAACTTGTTACGACAGCTCTAAAAAAAACGGATACAGATTTTGGTACCAAGAGGTGGTGCTGCCTAAAATGTGTAAGGGCTTTGGAATTGGGTGATGGGTAGAGGCTGGAGGAATTTTGAGCCTAGATTGTCGAAAGAGATTATCAGTACAAATATAGGCATTAAAGTATACTCTGGTGAGGACTCAGAAGGAAGAGCACAGCAGAGAAAGCACCTGTCATCTTAGAGAAAATGTATATTGTCATGAACAAAATATCGGTTGAAATATGAACATTAAAGATGTCTTTGGTGATATCTGAGATTGAAATAAGGAGCCTATCATTGGAAACCGGAGGAAAGAGTGGCAAAGAACTTGGCTGAGTTGTGTGCTAGTGTTGGGTGGAAAATAGAACTTGGAAGTAACTTGGATATCTAGCTGAAGAGATTTCCAAGCAAAATATGGAAGGTGCAGTCTGGTTTCTCCTTACTGTTTTTAGTAAAATGCAAGGGGAAAGAGATAAACTGAGAAGGAGCTACTAAGCAAAAAGGAACCAGAACTTGATTATTTGGAATATTCTCAACTCATCCATATTATAAAAGATGCTAAGGCATGCTCTAGAGAGAATACCAAGGGTGTGGCTGAGCAATCTTCTGCTGGAGCTGTTAGACGTACAAATCATGGATCCAACCAACCATATCAGCAGGAGCCGGGAATAGAGATGGGGCTACCGAGGAAGAATCTGTAAAGAACTCTGTGTCTAATGAAGTGGATCCCCTTAATATACATGGGAGACCCACCAGGATTTTGAGAATATCATGTCACCAGCAACACTGCCAGCTTGGACTAAATGGAACAGAGACAGGAAAAAATGAAAGGAAGCTGCCATTATTCTGGGATTCTATAGGCAGGAAACCAGCCAATAGAGTGATTCAGCTGTGAACAAGTATTATCCTTCAAAAAAGGAGAAGATGACTGGGGGAACCCATCAGGGCTGCCTGTGCTTCCCCTATAGAAAGTGTCACCTAAGATATTAGGGCTCCTGTGAAGCAATTCTTGTTCCCTACATATAGCACAGAAGGAGGGGAACATCAAGGAACCACAGAAGCAGAGATTGATCGGGGTACTTAGGTGTCGTTCCGTGGGTAGAGCTTATGTTGATCCAAAGACTTAGGAATTAAAAAGACAAGTTATTTCACCTCAACACACTTAACATACCATAACGAGATGGGGATAGAATATCCCTCAAGAGAAACCCCCATCTAAAAGAGGGGGGTAGGCTAGGCACAGTGACTCATGCCTGCAAGCCCAATATTTTGAGAGACTGATGTGGGAGGATCACTTGAGGCCAGGAGTTCAAGATCAGCCTGGGCAACATAGCAAGATACTGTCTCTACAAAAAATAAAATAAAATAACAAAAAATAAATTATCCAGTCCTGGTGGTGTTTGACTATAGCCCCAGTTAGGAGGATCACTTGAGCCCAAGAGTTCAAGGCTGCAGTGAGCTATGATCCAGCCACTGCACTCCAGCCTGGGTGACAAAGCAAGACCCCGTCTCTAAATTAATTAATTAATTAATTAATTTAACAAAGGGGAGAGGCAAGTGGGAGGTACATGTAGTCACTATTCCATAGTGATTTTGAAATCTAGCTGGGCAGATGTTATCAGCTCCCTCTACTCTAAAGGCAAGGAGTTTTCTTTGACTGGGACCTATTTTCTGCTTCCTGGGAGTGATTTCCTAATCTATTGTTCTCTTTGGTTCTTGGCTTCATACTCTGGGCTCCACTATCTGAGACATCTCCCTTTTCAAAAATGAATAGATCCTATTTGCAGCTGGATCTCTGTTTTCTGCCTGTAAAAAGTTGGAAGCCTAGAGATCTTTTCTCATTTTGTTGTTTCTGTCTTTTTATTTTTATTTTTTGAGACAGAGTCTGTCTCTGTCACCCAGGCTGGAGTGTTGGAGTGTAGTGGTGTGATCATAGCTAACTGCAGCCTCGAACTCCTGGGCTCAAGCAATCCTCCCACCTCATCCTCCCAAGTAACTGGGACTACAGGTGCGCGCAACCACAGCTGGCTAATTTTTTAAAAAAAATTTTAGTAGAGACAAGTTCTCACTGTGTTGCCCAGGCTGCTGGTCTCAAACTCCTGAGCTCAGGCCATTCTCCCACTCCAGCCTACCAAAGTGCTGGGACTACAAGCATGAACCACCACACTCAGCCTCTGTCCCTTTTAATCCAAGTTAGTATTTTTTTCCCCAAGACGATTCTCTTTTTTTGTGGATTTCCCATGAATCTGGCTGGGAGCAACTCCATGCTTCAAAAGCCACATTTATAATACTTTCCAAGCTACATCTCTTTCTACTTTGGGTTGGTGTCCAGATTGTTTTAGAAGCTCCTTTGTCTAGCTAAGAGGATCTACGAGGTACTGGCTTAAATCTTTCTGAGGTCTAAACAGAGTCTTACAGCCACAATATTGATTCATTCTTTACCCTGGGACCATTTCTTATTTTGAGTATCTTTTGCTGGAGAGACTGTCCTAGACTGTCTATATTGCGTCTAGCTTTTGCTTGAAAACTGAATGGCTCCTTCTTGAATTCTTCTCTCCCTTATGATACCTTATCTTATGCTGCTAAAAGAAGCCAGTAGGCACTTTCAATATTCTCTGTGGAAATCTCCTTAGCTAGATCCACAGGCTTATTACCTACATTTTCTATCCTCCAAACAACACTAATTGTGTTATATAACACAGGTTGCCTTTTCTCCAGCCTCCAATAACAGCTTCCTCACTGTTCTCCCATTGTCCACTAACAGTTTCTTTGTCATCCTTCCATCCTCCAGCTGCCATGAAGTCTCAAAGTCTATCTGTGTATTTTATTTTTATTTTATTTATTTACTTATTTTTAGAGACAGAGTCTTTGCTCTATCACCCAGGCTGGACTGCAGTGGCAGGATCACAGCCCACTGCACCCTCAAACTCCTGGGCTCAACCAATCCTCTTGCCTCAGCCTTCCAAGTATCTGGGACTACAGGGGTGAGCCACCAAACTTAGCTAATTTTTGTTTGTTTGTTTGTTTGTTTGTTTTTTAGAGTTGAGGTCTTGCTATGTTTCCCAGGCTGGTCTTGAACTCCTAGCCTTAAGCGATCCTCCTGCCTCAGCCTCCCAAAGTGCTGAGATTGCAGGCTTGAGCTACTATGCCCAGCTGCCATATGTTTTAAATTTTCGCTACAGTAGCACCTCTACTCCTATTTCAAATTTCTATTTCAGTTAGCCTCTGCTACATGAAAAAAAAAAAAAAAAACACAACTATTCCAAAACTTAGTAGCCTAAAATTAGCAATCTGGGCTGTGCTCAACTGAGCAACTTGTTTCTGCAACAGATGGTTTCAGCTGACTCACTCTTGCACTTGCAGCCAGCTGGTACCTCAACTGGAGGTGGAGGAACCAAGACGGCCTCACTCACCTGCTTAGGCCCAGCTGGGATGACTGACATGGCTGAGAGTGGGCTGGGCCTCACTCTGTTTGCACAGGGCTTCCTATATTCAAGGATGTTAGCATGGGCTCCTTTACAGGGAGTCCTAGGGCAACATGAGACTGAAAGCAGAGGTTGTAAAGCTCCATCGTGCCTCAGAACTTGCACGATGTCCCTTTTGCTGCACTGTTGCCCAAGCAAGCCACAAGACTGGCCCGGATTCAACAAGGAGAGAACTACAGAAGGGCAGGAATTCAGGACCTTCATTTCTCAATATACCAGGAGCCTCAAAGATTGAAAATAGTCTGGGTTCTCTGGGCCAAAGGAGAGTCTCTAGCCCAGAGTAAGAGTTCAGTCAACATTAGACGAACGGGCCAAATAAACATGTGCAATGTGCTCTCCTCACTGGCTGAAGAGTCACTTGTACCAGGAGGAAGGCGTCATCTAGCCCCACCCTTGTGGCATCCTCATCCCCTCAATGTGAGCCCTAGCATATGGCTCCCTCCTCTTCCCGCTCACCCCCGGATGTAGGACCAAGCCCAGATGGATCATCTAGGTAACCACAGGTTCCTGCCCACTCGCTTCTGGGGTGTCATGAGGCCTGGACTATCCCAATAGGAAGGGACTCTTCTGCAACGCCCACCAGCACAGCAACATCACTGTTGTGGGGCAAATCACAGAAAGGGAAAGGAGGGGAAGAGTATGCACAGGGGTGTCCCCACTCCTCCTGCTCCCAGAAAGGCCTTACCAGCCCTAGGATCATAGATGGGCGGATCAGGAAGGGCCCTATCCACTGCACAGGAGGAAATAGAGGCACAGAGAGAGAAGCCTGTGGTCAGAGGTCAGTGGCAGAGTCACACCCCAGGATAAGGGCCTGATCTCAAAGTTCATCAGTTTTCTCAGGCAGTCACACAGCAGACACCCACCCAGATGAGAAGACCTGCAAGGATTGCCCAAGACACTGAGGAGACAGTGCAGAGGAAAGGTGAGGAAATAGAGAGGAGTTTTCCCTTCCCCAGGGAAATCCCCAAACAGACCCTTTCCCCACCCAGGGCCTCCTGACAGCAGGGCCTGGCAAGTAGGGTCAGGGCTGGGAGTGTCTCTGGGTGCTGACAGTGCCATGTTCCTCCTGGCCTATCAGTAAGGAATGGGGCCCCACCCCACCCTCAAGGCTCACCCCTCATCCCTGGCCTCTCGCCCCAGTTGCCAACTGAGGCAGCCCCAACACAACCTCCACCAGGCCAGTTCCCTCAGCCACCACCTCTCCTGACCCTCCCACCTCTTCCAAGCTGCAGCCCACCCCCACCAGGCTGCCTGCCTGTGTCAGCCCCCAGGGTGCACAGCCTGCCAGACCCTGAGCTCATCCGTTACTTACCCTACTTGGTGCTGCGCCCAGGAGACAGCGATTACTCAGGTCCAGCCCTGCCCTGGGGTCCTTCCAGACAAGGACAAATGGCCATTTTCCCTTTGACAAGCAGATTGATGCTTTTCTCTCAGGAGAAGCTCTTAGAGCCTGGGAAATGTTGTCCCCTCTGGCTCCAGAGCAGCTCTGAGGCCAATGAGACTATAGCTAAGGGTCTCCCTCCCCAGCCACCACCTCCACCCTGGAATTTTCCATAAATCCTTGGGTAAAAAAGATTAAGAAGAGAGAGAAAGAACTGGAGAGAGGTGCACACTCTCAGGCATCCTCACACACACATAGGCACAAGCCCCACACACATCCCACTCAGACATGGGCACACACACGCCACAAGCATGCACACACAGAAAGACACAGGCACACAAACACCATGAGCATGCGTCACACACAGACACACATACCATGAGCATGCACACAGAGACACATGCCATGAACATGCACACAGGCACACATGTGCCATGAACATGCATACACAGATACACATGCCGTGAGCATGCACACACACAGTGAACATGCACACACAGGCATACAGACACACATGTGAGTATGCATGCACACAGGCACACCCATTATGAGCATGCACACACACAGATACACAAGCACACAAACACCATGAGCATACACGCATAGAGGCACATTCACCATGAGTATGCACACACAAACGCATACCAGGAACATGCACACACACAGAGACACAGGCACACAAACACCATGAGTATGCATGCACACAGCAATGCAAACACCAGACATACAACCACAGATACAAACATACCAGCATACACACAGACACACATGCATACTCAGACACATGAACACCTACAACAAGTCACACCCAAGTGAACATGCATGCATAAACACACATAGAAGCACAAGAGCACCCACCTCATCGCACTGGATCATGTGCAAACACAAAGATGACATGGAGGCCCACACATGCTGCAGCCATGGCACACAGGCATTCACACGCAGGCAAGTTCGCATGAGGTCCCCAAAGTCTCATGATCACGATGTGAGGTGAGTGCATCACATTGGCTCCAGTCCACTTTGCTCCACCTGGGGCTGGGTGGTGCCCCTGCCTACAGTCTGGGGTTTTGCTGCCGTCCCTACCTAGATGGGCTGCAGCCTACTGACAGGAGGATTAATGGAGATCTGGGGGCATCTTTGAGAGGAGGAGAATGCCCTCTGAGGGAGTCCTCAGCCAAGCTGGGGCACATTCAGTGGCCCTGGGTGGGCTTCAAGGGTGGGCTTCAAGAGTGTCAGATGTCATTACAAGCCAAGCTAGCCACACTTCCCCACTTGCACATCAGGAAACTCCAACACAGGGCCCAAACCATGAGGATGCTCCCTGGAGAGATGGGGAGGCTTCAGCATCCCTCCACTTGCCTCTGCTGAGAGGGAGGGAACCAAAGCTACCCCGGCCCCTGCCCTGCCCCATGCCCTTCCAGCCAGGAATCCCAGACAGACTTGCTGCTCCAGCAGATTTCCGGAGATGGGAGTAGAGGAATCGATGATGCTCGGAGCATTTACAGCCAGTGGGAAAAGTCGCCCTGGGCCTCCCTGACACCAGAAATAAATGATTCCGCGAACAGAAAACCACTCAGACGCGGACGAATGACCCACTGGAGAGTGCTTTCACCTTGAGAAATTGCAGGCACTGGCGACAGCCAGGGCTATGAGCTGGGTGGTCTGCGCAGCACAGGGTCAGATCACATTGCATCCAGGCCCCAAGACCCCAACAGCCCAAGCCACAGTCAGCGGCAGTTCTGCCAGGCAGCCTCTCATCTCTGGGGTACATGTGAGGCAGGAACCTACAGGCCCAGCCCTTCTACAGAGCAGCTGCTTGGAAGGATCTGTCTGTGGACAAAAATGGGGTTCTGTTTTCTTCAACAGAAAACCTGGTTTCTTTTTCTTCTCATGTCATTCCAAGGCTGCCAACAAGCAAATCCCCCAACCCAAAGTGTTTCTGGGAGTACCAGCAGGTGTCCCACATATGTTCATGGACATGGCTGGTCAGTTGCTATATGACAGCTGATGTATTTCTCTTCTGCTGGTAACTGTGTCTGCCTGACACTGACGCTTCTGCTGGGTACCACTGGGTCCACCTGGCACCACTGTGGAGCCAGGGCCCATTCCTCCAGATGCAAAGCTGTGCCCCCAGCAGTTGGAAGCAGAGCAGAACCTCCCTCCTCCCATGCCACTCTATCAAAGGGATCTGGAGCAGGGCTGCTTGTGCCTCACTGCCTGACAGAATTTTAGGAAAATGACTTTTGCGATTCCAACCATGCCACCCACCTGCTCTCCCATACCTTAGCACCCAGACATGAGTCTATGGAAGTCAGTGATAGAGACAGAGGACCCAGAACTTTCCTGTCCCCTAATGACTTCTGCTGAGCAAACCTATTGGCCTGGCCGCCTGTTCCCCTAGGTGAGGATTCTTCCCAAAGGACCATAATCCACACAAAAGAGGATCCTGTCCCACTGTTTCCAGAGATATCTAGCCTCACCTGAATTCAAGAGATGGACACTGGTCTGGCTCAAGAGAACCCTGTTACACCCAAATAAATGTTCAGCCTGCAAAAGTAATAACGACACCCCAATAATGATGGGGCAAGAGCCGGGCTTGGGGCTGTTTACCACCAATTCCACCTGCAATGGCCCAAAAGGCAAGAATATTGTCTTCCCTGAGCAGATGCTTGTGCTCCGCTAAGGACTAAAATGGGACCACGACCTCTCAAGGTCTTGGTGTTTCCCACCCCCATAGCCCTCACCCCACTTGCTGCTTTTCCGTATAAAGTGAAGACTCTACTGGTGTGGAAGAAGGGAGGGAATACTAACAGCTATGGTCTCAATGTCCGTTTCCCCCCCAAAATTCATATGTTGATATCCTAACCTCCAAGGTGATGGTATTAGGAGGCGGGGCCTTTGGGAAGTGATTAGGTCATGGGAGCAGAGCCCTCGTGAATAAGATTAGTGCCCATATAAAAGATGCCCCAGGCTAGGTGCAGTGGCTCATATCTGTAATCCCAGTACTTTGGGAGGCCAAGGCAGGCGGATTGCTTGAGCCCAGGAGTTCAAGACCAGCTTGAGCAACATGGCAAAACCCTAACTCTACAAACAATAAAAAAATTAGCTAAGCATGGTGGTGTGTGCCTGTAGTCCCAGCTACTCAGGAGGCTGAGGTGGGAGGATCACTTGAGCCCAGGAGGTCAAACCTGCAGTGAGCTGTGATCGCACCACTGCACTCCAGCCTGGGTGACAGAGCAAGACCTCATCTCAAAAAAAAAGGCCAAAAACCGAAATATAAAAGATGCCCCAGAGAGACCCTTCCTTCTTCCACCAAGTGAGGACACAACAAGAAGTCCATCTAGGAGGAAGCAATCCCTCACCAGACATCGAATCTGCCAGCACCTTGGTCTCGGACTTCCCAGCCTCTAGAACTGTGAGAAATAAATTTCTGTTGTTTATAAACCATCCTGTTTATGGTATTCTGTTACAGCCTGAAAAGACGAAGACACTGATCCATGCTAGAAAACAACATTCTTCCTCCCCAAGCTTCCAGCTCCAGCCTTCAGAACACTTGCTCAGTCTTCCCAGCCCCTGCACTGCTGCTCAGAGACAGGCCATGAAGACTGACGACCCTGCAGTTTTGGGAACTGACCTCCCCAGGGGACTCTGCTCACACTCCAACCTAATTTCCCCTTCAGACTGGCCTGGAGTGATTCTCTTCTGAAAGGCTTAACCCCGTTACCTCTGGTTTCTGCATTTACAGGGAAGTTCCAGTCCAGAGCCACTGGACATCACCCAACTATCCACACTCTTCTTGAATATGATGCTAACAACATCCCCAATGGTGTTCTTCTCAATCTCAAGCAGCCTGACAAGGCTTCCTGGGAGAGAAGAGGCCTCTGAAAGAGTAGGATTGAGTTGCAGCCAGCACAAAGAGAGAGGAAGGCCTCACAGTCAGTGGATCTCCACCCCTGAGGATGTGGAGTCAGCCCAGGACTATGATCCCCCAGCCTTGGACCAGCTGAGGACCATGATCCCCAAATCCTGAGCACCATGGGGACCAGCCCAGGGATATGATACCCCAACCCTGAGGACCATGGGGCCAGCTCAGGGCTATGACCCTCCAGCTGCCCTGAGGACCAGACCGTAGAGACCAGCTTGAGCTTAACTTGGTTAAGCTCTGAGACTAGCACTACAAGGGACATGGAAAGTGCCCTAAATATGAGGAAACAACACCCAGGGTAGGGCCCTCCACTGTAGCCTGTGCTGAGGCACTAGCCTTCCTTTGGGTCAGCCCAGAAGGGGAACTAGGAAAGGCTTCCAAAAGGCAAAGCCCAAAAGGGGAAACAGGAACCAGGAGGGTCATGGAGGACAGGGACAGCAGGGCCCATGTAAACTGCACAGGAAGAAAGGCACTTGGCTGTGGCCTTGAGGAGATTCTTGCATGAAGGTAAAGGCAGGAGTTGGGAGCAGCAGACCAAGAGCTCTTCCAGACCTGAAGGGGAGCCATCTCTCATCCTGGGGTGGAAGCACCAGACATTCCGTCTACCTGACTCCACATTCAGTCTCTACCTGCGGACACAGAGGAACTGCTGGCCACACATGCTTTCCTGGAATCACGCATTCTAGTAAATCAACCCAGCAGCTTCCGGTTACAATCTGTTCCACCTGTACCTCAACCACAGGGAAGAGATGCCTGATGTTTCTGTCTCTCTCTCTCTCTCTTTCATTCTGATGTGTGTGTGTGTGTGTGTGTGTGTGTGTGTGTGTGTGTGTGTGTGTGTGTGTGTGTGTGTGTGTGTGTGTGTGTGTGTGTGTGTGTGTGTGTGTGTGTGTGTGTGTGTGTGTGTGATTATTTTTAAATCTCACCGCAGTTGGAGATGAGAGGATGATAGAATTCCTCTGAGGGAGAAAACTGCTCTTTTGTTTGGGAAAACACCTTAATGGATCTTTTAATTATGCAAAGAGAGGCCCCAGGGCTCCTTTGGACTGGAAAGGATGAGACAAAGAGGAAGCTAAATGGCACTGCATAATAAACTCACAGAAATTTTGGAACTCTCCCGGGAGGTAGCCTGAAGAAAGGGGCCCCCAACAAGAGGAAAACTCAGGGGCCTAAGGAAAAAGGTGGCCAGTGAGGAGCACAGGCTTCCTCCACCACCCTGTTCCCCTACTGATGGCACTGCTGGGAGCAGCACTGGTTTTCCCACAGCAGTCTGGCATCCTTTACCTAGATGTTTGTGGAAAGGGCACCCTAGGAAGCTGGAAGGCTGAGAGGTTTGGATTACAGATTTCAACTATTTCACTCTTGGGTCTGCCCATTTTTATGAAAAGCAATAAACTGACGTTCCGGCACCCACCTCAACCTTTCTGGGAGGTAGCAAAGGGAATGATGAGCTGGAGATGAGGTAACTGGAGATGAGGTCACCAAGGAGAAGTTCACAGTCACGGCGAGGGGGGGTCACTTTAGTTCTGTTTTGTGGTTTACAAGGCCACTCTATCCCATTGCTTCACCAAATCATCAGTAACATCTGCATTACTTGCTAATGATTTGCGGAATCCTATTTGACTTTTGGGGGATGTGATCAAATGTCAAGTCCCGCTCCAGCATGGATGTGGGAAATAGACTCAGTCAGTTACACCTGGGTTCCACTTCAAGCTAAATGTGTTCCATTCAAGGCTTGTCCTTCTTAGATTATGCCCTTCCTATTTTTATGAAATGATGGAATGATGTATTTTTCATGTCCTTAGTTGGCAAAATAAAAATTTTCAACCTAGTATTACCTCCCTTTTTAAAAACATTTTTTACTCGTTTTTGAAATCCCAAAGTCTGACATTGTTAGCAGTGGCAGATCCAAACAGGTCTGCAGCAACCTCAATTCTTGCCTTCTCAGAAGAAAGAATTCGACCAAGGGGCATAAGGAAGAGAAACCGAGGCAAGTTTAAGAGCAAGAGTGAAAGTTTATTAAAAAGCTTTAGGTCCAGCATGGAAAGAAGTAAAGTATACTTGGAAGAGGGTCAAGCAGGCAACCTGAGAGAGTCAAGTGCTCTGTTTGAGCTTTGACTTGGGGTTTTATATGTTGGCATACTTCTGGGGTCTTAAGTCTCCCTTCTCTTCTGATTCTCTTCTTGGGGTGGGCTGTCCATGTGCACAGTGGCCTGCCAGCACTTGGGAGGGGCTGCATGTGCAGTGTGTTTACTGGAGTTGTACACATGCTCACTTGAGGCGTTCTTCCTTTACCAGTCACCTGTTCCTAGAAGGTCATATACCAATTAAACTCTGACATGTTGCCTCTTAGCGCACATGCTTGAACCCACTGGCCCAATTCCTGAGATCTTATTAGGAAGCTGCTGATCACCAGTTTCAGGTATTTCTGTCTATTGGGAGACTGCTTTTCCCTGGAGCTTGCTGTGACAAATTATTAGAGAGACAGTTAACAACAACCTGACCATCACCTGATGGTCACCTGACATTCTTGGTTTGTGGGGAGCCCTCTCCTGCCCTGCTCCTGTCTAACTACCTGCCGTAACAACTTGAAGCCACATTCCTGAAGGCTCTGCCTTGCACAAATCTTACCCAGGTGGGAAATGCAGAGACCCCTTCCAACGGGAGAGGCTCTCCCTTTCCTAAAGATTTCTGCAGTGTCTGCATCAGCACACAGCTTTATTACTCACTATGACATCAGGACAATCTTTCGATTAAAGAAACCCGACCTTACATGCAACAAACAAGGTTTTATAGACACTTTATGTCCTTCGGCAAACTTCTTGAGTTTTTTCTCAATAAGCATCAGACTTAGAGGCACATGTATTTTAGTCTGGTGCTCAGTTCCACAATCTTAGAGTTTTTCATGTCTTTGATCATGCTTAAATGCTTCCTAGTCTTTATTGTACTTCATGGTGAGGAAAGCCTTCCAGGGCCTCTTTTTTTTATTTTTTTAATCTTTGTCGTGAAGTGCCGTGGCCTTTGCTTGCCCCTCATGTTACATATCTCTACCTCCCCAGGCACCCGTAACTCAGCTAGCTCCCTGCATCTCCATCCGGACCTCTTGCATTCAAACCGTCTGGGCAGCCTATTGAGTGCCTGGCTGCCTCCTGCAGGGCTCAGAACCAGCTAGCTGAGAACCAGCTAGAGCTGGAGATAGAACGGACCTAAATTATACAGATCCATCTGGTCCGACAGAGCCTCAGTGGGTGACCACTTGCAGCAGGGCTCCTGGTGGCACATTTATCCCTATCATGTCTTTTGAGAAATCTTCTCCCAGCCGAGTTGTCTAGTGCCCTTTTCTTCTCTCCTCCGCAATCAGCAAGAGCCTGTCTGCAGTGTTGCACTGGATCTTTGCTGCTTTTAGGTGCAGGACAGTTCTCCAGGTGTCCAGGTGGCCTTGGATTGAACCAGTTCTCCCCATTTTTTCACTTATAATTTTTAAATTAACTAGAGGCCAGGTGCAGTGGCTCAAGCCTGTAATCCCAGCACTTTTGGAGGCCGAGGCAGGCAGATCACTTGAGGTCAGGAGTTTGAGACCAGCCTGGCCAACATGGTGAAACCCTGTCTCTACTAAAAATACAAAAATTAGCTGGGTGTGGTAGCACGCACCTGTAATCCCAGCTACTCAGCAGGCTGAGGCAGGAGAATCACTTGAACCAAGGAGGCAGAGGTTGCAGTGAGCCAAGATCGTGTCACTGCACTCCAGCCTGGATGACAGAGCAAGACTCTGCCTCAGAAAAAAAAAAAAAAATTTTTTTTAAAAAAAAGATTAACTGTAGAATGTCCTGGGAATGCAACATCCTGAGATAGGGAGGAAGTGGTTGCAACAGTTCTGGCTCTGTTTTTCTCCCTCGTGGAACAGGATATCCTTTAACACTTTATCCCAGCAAGTCATGTTACCATGGGGTAGAAAAACCAGAGCAGGCTGCTTTCAGGGGTCCCTCAGCTGCAGTGCAAGTGGAGCCCACTCAGACAAGAGTCCATCCAATTTTGCTTCTTTCCTGAGCCATGGGGATTGGCTCGCCAGGAATCCTAGGTTTCTGTTGTCCCTTGCTGCCTACCTATAAGTAATAAACCTGCCCCATGTAACTTGTTATGTGAGAGTGTCCTGTTCACTGGACTCGAGTAAGTGATGGAAATTGGCCAAGGTGCAGTAGACAATGTGATTGATACTGGTGCATAGTGTTATCTGCCTTGCCTTAGGTATTTAAGTCCGAGGTCCAGCGGGCAGTTTCTCAGCTGCTTGACTCTGCCCAGAAGCTCTTGAGAGGTACAGGATCAAAAAGATCAAAAAGACCAGTCCAGTCCCAGAGTTAACCCCAACCCACAAGACAGCTTCCATTGGCCAGATTTGCAGTCCCCTCACCCCCAGCCCAACGCTGAGACACTCTGCTTCCTGGACCTCTCATTCACATACACTTAGGAGAATAGCCCCAAGCCAGGGTGAGGGGCGTGCAAGGCCTGGAAGCTCAATGACCAAGATGCTACAACATTAGAAAGCAATAGTCTGAAAGGGGTCTTCCTGGGAGGAGACAGGCCAATTCTAGAGTTTTATTTAGCTCTGTCAGAAAAGACCGAAGGGAAGTCCAGGAGACACTGGGCTGGGTGCGGAGGGAGTTTGGAACCAAGGGTTCTGGTTCCTTGTCTCTGCTCAGGCCTCTGGCCTCTGGAATGAGGTAAATTATCAAATATTTACCTTCTTGCAGAACACAGGCTCTGGGTTCTCTCAGAAGTGAAGGCAGGATTGGACCACCACGAATGGAGCCTCCACACCAAGAAGGATGGAGGACTGTGTGGCCTTTCACATTTAACCCAGAACCACTCCCTCCACTTTGTGAACACATCCAACATGCATGGGGCACGTGAACACGTTGGGGCTCAGGAAATGATGCCCCAAAGTGAAGACCTCAGAAGCTGCCTCAGGAGCAAAGTTTCTCTGTGACATTCCCCTGCCCTCCTGTTTCTTGCCCCTCATTCTCTCCTGAGGCCAGCCATAGAAACTAGAAGCCCTCTTCCCCCAGGTGGGTCACGGAAGAAACCAAAACCCCCTTACCCCAAAGCCAGCCATAAAACCTAAAACTATTACTCTTACCTTCCCCCCACACCTTTTGGTGTAACAGCTGGCCATAAATAAATTCTCTGACCTACCTTGTTTGGGAGTCATAAGACCCCTATTCCAGAAAGGGTCCTATCCTGTACCTGGGAGAGCGGATGCTGAACAGACAGGCCCAGCAAGAATCTGGACAGACAGGCCCTGCTGGGTTTCCCCACTAAGTCTATTAGCATGAGATCATACCCTTTTTGTGCAATCCTATTTCTACATGGCTGTCCCAGCTTCATCAAACCGAAGCATAAAAATAGATCGTTTTTCCCTGTATTTTGGAATTTTCATTTCTGAAGTCTCCCATGTCACATAAAACTTTGATTAAACAAATCTGTTATGTTTTTCTCTTGTTAACCTGTCTTTTGTTATAGAAGTGTCAGCTGTGAGCCTTATGATGGTGAAGGAAAGATCTCACATCTTTTCTGTTCCTTCATACATGTGTATTACCATGTGTGGTTTGGGGGCATATACTGCTTTATTGCGATGTTGGTGTGTATCTAGGTACTTACATGGCATGCATGTGTGTCTCATAAAGTGAAAGTGATTGTATGAACATGGCTATGCGCAAGCGTGTGTGTGTGTGTGTGTGTGTGTGTGTGTGTGTGTGTGTGCAACTCACGTAAAGGACAAAGCAGAATGAAGTGCCACCGTGTGATAAATGAAGAATATGGGGAGCTCATAAGGAAAGAAGAAAAATGAATTAAAGTTGTGTTTTCCCCTTCTCCTCTTCCACGATTCCTTCTCTGACTTTCAACACATGGTGACTCAGAAAAGGTCTGAAAATATCAACGTTGGAATGAACCATCTAATGCTGGAAACATTTCTGCAACCTCCCCAACAAGTCACTGTCTGTCTTCTCTTTAAGCACCCCTGCTGCTGTTTCTGGTGCTCATTGCTGCTCCAGAGAGTATACCCTATCGTCAGTGGCTCTAATCACTGGAAATACCTTCCTTATATTGCTTGAAATCAGCACCCCTGTAAATTTCGCTTACTGATACAGCTCCTCCTTGATGAGTTTCATAAACCAAGTGTCTCTTCTCTGTCCCAGGCTCATCGTGGTCTCTTAAGATATGAACCTCAGAACTCACCACAGTTCTCAGACCAGACAAATCAGAGTAAGCAGGACCATTGAAAAGTATTTGCCTTGTCCAAAACCAGGTAGAGATAGGGACTGATATCTAGGAAATTCTAAGAACTCCTGAAAATTAATACAAAAAGACAGGCATCTCAATAGAACAATGAGCAGAAGATAATGACCAGACAATTTATGGAGTAGAGAACCCAAAGGCTCACTAGCATTTGAAAATATAATCAGGCAAGGAGCAATGGCTCACTCCTGTAATCCCTATACTTTGGGAGGATGAGTTGGAGGGATCGCTTAAGCTCAGGAGTTTGGGACCAGCCTGGGCAACATAGGGAAAACCCATTTCTAATAAAAGTAAAAAATGTGCAAACCACATCAGTAATCCAAGAAATGCAAATGAAAACAACGGTGAAATATGACTATACCTGTTACACTGGCAAAAACAGAAGCTGAGTAACAAGTATTGGCAGCAGGGTGTGGGAACAATGGAACTCTAACCACTTGTGAGAGTGTTGAATAGTGCACCCACCTGGGACAACAACCTAGCATTGCCAGGTAAAATAAGGATGGACTAGCCTCTGTTCCAGCAGATCCTCACCTGAGCATATATCTCAATTCCATTCTCATTCAGATTCATAAGGCACATGTATAAGGATGTTCACCACAATTGTTTGTGGTTGCAGGAAATTGAAATCAATCTGGGTGTCCATCACCAGGAGCATGGATAGGTAAAATGTGGGGTGGGGATTCAGCATTTAGAAGCAATGAAGTTGGTATACTCATGGCAACATAAGTGGAAATTTAACAGCAAAATGCTGGATGAGAAAAATAAGAAATAGAATGTGCTCCATGACACCACACCACTCACACAAATTCAAAACAACAGCAATACAAACTTTGTAAGTATAGGAAGGCATACAGACAAAAAGAATGTATTCCATATGGGAATGGAATGGAGATAAAAGGAATACACAAACAAACAAAACAAGAAAGGGATATTGTGTGGACTAACGATGGTGGTGTGCCAAGAATCAGAGTTAAAATAGTAAAGAGATAGGGAGAAACAGTATATTTCCATTAATGTGGCCCAAGATTATCTTAGCATTTTTAGGTAGCCACATAAAGACAACTAAGCATCTTTTCCAGATACTCCTACCACCCCCACCCTATACCCAAACAAATGCTTTTTAGACCTCAATATAGGGCTCCACAGTTAGTTCTATTTCAGTTCATCTTGACAGATTTGGTCCATTTTTCCAGGCTACTGAGCTCTTTATGGATTCTCATTCTGTTATCCATGATCCTGGCTATTCTTCCTACCTTGATGACATGCAGGATTAGGGCCCATGTGACATCCACATTCTCCTTATAACTTCTCTCATTCAGCACTTAATAGGGACCCACTCTAGGCCAGACCCTGTACCAGATACAGGCAATACCGAAATGTAAAGAGAGAGTCTCTGTCTTCAAGGAGCTCACAGTCTAGAAGAGAGAGGCATGAAAGCCCAAAGTTACAATGTAGTGGCGGGGCGTGGTGGCTCATGCCTGTAATCCCAGCACTTTGGGATGCCAAGGTGGGCAGATCACTTGAGGTCAAGTGTTCGAGACCAGCCTGGCCAACATGGTGAAACCCCGTCTCTACTAAAAATACAAAAATTAGCTGGGCATGGTGGTGCGTGCCTGTAATCCTAGCTACTGGGGAGGCTGAGGCACAAGAATCACTTGAACCTGGGAAGCGGAGGTTGCAGTGAGCCGAGATCATGACACTATACTCCAGCCTGGGTGACAGAGCGAGACTCTGTCTCAAAAAAAAAAAACAAACAAAGTCACATTGTAGCAGCATCACTGCTGCAAAGCAAAGGACCCTGGGAACAGCAGGAGGTGGGGCCTCCAAGTCTCTGGGGAGCTAGGGAAGGAGGCCCCAAGGAGGCAGCACATAGGCTGCAACTTGATAGAGAAGGAGTCAGCCAGTAGGGAGAGCTGGAAAGAGAGCTGGCACAAGGGACAGTCCTGCAAGAAGGGAGGGTGCAGTGCTCACCTGTGTTGACCAGCCCATTCTCCATTCCATCTGCTCCTAGAGTCAGTTCTCCATTGTTTCTGGGGAAAGCTGCCCTCCCCGACTCTTATTCTATGTGCTTTGGGAAAAGCTGATTCCAACCTGCTCTGGGGATGAGCAAATAATGATTCAGACCAGGATTACCAGAGCATCGCCTTCCTCTGACCACTATGACTGTTTAAGGGGTGCGCACCTGACCCAAGGCAAGCCAATCAGGTCCAAGCAAAGGTAATCCTGGTACTTGGTTTGAGCAGAAATAGGAGAGGGATACTCTTTCTGCTGGATTTGTTCCTGTGAGGAGGTAGCAGTCTAGAGCTGCTGGCAGCTATCTCACCACAACAGGAAAAGAAGCCTGCCAGAGAAGGGAGCTAACAAAGCAAAAAGCAGAGCTGAGAGATGGAAACAGCTTTCTGATGACACTGCTTGAGCCCTTGGATCCAGCCATGCCTGAAACCGAGCCAGATCTTTCCCTGGATGTTCAGTTGTGTGAACCAATATATTTCCTTTTTGTTTAAGTCAATTTGAGTTGGATTTTCTCTTCCTTGCAATGTTAAAAGTCTTAACTGGTCCAAAGTGACAGAAGATGAAGTTAGACAAGTCAGCAGTCACCAGATGGGAATTTAGATGATATCCAATGGGAGAGATGTTGTGGAAAGTGGAGAAGCCAGAACAAGGAGTATAATTTCGTGATCTGCATGGTTCACATCAGATATCACTACGGTGGCCAGGATGAGAGATAAGACCAGAGGCAGTGAGGCCAGTTAGGACACCAATACAGTAATTCAAGCAAATGAGGATGGCATCCCAGGCCAAGGAGAGGAAGAAAAGGGAAGAAAGGATCTGAGAGAGATTTAAGAAGTGGGATCTACTGGATTCTGGAATACAGTAGAGTGGAGGAAGATGTGAGGGTAAGGGAGAGGGAGGATTCTGAAGTAACCCTTGGGTTTCTGGTTCTGGTGACTAGTCTGCTGTATTTAGAAGGATAGCCCCATAGTGCCCTGCCTGGAAACACAGAGCATGGAAGAAGAAGCAGGTTCAGAGGAGAAGAGAGGGAAGGGATGAAGGTGGAAGGGAGAGGGCAATGATGCATTTGGTTTGGGACATGCTGAGTTTGAGGTGCCTATGAAACATCCAATGAAATGACTGATATTAATGAGTGCATAGGTGTGGAGCCCATGGCTCCAGAGTCCATGGCTGTGGATATTGACATAGGATCAGAGAAGACTTCCGAAAGGGAGCTGCAGCTGAGAACCCAAGCATGACTTAAATGGAGCCTGGTGGCCGGGCACAGTGGCTCATGCCTATAATCCCAGCACTTTGAGAGGCTGAGGCAGGCGGATCAGCTAAGGTCAGGAGTTTGAGACCAGCCTGGTCAACATGGCAAAACCCCGTCTCTACTAAAAATACAAAAAAATCAGCTGGGTGTGGTGGCGCTCACCTGTAATCCCAGCTACTCAGGAGGCTGAGGTAAGAGAATCGCTTGAACTCAGGAGGCAGAGGTTGCAGTGAGCTGAGATGGCACCATTGCACTCCAGCCTGGGCAACAGAGCGAGACTCCATCTCAAAAATAATAATAATAAATAAATAAAATAAAAAGAACCTGGTAAGAGGAAGGAGAGAGAGCGTTTTAGGTAAAGGCACTGGGTACACAGAGGCACTGGGTACACAGAGGCCCAAAGGCCCAGGAAGGCTTGGCCTCTACTCTGATAGTCTGGCCATCCTTTTGAAGATAATGAAGAGAATGGAAACTCCTGGAAAATGCAGTACATTCACCTTTGCACATATCTTCTGCTGGTCCCTAGGAGAGTTGGTAGAGAGAGCACAGCTGGTATACAAGAAACCAGCCATGGGAGCTAACAAGCAGAGGTATTTTCTTGTCAACCTTGAGCAGCAAGGTGGCAGACATAAGCAAAAAATAGTTGAAGCTGTTGCAAGAATGACATTCCTTTGAAACATCACAAATGAAAAGCAAAATCCTCTTAACCTATTGACAGTTCCCAGTGGAATAAAACCCTTTCTTTGAAATTACCTCCAAATTAGCAAAACCATAATTAGGATTACTAAATTAATAGATCAGAATTCCATAGAGAAAATACTTACTCTGGCAAAACCTCCCCAATTCAATAGCTCTTTCAATGAATTTCTTCTAAAGTTTTGTATTTCCATTGACTAATCTGCTGTATTTAGAAGGACTAGTAAGCCACTTGCCAAGTAGTTAAAAGGTCTAAAATGTCTTTGCCAGGAAGCTCTTTGGGGACCTTAGCAAGAACATACAGAAAGGCAGTGGGTTGTCCAAAATGCCTCCCTGCAGCCAACAGGACACCACTTTCCCCAATGCCAGTCTATCTGCCACTGGGGTATGCCTTATGAACCATCCAGAGCAGCCTAGGATTGCCCAGTGCCATGGCCATTTCCTAAGGTGGTGGTTGCCCCTGCAAGTGGGAGCCTTCTTACCTATAGAACTGAGGGTTCCATTTGGAAGAAGCTAGTGGATTGTAAGAGACAATATGAATTGCACAATGAAGGTGAATTGTGTTGCTTTGAATGTGATACTGAATCAAGCCTGGGCCACATGGTGCATTGAGGTGTATTTGGATTACCCTAAGATTTTGAGTGGCAGGACAGCTGAGAGGACCTCTGATGTGGAAGATAAGCAAGGCCCTACCTGGAGTCCTAACCTACTGTTATGAGCGGGATGTTTGTGTCCCCACAAAATTCATGTGTTGAAACCCTACCCCCCAGTGTCATAGTATTTGGAGGTGGGGCCTTTGAGAGATAATTAGGATTAGGTGACTTCAAGATGGTGGAGCTCTCAAGAATGGGACTAGTGCCCTTATAAGAATCCTGAGAGAGCTTGCTTCTCTCTGCTCTCCACGGTATGAGACTACAATTAGAAATCAGTAGTCTGCAACCAGAAGTGGGTCCACTGTAGAAATTCAGCCACCAACCAAGCTGGTACCCTGACCTCGGACTCCCAGACTCCAGAACCATAAGAAATAAGTTTCTGTTGTTTATAAGCCACTCAGTGTATGGTGCTTTGTTAGAGCAGCCTGGATGGACTAATTCACCTATTAGCACCATCTTCTGCCTCTGTTCCTCACCCCATTTCCCAACAGACTCACATACATCCCCCACCCACTCTGGTCTCTCCCTCCCTCTCCAAACTTACCTTTTTCTCTGGTCGTGCCCTCTACCTGAAATGTTCTTTTCCTTAAAGAAGGGAATGGCCAGACTGGAGAGCATAGCATACAGGTACCTAGTGCTCCATGTAACCCTGAACCTAGGCGTGGCAGCTTCCACTGGGAGCCTCTGATCCACGCCTCACCAACCTCGAAGCAAGACTCAGCATTCCTCTTCGTTCCTTCAAAGAAAACCCAGTTCACAATGCATTCGAGTAAGAAACTGATAGTGTTCTGAAGTGTCAACAGGAGAGATGTAGTAAAGGATCACATCGCATAGCACACAGCAAACTCTAACTTTTTTTGTAATTCTCCCTGCAAAGTTTCTCCCAAGCCATGTGCATTCCCCTCCCAGTTGATCCTCCTCCACAAGGCTTCAGCCTCTACTTCCCACCCCTCCCCATATATTTCCCTCTCCTTCTGCAGAACAATTTAACTCTTCCCCACCTTGCTTCCAATTTTGTATTCTCCCTTCCATGACCTTCAACGAATAGTCCTGGGGCTTCATTTTCTTTAGAAAGCAATGAGGGGTTATAAATAACAAATATTATATTTCTACATCACACCTTTTCCATGGTGAACGAATGTCAGAGCTCTGGGAGGAGCACAGTGCACGGCCTGGGCTGAGGATGAGTGAACAGCTTGAATGTTCACTCTAGCCATCAGGCCTTCCAGAAGCCACCTGGGCATTTCTGTCCTGGCAGCCCAAGACAGACATGAGGCTACCCAAAGATCCTTCTGAAGACCTCAGCAGAGACAGCTCTACCAAAAGTGTTCTCAGGCCCCACATGTACAAAAATCTCACCAGACCACAAGAGTAGAGTCCCAGACTAAAGCAAGAAAGTAGAATAATCCATTTTACAGGAAAAGATGTTCAAGCTTCAAGGGCAGTTCTGAAAACTAAATAAGTCATAAGACATGCTGGCTGGGTGGCAGCTGGCTTCCCACAGACTGTGGGAAAAGGCGCTAACCACACCCTTCCCCTCCTCTTCAAGCCTACTCATCCATTTCTGTGTGAGTAAGCTGGGGTTGCCATGCTGATCCGAGTCAGGTAACACACTCCCTCCAATGTCTGTTTCCACAGGTGTGGGCCTGAGAGCTGCTGGCAGTAGAACTAAGCTGAGCCTTTAGTATCTAGGTTTTAGTGTAGTTTGCACCACACATTGCTATGGGACAAGCACAATTATCATTCTTGTCCCTTTGAGGACAGAAAAATATGTCTTATGGACCGGGGCAGCCCCAGACAGAGTCTCATTTCAGGAAGGGATAACAGTACTCCTAGAAGGGGCTCACCTTAATGCTACCTGAACTGAGGGCTGTGAGTTAGAGCTCCCGGAGCCTGGGGTGAGAGTAGGCAGCAGTGGCTTGGAGTCCAGGCTTGTGGGGAGTAGCTGAGTCTCTGCCCCACCAGCAGGATGCAGATAGCTGTAAAGTGTCATTTTCTCCAGAGCCATCAAGATCATTCTGAGACCTGGACTTTGCCTGAAATTTCACCCTTACTTGACTTCCTCCCCTTCCCTGTCCTGCTTCCCTACTTCCTTCCCCTGTTCTCTCAGGAGCACTTCCATAACAAATTGCTTGTTTAAGAATCCTCATCTCAGGGTCTGCAACAGGGAACATGAGAACATTTCAACTACACATCCTAGTGTCACAGGGAGCAGACCTCAGTGAATGTATTAGAACAGATGGGATTGGGTGGGAGAAAACAGGGTGGAAAGGGAGACACTGCGTACAGACAGCTCTTTTGAGGGGCTTTGCTACAGAGGGACTAAAAACTAACAGTCATTGGAGAGAAATGAAAGTTGTATTATATTGCTATGTAACACAGAATCTCCCAAACTTAGCAGCTTAAATTTATTTATTATCTCATAGTTTCTGAGGGTAACAAATGCTTCAGAGCAGTCCTGACTCAGTTTCTCACAAGGTTGCTGTCAAGATGCCAGCCAAGGCTGCTCTGTCATCTGAAGGCCCAGCTGAGGCTGGAGGACCCGCTTCCAAACACTCATATGGTGGCTGGCCAGAGTCTTCAATTCCCCTCCACTTGGGCGTCTCCACAGGGCTGCTCATGATCCTGCTCCCCCAGTTTGAGTGATGAGAGAGATAAGTGTTTTGAAATGTGTAGGCAAGAACTGGGAAGGACATGCTGTTAATAGTTGCTAAAACTCCTTAACTCATGGAAATGGGATTGAGGAGCACAGGCCTGTGAGGATGATGAGGGCAGACTTCCACATTCTATACTTCTGAATTCCCTTGTTATTTTAAAACATTAAAGGTGAAAGCTTAAGTGAATTGGCAGTGGTTGGTAATGAGTCAAGCTACATCTACTGGGAAAAGTATCAATGAGAAGGAGAGATGATAAGGGCAGGAAATCGGAATTGGGTCCTTAAAAAACGTAGGTGACAAAAAAAGATACATGCATGATTTTAGAAACATGTATGGTTTCCTGGGAGCACATGGCAAGCTCTAGAACTGCTGCGGACCCCTGGCAGAGTGTGAGTGGGAGTTCCTATCTCTGCTAAGAAATCCCAAGGCCTTCTGGGGAGCTGCCCCATCCTTTCTGTTCCCCCACCACAGGGAGGCATCAGCTCTACGTGGACTCCCTGGTGCTGACCGCTTAGCCCAGGAGAGGTCCTGGCTGGGTGCAAGGCCACAACACATTCTCAGAGTTGACCCCCAGCTCAGAAGCTTCCTCTCTCAGCATGGCATTCAAGGCCCCTCATCATACACTGATATGGGGCCCTCAGGAAGGAGCAGGGACTGCAAGGCTGGTGGAAATGAAGGGGCCATGGGGAGCTACACTTGTATCAGGACAGTAAGAGAAAAGAGAACTTGGTGTGAAATGAGAGCTGCATGTCACAGGCGAAAGTGCTCACACAGAGACTGAAAAAGACTGTGGGGCAGGATTCAGCCTCGTGGTTACCAGTACCACTCTTAGACAGAGGCAAGAGGGGTCCCTACCCTGAATCTGGTGATTCCAGTGACTCGAAGCAGTCCTCCACAAAGAAGTGCGGTCGGTGGACCAGTGCCAGCCCACACGTGGTCTGTTACTTGTTCTTGATGAGGTACACACAGAAACTAACAGTAAAGTTATATCTGTTGAATCTTTAAAACTTGGGGCTTGTAACTTGTATAGATTTTTTTTTTTTGAGATAGAGTCTTGCTCTATCGCCCAGGCTGGAGGGCAGTGGTGTGATCTTGGCTCACTGCAGCAGCCTCCTGGGTTCAAGCGTTTCTCCTGCCTCAGCCTCCTGAGTAGCTGTGATTACAGGAACCCACCACCACGCCTGGCTAATTTTTGTATTTTTAGTAGAGATGGGGTTTCACCATGTTGGCCAGGCTGGTCTCAAACTCCTGACCTCAAATCATCCACCCACCTCAGCCTCCCAAAGTACTGGGACAGGCGTGAGCCACCCCACAGGTCCTCATATAGTTTTTTTTAATTTCATTTTTCTAGTGAATTATTTCTAGTGAATTATTGAATCAAAGAATTGATCTGTATTGGGTTGGGAAATTAAAAACTAATAATTAGAAACTGCGAAGCCCTACTTGAAAAGGTTGCATATATCACAAACACTCATAAAATGTATTGGTTATGGAGCACATGGATTCGAGTGCTCAGCGCTGGCATAGCGCTGCCGGCAACAGAAACGTCAGTTCCAATGACAACACCGGTCAGGTCCCAGGGAAATGCGGCTCCTCACCTTTTGCCCTGTGTCCTCAAAACAGAAAGCAACCATGTCTGAACGTCACGAAGGTTTCTGGGTTGTGCTTCGGCCAATATTGGAGACAGACACTGCTTCAGAGAACAGGGAGGATTTGAGTGGCGGAAGCACTTAGGTAAGGGAAAAGACAAATTAATTAGCTTGTCAAATCCTTTATCTCTGATAGCAAGAATGCAATCCTTTCTTGCACAGTGAAATACCATTTCCCAGTAGGGCCACACGTCCATTTTCATGTTTCTCTTTGTGCTCCAGTTCGTAGTTCAGGAGGTCTCACGAATTAGTGTGGTATTGATTGTTGCACGGTGGCTGAGGAACATGTTTGCAATATGAACACTTTATTTTACCTTCAGATCAGTGGAGGTATGAGTGTAGATGTAATATGTGTGAAGCTAATTCTTCATGTTAGTGCATAAACTATTACCTTAAAAGATAGCAAAAATTGCAGTATGATAGAAATTTCTATTATGAAATTAAAATATTTTGTAGTATTTTCTGCAATAATTACAGTTTACCTAACACAACTCCACTAAAGTATTTGAACAGGATATGTAAAATTCATGGTTCATTTCCAAATGTAAACATTGTTTTAAGATTTTAATGAAAATTCCATTTATTACTAAAACTTTCTCCAAATTGAAATTAATTTTTTTAATTATCTAAGAATTACAACTCAAAAAAGGTAGTCTAATTTGGCGTCATCGTGAATAAAACACAAATTGTGCAAAAATCTTGATTATAACAACATAATTAGGTAATTTTGCAATAAGAAAGGTAAGAAAAACAAATTTAATGAAAAGATAAATAATAATTTGAATGATTTACCATATAAATTAGGTATATGTTGATTTTATAACTTACCAAACCATCACCAGCCCATCAACAGAATATCCAAATAGATGCACAAATAATTAAATTCTGTCATCTTTACTATTTTACCAATTTTTTTCATATAAAAATCGTAGTGCTATACTTTTTAAAAATTTTGATCTTAAGAGGGCATATTTTTCCAGACAGAAAGATGGAACTTTTTACCTAATAGTTTATTGGTCTAGTTTATGATTTTCAATATTTCTACATATGCTACAGGGGCTTTCACTTAGTGTTAAAGGCCTGCTTAGGGCTACCTTCCTAAGCTAGGCCAGGGCTGCCCAACAACTGACCAAATGTTAGGGAATTGACTCTATATTTTAATTCACCTAAGAGGGAGCGATTTTTAGGTAGACGGAGATATGACAAACACAAACTTCAGAAGAGAGGCATGATTTTTAGAAATAATTATTTGCAATTGAGTCCATGTTTCCTTTATTCTGCAGTTAGTAGAGATGTTTGCCTGCCTTTGGCTTAAGAAAGCCATTTTAAATGAGACCCGCAGTGGACGTCAATAAGAGCCACCTCTGTGATCCTTTGTTGATGTCACTTCTTTGATACTGGAGGGATAGGATCTGAGTCCCACCAAGAGGGGACGTGGGAATGTCCGAACTCTAAACAGTCACTTCTCCAAAGCCTGCTCTGGAATCAATGCTACTGGCTCAGGCTAGGAGGAAGAGGGCTTCTGATCATCCATGACTCTGCCCACCCCACTCCCAGACCACCCCCTCCAGAGGTGAAGACCTCCTGTGAACCAGCAAGAGTTTACCCCAGCCCTCTGGACTGTGAGCCTCAAGGGAAAGTACCGCCATTTATACCATTTCCCTGCTGAGAGGCACAGGCTTTGTTTTCTGTGTGTGTGCGTGTGTGTGCATGCATGCATGCACACCATGAATGCACCTCTGCAATCAATGCTGCAATAACCACCCTTCTACATGGACCCTTAGGTAGATCCTTCTATTTCTGTGGAATAGATTCCCAGGAGTGGGATCACTAGGTCAAAGGATATATGTATTTTTAATTCTAATGGATTTTTCCAGATTGATTTGCAAAAAGGCTGTAATAATTTACATCTCCACCAGCAAAGAATGAGAGCGTGCTCCCCACAACCTCACACGCAATAGGTATAGAAACTCTTTTTAATTTTGCCAGCCTGAAGAGCATAAGTGAGTATCTTATTACTACTTTAATTTGCATTCAACTGAATTCTAATGAATCTGAGCATCTTTCCATCAGTTGGATATTTTTCTTCTTTGAATCACCTACTCATATCATTTTGCCTATTTCATTATTGGGTTGTTTGTCTTTTTGCATCAATTTATAAGAGCTTTTTGCATACTATAGCTATTAGCCTTTGTCTATCATCTGCATTACACTTTTTCCAAGTCTTCTGCTTGTCTTTTGACATTGCTTACAGTATCTTTTCCCACAAAAATGCTATATATATGTGTGTGTATATATATGCAAAAATACCTATCTTTTTCATCTTCTAGGTTTCCAACCTTGGTTGAGAAGGTATTCTAACCCTTAGATTATATGATGCCTCCTTGCCAAAAATTTTAATGAGATATGTGTATGAAATAATGCACATCTTTTTATGGATCAATAAATTTTCATGAGGTGAGCACAATCATGTAGCCAGGACTGAAATCAGGAAACAGAATCTTACCAGTACCCTAGACATTCCTTCACTTCATGCCCCCTTGCCAGTCACAACCCTCCTCAAAGATTAACCTCTACCCTGACTTCCAACATCATAGGTTAGTGTTCGAACATTATTTAAATGAAATATCCATGTGTACTCTTTTGTATCTAGCTTCTTTGACTCAGCATTATGTTTGTGAGATGAATTCATGTAGTTCATTCATTCTCGTTGCTGTGCAGCAGTCCCGTATGTAACATACCACACTTTATCTGTTTTACTGTTGATAGACATTTGGGTTGCTTCCAATTTGGGGCTATTACAAATAGTGCTGCTATGAACATTCTTGCAAACTTTCTTTGGTGAATTTATGTCTGCATTTCTGTTGAGTATTTACCCAAGAGTGTAATTTTTGGGTCATAGAGAACGTGTATGTTCAGCTTTTGTGGATATTGCCAGTTATACAACGTGGCCGTATCAATTACACTCTCACCAGTAATGTAAGAGATTTCTAGCTGCTCTACATCCACCCCAATACTTTATATCGTCTGACATTTGCATTTTAGCTATTCTGGCAGGTATGTGCTAGTGTGGCATTGTGGCTTGTCTTGACAGATAGTTAACATTTTTTTACATTTTTAAGCCCTTAATCCCTCTGGAATTTTATATTTGTATATGGCTAGAGATAGGGGTTCACTGTGATTCTCTTCCAGGCAAACAGCCAGATATGTGTTAGACTAAATACTATGTCTTTTGTCCTGATATGTTTTGAGGTATAAGTGAGCATTTGCCAGGTGCAGTGGAGTGGGAGAGAACATTCCAGGCTTCAGGAGCTGCACGAGCAAAGGTACGGAGGCATGAAGTATCACAGTGTGTGCAGAAGATTGCATGAGTGTGGCGAAAATTAAAAACGTGTGGCCGTGAGTGGCACAGAAGGGCAGGCAGGAATGGACTTTGCCGTTCTCACAGTAGTACACAGGCAGAAGGCTGCTGTTGAATGGACACACTAAAGGAAAAAAGACTCCCTCCTCCTCTAATGTTTGGGGATGTTCTTTGAGATCCTCATTTTGAAAAGGTGTGATTATCAAAACGTCACTCTTAAGAGAGGGAACTTCTGTGTTGACTGAGACGCTTATTAAGATCCATGATACATATTATTTAATTTACTCATCACAATGACTTCATGATATGGGCATTGTTTCCCCTTGATTTACAGATAAGGGGATGAGGTACAGAAAAATTAAGTGGCTTGCCCTTGGACATATAGCCAGTAAGTGGCAGAATTAAGGATGAAACAGCCTGTTCCTCTTCCTGTGTTCCCGCTCTTTCCCCTAGATGCACTGCCAGTAGATGCATGAATTGAACTTCCAGCCACTTCCCAAATAATGCACATGTGATGAAGCAGAGATTTACAATCCTTGCATCAGCCCCTGCCAGCAGACCTCTTGATGTCTGCTTCCTTTTCCCCAGTCACACAGAGAGGTTGATTCCTTGGGAAACTGAGTGACTGTTGTAGGCAGCAACTGTTCCTTCAGCTGAAAGGCGTGCAGAGTCAGACTAGGGTGGCTGGCTTCGGCCCATGGGCAAGTTTATGGGTCCGCGGGGAGAAGGCAGCCTCTGTCCTCTATCCCTTTCGCATATGCAGTTCTTGGTTACAGAAAATCCAGTTGTTCTTCTTTTCCCAACTGGGAGAGATCTCTGTATCCTACAGTAAACTTCTTGGTAACCTGGGCTCTCCTGAGTAGGTCTCTGATCCTCAAGGAAGGGAAAGGTAAACACTCACTAACATGAACACACTGGCAGTCAGACACACATCACACACACAGAGGTGGCACACAAGCTACACACTGACACAGAGCAGAGACAAACACACACTTGCAGAGAACCTGCCTCCTGGAATATGAGAGCTCAGGGAATCCGTCGAGATCAAGGGTTTTCGAACTATGCCGCGTGAGTTTTTCTGCAAAGGGAAGTCACAGAAAATAATGAAGCAATTTCCTACCAAAGGGAATATTGTAACAGCTAGAGATAATTGTAGAAAAGTACACTGAAATTATGAGGTGTCATTTTCCCTCTATCAGACTGGCTAAGATTTGGAAGTTTGATAATGCACAACGTAGGCGGGGGTGTAAAGATACAGCATGTAGCAGAAAAAGTAAATGATTGCAATTCCAGGGAAGAGAGCTCAGCAAGGTATATCAAAATGTTAAATGCAGCTACCCTTAAACCTAATGATTCCACTCCTAAAAAGTTTACACAAACACACACACACACACACAATACTGATTAAGGAGGTTCATTGTAGCATTTGTTTATATTACCATAAAATTAGAAACAACTAAAAAAAGTCTATTAATAGAAGCCTAGCCAAATAAGTTAAGGGACAGCCATACCATGGAATACTCTTAATCACTTAAAATGCTGAGGTGGACCTCTATGTTCTGACATCAGAAGATATCCACAATGTATTGTATCCTGTTTGTGTTTTTAAAAATACGTGTTTGCAGCTAGGTGTGGTGGCTCATGCCTGTAATCCCAGCACTTTGGGAGACCAAGGTGGGCGGATCACTTGAGGTCAGGAGTTCGAGATCAGCCTGGCCAATATGGTGAAACCCCATCGCTACTAAAAATACAAAAAATTAGCCAGGCGTGGTGGTGGGTGCCTGTAATCTCAGCTACTCAGGAGGCTGAGGCAGGAGAATTGCTTGAACCAGGGAAGCAGAGATTGCAGTGAGCCGAGATCACGCCATTGCACTCCAGCCTGGGTGACAGAGCAAGACTCCATCTCAAAAAATATGTGTGTGTGTGTGTGTGTGTGTGTGTGTTTGCTATGTGCAGCGGCTCACGCCTATAATCTCATCACTTTGGGAGGATCACTTGAGCCCAGGAGTTCTAGACCAGCCTGGGCAACATGGTGAAACCCCATCTCTACAAAAATTAGCCAGGTGCGGTGGTATGCACCTGTAATCCCAACTACTTGGGAGGCTGAGGTGGGAGGATAGCTTGCGCCCAGAAGGTAGAGTTTGCAATGAGTGGAGATTGGGCCACTACACTCCAGCCTGGGTGACAGAGCCAGACCCTGTCTCAAAAAATATATGCATATGTTTGTATATATCCGTAGAGTGTCTATTGGGTACATAAGAAACTGTTACAGTAAGTGGCTCTGGAGAATGAGAAGGGGACAGGGAGAAAGGGGAAGAGAAAGGAAACAAATGCTTTACTTAACTTTCTGTACTATTTGACATCTTTACAGTAAGCATATATTAGCTGTATAATACATTATTTTAACCCTCTGAGATGTTAAAAAATATATTCGAGTCAAGCGCAGTGGCTTACGCCTGTAATTCCAGCACTTTGGGAGGCCAAGGTGGGCAGATAACTTGAACTCAGGAGTTCTAGGCCAGCCTAGGCCACATGGCGAAACGCTATCTCCACAAAAAATACAAAAATTATTTCTGGGTGTGATGCTGTGCGCCTGTACTCCCAGCTACCTGGCAGGCTAAGGTGGGAGGATCATCTGAGTTTCGGGAGGTCAAGGCTGCGGTGAGCTGAGATCATGCCACTGCACTCCAACCTGGGCAACAGAGTGAGATCCTGTCTCAAAAAATAGAAAATTAAAAATTAAAAAATAAAATATCTATCTATTAGATAGATAGATAGATAGATAGATATTAGGGTTTGCTGTTACATTTCACTTAGAAAAAGAGTTCCACCACTAAAAAGTTTGAAAAACCTTTATGCAACTCAAGCCTGTTGTATAAGCAGCCAGGAAAAATTGTGAAAGACTTTTGAAATGGGGAGAAAATGTACCCTGTGGAATGCAGGCCTGGTGTGCCCTTCCAGGTTATGTCATTCTATGGTAGTCTCCATTTCTCATTGTCTTTGAATCTGTAAACTGTAGAAAACTGAAAATAATACAAATTATTATTGTCTATGGCAATGCAAACAAGTTTTGTCAGGTGGAGATGCAAGTGATCCCCCGCACCCCGCCCCGCCCCCCACCAAACACACACACACACACACACACACACACACACACACACAGTGGATGAAGCCAGTTTTGTATCAATTAACAAACTTACTTCATTATTTCTGATGCCAATGTGTGTATCTGGCCTTTGTGTTGTCCTTTGAATCAGTTTTTAACTTCATTAACTAATGAGTTAAATAAAATCTTTGACACTTGTTCATTTTTTATTTGTATGACAGGCATGATTTCTTCCTTGAAAAAATAATCATTTAGTGGCACTTGCCTGTGGTCCCGGCTACTGGAGAGGCTGAGGTGGGAGGATCGCATGAGCCCGGTAGGTGAGGCTGCAGTGAGTGGTGATTGCGCCACTGCACTCCAGCCTGGGTGACAAAGTGAGACCCTGTCTCAGAAAAAAAAAAAAGGATCATTTAACAAACCAGAAAAACAAACAAACAAACCAGAGACAACGAAGACTATGAGGAAGAGATTTATTTACCCAAGGTTAGACGCCTGTTGTAACAAATACAGCACCAATCCCTAACCCTCAAATGTGAGCTTCTGGACTGAATTCCTTGGCTATTGTATTTACACCATCAAGTAACAAGTATTGAAGTCATTTTCTATTTGACTTGACCATTTACCCTACACAGATATATTCTTCATTTAGAAGATGCTTTCCCACAAATATATACACACAGAGACTTACACATGCACAAACACAAACACCTGCGGGCATCCACAGGCCCCCCCCCCCCCACGCTGACTCGCTGCACAAACTCCCACACAGATCCAGAGCTCCCCTCCCCGCCACTGGGACAGCCGCCCTCCCAGTGCCAAGCCTGCTCTTGGTTCCTTCATCTCAGCGGAGCTTAGGATTGGGGATGGAGCAAGGCCGCTTCCTGCGGACCCTCGCCTGTGCCACGCAGGGAGAAGAGGTGGCTCCCTCACTTATAATCATTGGCCAGGGGTCAGAGTGGCTCTGGGGTGCGACGCTGAGGGGTTCAAGGGGATGGAGGCCAAGCCCCATCCTCAAAGACTGCCGGTCGTGGAAGAGGCCCGCACACGGGCGGAACTAGGTCCGCTGTGGAGCCACGTCCCCGAGTCCTGGGGTAGTCCGGGAAGGCTGCCCGGAGGCGGTGACCTCAGGGCTGAGGTTTGAAAGCGTGGAGGAAACACTGGGAGCTTGGGAGCCGCACAGCCGCTGCTGGGCCGAGGTGTTTGGTGGAATGACTGAGCCAGGGCCTCCTAGCACGGATCTGTTAAGTGGATGACGTTTTTGGTTTTGCGGAAAAAGAAATCCCGCGGAATTCAAGGATCTCCCAGGCGCCAGACCTGACCCGCGGGTCGGGAGCAGCGCGGCGCGCGGCCCGTGCGGCCCCTGCCCCGCGCCGCGGCCGCTCTCGCGGTGGGCTCGCGGCGCCCCCTGCGGGCTCTGAGCCACTCTCCCCGCACTGCCACCCCGGGGAGGCGCCGGCGGGAAGAGGCGGGCCGGCGGGGGCTGCCCCCAGCCTGCGGGCCAGGAGGTCCCGTCTTCCGTTCCCACCAGCCCCCGAGGTCGCTCCTGCAGGCCGGCCTTGGTTCTGTGCACCCCCGAGGGCGCCGCGTCCACAGATCCCCATCACCAGGAGATCCCGTGCCCATTCTGCAGATGGGGAAACCGAGGTTCAGAGACGGAGCCTGATGCATCCACGGCACGAAGAGGAGTCTGTGGCATCCCGAGGCCCACCCTCACCCGTGCTCGTCTCTCTCCGCCTAGGTGTGGCCACAGACTCAATAGCGTGCGGTGCACCCCACGCACCCTCTCTTCTGGTTCTCTCTGGGCCACAGCGTCGCCTGGTTTGGCCTTTCAAGAGCTGTGTGGACAGGAGTGCATGTGGGGTGGGGTTACTCATCCACTTTACAGGAGGGAAATCTGACAACCACAGGGGAGCGCCCTGGGATCTGATAGTTTCACTTGCGTGGTCTATACTAAGGAGACAATTCAGAAACTCAGCAGATTTTGCTGTGTGAGTGCTTCTCCCTGGTTGTTTATAATAGCAAAACTTGTGAATAGTCTTAACTCTCTACCGCTTCGTTAAATAAATGGTATTCTACGCAGCCATGAAAAAATCATTCTGGGTAAAAAGTTTGGATATATTAAAGACGCCATTCTATTGTTAAGCAAATAACAGGTTACAATGCAGCATATACAATAACAAAGTTCCACTTCTGTGAAGATGCATGTGTGTGCACACATTTTTTTAAAACTCTGCAAAGATATACACCAAAAACTTGAATATTAAGAGTTATTATAAAATAAGTATTTGTACCTTTCTGCATTTTCTAAATAATATTATACAGTGACTATGTATCGTTTTGTGTTTGTTTTGTTTTGTTTTGTTTTGTTTTGACAAGGTCTCACTCTGTCACCCACGCTGATCAAGTGCAGTGGTGTGATCAAGCTCACTGCAGCCTTGACCTCCCGCGCTCAAATGATCCTCCCACCTCAGCCTCCTAAGTAGCTGGGACAGCTAATTTTTGTATTTTTGTAGAAACGAGGTTTTGCCATGTTGCCCAGTTTGGTCTCGAACTCCTGAGCTTAAGCAATCCTCTCATTTTGGGATTAGAAAGGAGCCACCATGCCCAGCTCCCTATTTTATTTTCTGTCTAAAACTTATCAATATCTGATATTTTTCATTTGTTTATTATTTATTTGTTGTGACCTTACCCTGTTAGAATATGAATTCCATGAGAACATGGACCTTGTCTGTCTTAGTGACTAGACTAATGTCTGGCACTCAATAAATAATTGTTGAATAATAAAATAATGAATCCTCCAGCAACCACATTATATGGATGTCATTCTTTCCATTTTACAAATGGGAAACTGGGCTGGAAAAGATTAAGCGACTTGCTCCAAACTGCACTGTTAATGGTAGTAGTGGTGGGGATATAGGGTGCTAAGATTTGAATCTCAGATTTCCAAAGACATACCATATTTATTTTTTAAAAAAAATTCTGTTGGGAAGCCGAGGTGGGCAGATCACGAGGTCAGGAGTTTGAGACCAGCCTGGCCAACATGGTGAAACCCCATCTCTACTAAAAATACAAAAATTAGCCGGGCGTGGTGGCAGGTGCCTGTAATCCCAGCTACTTGGGAGGCTGAGGCATGAGGATCGCTTGAACCTGGGAGGCAGAGGTTGCAGTGAGCCGAGATCACGCCATTGCACTCCGGCCTGGGCAACAAGAGCAAAACTCCATCTCAAAAAAAAAAAAAAAAAAATTCTGAGACAGGAAGCAGGATAGACTGAAGCTGGTTGTGTCTATCTCCTTTTATGGCAATAGCCCTTCTTTATACCACAGACCCAGACCACAGTGCCTGGGCTAGGGGCAGCTAACATCCCAAGTGGTCAGCCCTTGGGGTCACTGGCTCTCAGCAGCAGTGGCAAGGCCTGCAGCTTTCTCCTGGATGTTTTTCCCCACCCTCCCAGAAAGAGCAGACAAATCGTTCTCCCCTGCTTGTCCTCATTCATGCTTACTTTTTTTTTTAATGAATTAATACTTTTAATAATTTATTTCTAAATCTTTCTTTAAAAGGGCATTACAGTCTATTACGAACAGATCTGCAAGCCAGTCAGCCTGATGTTGAAACTATAATACATGTTTTTCTTAGTTTTGGCACTATTTACTGTTTAGAACAAAAGAGAATAACTTTTAAAATAACAAATGGATAGTACTTCACTGGGAACATCATCCAACGAATAGATTTTCTTTTCATACCACAAATCTACATATCTTTAGTCAAAGTTATATTAAGAAGTTAATTTCCCAAAAGAAACAAGAGTAAACAGTCATGATGAGACTTAGCTGGGTTTTCTTGAGAAACGAAATTAAAAACAAGCTGTACTGCTTACTTTTCAGCAAATTCTACTTTGCCAAGTTTCAGAAGGAAAAGCCTAACATACTGGAAACTACCACATGTAGTTTCCAGTGTTGTCCCCTTGCCCGAGAGAATCTGGGGGACCTACTTCTTCCTGACAGCCTGCTTTGTCACCACCAAATCCATCAGCATGGTGGCTTCACTCCCTACCACAAGCAGCCTAGCACCTGGGTCGGAGTAGATAAATTCTGCAAACCTGGGTCAGAGTAGATAAATTCTGCTGCCTCTTCAATGGAGCTGTGGATTTCAGGACTCCATCTATGTGCTTCAGTCAGTTTGAATGGAGCTAGTTACTTACTGCAAGTTTGCCAGCTCTCTGCAACAAAAAATCTGGCATATCAGTCCATTTCTCTCCCCATTACAACTTGAGTGGGTACTGAGTAGCAATTTTTTTTCCAGAGCTCCTGATGTCTGTCCACTCTATGATCCACCAGTTTGGTCATGTTGCAAACTCTGTTACAATCAACATTTTGGAAAATTTACCATCCCTGTCATGTTATTCAGAAGCAGCAGCTCTTGGTGACCGTGATTTCTGTGGCTATTCTGGGATTGGGGGAAAGGAAATGCCCCAGAAATTCCCTTTCCTACTTCCTTCATCCAACCCTTTCAGCCTCTCCTTTCCTTCTGCAGTATGTAAGTGAATATTGGAGCTTTTCTGTGTAAGAAAAAAAAAAACTGGCTGGGCATTTTGGCTCACACCTGTAATCCCAGCTACCCAGGAGGCTGAGGTAGGAGATTGCTTGAGGCCAGGGGTTCAAGACTAGTGTGGGCAACATAGTGAGACCCCCTTCTCTAAAAAAAAAAAAAATTAAAAACAAAACATTAGCCCATCAAGGTGGCATGCACCTGTAGTCCCAGCTACTCAGAAGGCTGAGGAGGGAGGATTGCTTGAGCCCAAGTGTTTGGAGTTTGAGGCTGCAGTGAGCTATGATGATGCCACTGCACTCCAGCCTGGGTAACAGAGTGAGACCTCATCTCTAAAAGTAAACAAATAAATAGGGAGAAGCAACAGAGACCTACAAGCTTATTATATTGATTGGTCAGTGTAGCCCTTTTTGAGGAAATTGTATTTGAGCAGAGATATGCATGACATAAAGCAGCCGGGCATGCGAAGATCAAGTCACAGAGTATTCCAGATGAAAGTAAGAGCCAGAGCAAAGACTCTTAGGAAGGGTAGGCCGGGTGCGGTGGCCCACGCCTGTAATCCCAACACTTTGGGAGGTTGAGGTGGGCGGATCATGAGGTCAGGAGTTCAAGACCAGTCTGGCCAACATAGTGAAACCCCGTCTCTACTGAAAATACAAAAAATTAGCCAGTGTGGTGGTGTGCGTCTGTAATCCCAGCTACTCAGGAGGCTGAGACAGAAGAATTGTGTGAACCCAGGAGGCGGAGGGTGGAGTGAGCCGAGATTGTGCCATTGCACTCCAGCCTGGGCAACAGTGCGAGACTCCATATCAAAAAAAAAAAAAAAAGGATGGGTATCAGGTAGCTTTTGTTCAATAATAAACCACTTCAAAATTCAGTGACATAAAAATAATAACCATTTATTTATTATTATTTTGTGGGTCAGTAATTTGGGCTGAGCTCAGATGGGCTGTCTTCTGGTCTCAGATGATCTTACTTTTGTGTCAGTGGTCAGCTACTAATCAGCTAGGTGACTTTGCTTCTTAGGGTTGGCTGGCTATCAGCTGGAGTGATGGGAGCAAGCGGGCCATATATCTTTCATCATCTAGCAGGCAATCCCAGGCTTGTTGATAAGTCTTGTTGATATGTGGCAGTGCAGGGTTGCAAGAGAGAGTAGAAGCATGCAAGGCCTCCTCAGGCTTTGACTCAGAACTGAAACAATGTCACTTCTGCCATATTATATTGGCAAGGCCAGCCCAGATTCAAGAGGTGGAGAAACAGACATCACTCCTTGATGGGAGACTGAGAGACATGGTCACAGAGAAAAGGAGAATTATGATATTTGTAACACACCATGAGCAAGAATGAACAAAGAACAGAAAAAAAAATTCCAGCATGTCCACAGCAATTGCTGGGGAGTGTTATGGGCTGAACTGTATTCCCTTCAAAATTCATATATTGAAGTCCTAATCCCTAGTACCTCAGAATGCGACTGTACAGTATTTGAAGATAGGGTCTTTAAAAAGGTAACTAAGTTTAAATGAGGTCAGTAGGGTGGCCTCTAATCCAATATGACAGGTAAGAGAATGAAAAGACAGACAACAAAATATTTGCAAATCACATGTCTAATAAAGGACTTGCATCTAGAGTATTTTTTAAATTCAGTAATAAGAAAAAACCAATCTAATAAAAATGGGCAAAAGATATGAACAGATACTTGACCAATGAAGATATGAAAAGATGCTCAACATCATTAGTCATTAGGAAAATAAAAATTAAGACAAAGATATACCTACATATTTATTAGAATGGCTAAATTTAAAAGACTTACCATACCAAGTCTTGGCAAGCACACAGAAGAACTAGAACTCTAATAGAATGCTGGCAGGTATATAAAATGGTACAACCACTTTGGAAAACAATTTGATAGTTTGTTAAAAAGTGGAACATACATCTGTTACAGGATTCAGGTATTCCATTCCTAGATATTTCCCAAGAGAAATTAAAGCCTACAAAAAGACCTGTACACAAATGCTTATAGCAACTTTATTTGTAATAGTCAAAAACTAGAAAGAACCCAATGTTCATCAACAAATGAACAGATAAACAAATAATAGTATATCCATACAATGGAATAGTATTCAGCAACAAAAAGCAATAAACTAGCACAATCTATAGAAGAAAAAATAATCAACACATTACACTTCATCAAGAAGAAAATCTTTTATTCTGTGAAAGACTCTATTAAGAGGATGAAAAGACTGGAAGAAAATATTTGCATACCATGTATCTGGCAAAGGACATTTATCTATAATATATGATATATATTCTCAAAATTCAATAACAAAAAACAAACAATTCAATTATAAAATGGGCAAAAGGCTTGAAGAGACGGCCAGCCGTGGTAGCTCATGCCTATAATCCCAGCACTTTGGGAGGCTGAGGCAGGCGGATCACTTGAGGTCAGGAGTTCGAGACCAGACTGGCCAACATGATGAAACCCCATCTCTACTAAAAAATACAAAAATTAGCCGGGTGTGGTGGTGCACACAGATAGTCCCAGCTACTTGGAAGGCTGAGGCTGGAGAATCGCTTGAACCCAGGAGGCAGAGATTGCAGTGAGCCGAGATCGCACCACTGCACTCCAGCCTGGGCAACAGGGCGAGACTCTGTCTCAAAAAAGAAAAAAAAAAAAAGCCTGAAGAGACATTGCACTGAGGAAGATATATGGATGGCAAATAAATACATGAAGAGATGCTCAACACTACTAGCCATTAGGGCAATGTAAACTAAGACCACAAACAAATGTCACTATACACCCATTAGAACAAAACCTCAATTAGTGACAATATCAAGTGCTGGTGAGGATGTGAAGAAACTGGATCTCTCATATGCTGCCTGTGGGGATGTAAAAGAAAACTAAACATACGACCCAGCAATTGTATTCCTGGGCGTTTCTCTCAGAGATATGAAATATGTGCACCCAATACTCTGTACATGATTGTTTATTGCAGCTTTATTTGCAATTGCCCAAAACTGGAAACAACCAAAATGTGCTTCAATGAGTGAATGACTAAGCTAACTGTGATCCTTCCATACCACAGAATTTACTAAGTCAAAAAATAAAAATAAATAACAAAAATGAACTATTGACACATGCAACAGCGTTGGATGCATCTCAAGGGTATTATGCTCTCAAAAGATCACATACTGTATGATTCCATTTATAACATTCTCAGAATGACAAAATTAGAGTGATGCAAAGCAGATTAGTGGCTGCCAGGGTCTAGGAATGGTAGAGGATGGGGGTTGGGTGTGACTCTAAAGGGATAGCATGAGGGAGATCTTAGTGGTGATGGAACAGTTCTTGCAACTTGATTGAGTGGTGATTACCCGAATCTCCATATATAATAAAACGGCACAAAACTATACACATACCTTGCACCAATGTCTGTTTACTGGTTTTGATGCTGCACTATGATTATGTAAGATATATCCATTGAGAGAAACTGGGTGAAGGGTACACAGACCTTACCATTTTGGCAACTTCCTGTGAATATATAACTGTTTTGAAATTAAAAGTTTTTTAAAGAGCAATTAACAATTGATATTCACTATAACCTAGATAAATCTCAAAAATAATTATGCTGTATGAAAAAAAGCCACATCAAAAAGAGTATGTACTGTATGATCCCATTTATATAAAATTCTGCAAAGTGTAAACTGAACTATGGGGACAGAGAGCAGATTGCCTAGGTACAGGGAGTGGGAGGATGTACAGGCAGGAAGGGGTAAGACGGAAGGGTTACAAAGGGCCATGAGGAAACATTTGGGGGTGATGGACATGTTTACTCTATTACGCTGCTTGTGGTGATGGTTTTGTCAGAAGCATTCGAACCAGAGCAACTCCATTTTGAGTGAGGGCTAGGAAAATGAGGCTGAGACTTGCTGGACTGAATTCCCAGAAAGTTAGACATTCCTAGCCTCTAGATGTTTATGGTTAAGGGAACAAAGTAATAATGTTTACTAAAACAGACCCAGACTTGGGAGTGTCCAGATACCCCAATATCTGGGGAACAAAGGCATTCCTAATTTTGCTTGAAAGATAATAATATTGATTCTTGCCAAATATCATAATTAAGAAAATTAATAGTTTATCACAAACCCTTGTAGCAGAGCACATCTCTCCATATATACAAGCATTGTACCTAGGGTGGATGCGTTCCTCCTCTTGGTTTCGGGAACGTCCTGCTCTGTCTATGGAGTAGCCGTCCTTTCACCACTTTGCTTTCTTAATAAACTTGCTTTTGCTTTGCACTACAGACTAGCCCTGAATCCTTTCTTGCATGAGATCCAAGAACCCTCTCTTGGGGTCTGGATCAGGACCCCTTTCCTGTAACAGTTTCAGGGTGTATACATATGTTAAACTTATGAATTTGTACACTTTAAATATTATGCACTTAATGCATATCAATTTTACTTCAATAAGCATACTAAAAATATTAAGTGCCTAGTAATAAAACTTACTAAAGACGTACAAATCCTCCACAAAAAGTCTAATATGCTATTGGGAGACATTTAGGTAGATCTAAATAAATGAAGGGATCTACCGTAGTCCTAGAATGATAAAAATCCTAATTGGGTTTTTTTGGGAAGGAGGGCGACAAGTTGATTCAAAAATGTATATGGGAATTTTAAAAGGCCAAAGATAGCCAAGACATTCTTGAAGAGTAAGGCGAAAGAATTTACATTAACAGATATCAAGACAGTGAGATGCTGATAAACAAATAGACCAATGGAACAGACTGAAGAGCCCCAAAACAGATCCACACATACACAGACACGTGGTATTGGACAGAGGTGGGAATGCAGAGTCATTGAGAAATGACCAGTAAAAGGCACTGGGTCAATTGGGTATCTACAAGCATTCTTCTCACAACACACAAAAATCAATCCCAAGGTAGATTAAATACCTAAACATGAAATGTGAAAGCCTACAGCTCTTAGAAGGTTGTACAGGAAAATACCATCATGATCCTGAGTAAAGGAAGATTTTTAAAATAAGTAACAAAAAGCATCAATGATAAGGGGAAAATAGTAATAAAAAAAGAACAAAATGTTAACTACACTAAAAACTAAGAACTTTAAGCCTGTGCATGGTAGCTCACAGCTGTATTCCTAGCACTTTGGGAGGCCAAGGCAGGAGGATCTCTTGAGGTCAGGAATTCAAAACCATCCTGGGCAACATAGAGAGACCCTATCTCTACAAAAATACATAAATAAGAATAATTTTTCATAGAACTCTACTCACTAAAGATATTATAAAAAGAATGAATAGACAAGTGACTTGGAGGGAGGCAAGATACTTGCAAATAACCAACAAATAGAGACTTGTCAAAACCACAGTAAGATACCACTACACACCCTACAAAATGACAAAGCTTTAAGAATCTGTTGGAGTGTAGCTGGAGCAACAGAAATTCTCATATGCTGCCAGTGGGAAGATAAACTGGCATACCACTTTGGAAAGATGTCAGATATTATATAGTAAAGTTGAAGACAAGCATATCATATGACCCACAAATGTTACTTAGTTTCTACCCTGAAGAAATGGCTATACACGTGTACCACAGCATATACATAGCAACACTGTATGTAATAGTAAAAAACTGGGAAAACTCCAAATGGCCTATTCATAGTACAATAGATAAATTTTAGTATTTTCATTCAGTGGGATATTATATAGATGCTAAGCAGTCAAAAAATAGAAAAGACTACTGCATAGTGACCTATGCAGAAATGGCTGTCTTCCTTATAGTAAGAGAGTGACAGACCAGCAAGAAAGACTAAAAAGAAAATTAAATATAGCTCTCAGAACCAACCATAGCAACAGCAGGGAGTGTTTTGAATTCCAACATGTAGCAGACACTGTGCTAGACTGTCTTAAGATAACTCTACCTCCCACAACCATTCTGCAAAGTAGGAATTATTTTGCATATAAGGAAACTGAAGAACAGAAAAGTTAAATGACTTACCTGAGGGCACACAGATAGCAGGTGACAGAGTGAAGATTTGCGACCAGGAATCGAATCCCACCTTCTTTCCATTGAAGTATGAACTGTTGATTGCAACAACCATTCACCACCCCTCCCTTCTTCCAGAACCCTGATTTTGTTAAGATGCACTGCCTCTTCTGTGCTGTCCATCCTAGGGATGGCAGAGCAAAAGACAGAACAAGCCTGGGCCCCTGAGGACTCTCTCTGGCAATGCTGCCAGGCCATACCAGTTAGATGTTTTTGCTTCCTTTTATTTATTTTTCCTTTATTTTAGTTTTAGGCCCCGTGGTTGTAGAACTGGTAGGGTTCTTGAATCAAAAAGAAAATGTAGTTAGAAGGCAAACTTCCCATTTCCTTCCAAACCATTGCAAATAATACTGAAACCCAAACCAAATCACTACAGCAGATGCTACAAGGGCTACAACAGGACTGGTTTACACAGCCTGCAGAAGAGAACCCAAGCAGGAAGGCCTGTAAGTGTAAAGGGCTCCAGCAGGCAGCCTGGTGGTAGCTTTCCGGGAAGCCTGAGATGGCTAAGAGCACTGTGAGGGTGGAGGCCTATGCTTTATCCTGCCCCCTGATTCATTCGCCCTATGAAGCTCACAGGTCCCTGCCAGACAGAAGCCCACACAGTCCTGTGCCTCCTGCCTTTCTAGGCTCAGCGCTTCTTCCTGGTCCAAAGCAGTTAATTCCAAAGTGAAAATTCCGGGCCACTATGTTGTCACATCCCCTCAAGCTACAATCCGGTTCCCAGTCTGTGTAGGAAGTTCTATCACTATCAAGAAACTCTCATGTTCTTCTTACTGCTTTGCTGCTGACATTCCTCTCATCTGGCTCCTGTGCCTCAACACCCCTGCCTCTCCCCCGCACTGGCCAGAGGCAGTCCATCCTCTGAGCACTTCTAGTCCCCTCCTGACCTCACATTAGTGAGGAGGATGTCTGATTGCCGAGGGCTATGGCTACAGACACAAAGCTTCCTCTTTTCGGGGGCTGGGATCCTTTATTCCATCTCTTTAATCTCTTTGGAGTTTTCTGTAATCTTCAAAATTGTGCTCTGACTCTGGCCTTTGGGTATGGCCTGTGGTGGGCTGTGTCCCTGGCATCAACAAAGGCTTTGACACAGTGTGGCCTTCAAAGAGCAGCTTGGATGAAACCCCAGAGGCCTGGAGCTGCAAGGAAAGTGGGTTAGCCCAGCTTTCACAGGGACTGTTTGGTCCCACTTTAGTTTCTGCTCCACGTGGGAACAAATGTGCCCCTTAAGGCCTTTCAGATTGCAGGGATGGTGCTGATGGGTATTTATGTTAAAACCAAAACCTTCAGCTAATTTGGAAGCTGACAGGATTCTGCTAGTTCTTTGTGTTAATACAGGATCTGCTCCCTGGCCTTCCAGGTCAGGATCTTAGGTGGGACACCTGGAGCCTCCATTTTCCTCTGAATTTTCTAGAACCAAATTGCTTTTCTTCTCTCATTTCAAGGTCCTAGGAGAGAGAACCAATAGCAAAGGCCATGTCTGGAAGCAATTTGGGTGGGGGCGGGGGGTGTCTTGAGGTCTGCCCAGCCCAGCCCTTTCCTCTTTGTTCAGCCTAGGCAAAGGAGCCACAGCTGCCCACTCAGAGCTGTTTTAATTGTCCCCAGAAACCTAACTTCTAGAAAAACAATTGGCTTGCAAAGGATTCCAGACTCTCTGAACAGATAGATGATCAGAATCTTTTCTGATTTTCATTAAGGAAATATTTCAAGAGGGACTGTGGCACCAAGACAGTGAATGCCTGCCCCTGAGCCCCTGATGAGAAGGAATTAAGGGCCCTGTGACTATGTATGTGACCAGAAGCCACATCAGGCTCCACCAGGCCTGGCAACTGTCCCTGATGTTCTGTTCTTCACCTCCTGCGGCTCCTGACTCTTCAGTTCTCAGTTGGAATTGAGGTCAGCTCTCTCGTTTCCTTGTCTGGCCCCCTTCACCACCCACAATGCAAACCCACAGTGAGTGACCAACCAGCAAGAGGCCCACGGCAGGTCCCATAGCAACCAGAGGGGGCCAAGCTTGCTACCACAGCCCACGACATGCCAACACCCCATTTAGACTTCTACATGAGAAATAAACATCCACTTTGTTCAACTGCTATTGTTTTGTCTCTGTGACTAAATCAACAGTTCTGGCAAATCTAGAAAGAAGCAGAAGAATTAGGTGCAAAGTGCTGGAAGTTTAGCAGCCTCTCATGGGAGCAAGAAAGCCCCAGGCAGGTTTCTGTCCACATCACTTTAACGTGGAGCACTCTCCTAGTCCTCTAGATCTGTCTGTTCTATGGCCTTCCCACAGTTCAGCTTCCTGTGCTCCCCAAAACTTCACCTTGGAAACATATCTAACTGGTTCTGACCTTCAGCCTTGTGTGACTTTGTGGGTCCACAGCCAATATCAAATAACTACAAACAACAGACAATTGGTTAAAATTCTCAATAGAGGGAAATGGTCGCTGGACAGTCAGCAGACTCGCTGTTTTCAGGTCAGCTGCTGGCTCGGTCCCCTCTGGGTGCCAGGGAAACCTGACAGCTGAGGGTTGTGAGAAGAAGCAGTTTCTCTAGGAACTGACTGACATGTCTCCCTGAGGAGAGAGAAGTGACAGGCAACTCTAGGGAAGATGGCTTTCATGGCTTCATAAAGATCTGACTGGCTCTTTGGCTTCTTTTCCAAGGTAGCCCTAATCTGTTCCTGTGTGAATATCTTTGTCAAAAAGGATGGCATGGTCAGGTAGCCTGGGTAGGATGAACTGCGGGAAGGTAGATGACCAGGATGGGGAAGTTCTGATGAGGTGGGGCTGAGGAGAATGAAGCCTAATGCCCAAGATCAAAGTTAGGGAAATAAAGTTTCGCTGCCAAGTCTAAAGGTCAGGGTCACAGTGGAAAACTGGACACAAAGCCAAGGTCAGGAGCCGACAGAATTGGAAAAGTGGAAACAGACCAGGGAACAAGACCAGGCTGGGCATTGTGGCTGATGAGAATGAGCTGGTACCCAGCCCAGCTTCACTGTCTCTCAACCTAGCCTCATGCACAGAAAAGTTATCAAGGAAGAGAGGGCTGGGTTTAAGTGATGTCGCCAAGGGGGAACAAAAGAAACCAGCGTTTCTTAACCCAGGTCCGTAACTCTCGTGTTGTGCACAAGATTGTGTACATTTTCCAGAGTTTGTTAAAGGGAACAGCGCCCCCAAAAGGGTTAAAGTTTGATTGTGGAATAATCTGGTTATCCAGAAGAGAACGATCTCTGCGGGCTCTCCTGTCTCGACGAAGTCCTTTAGTGGCTGAGGGTCTCAGCCACCTTCCAAAGGGGCGGAATCCCCCTGCCTCGCGTACCCCAGGGGTCTCGGCAGCGCTGCTGTTCTGTCAGCCTATTCCTCTCAGAAGCGCCAAGCACTAGGCCTGGAAGAGGACGAGTCTAGCAAATGAGGGGACACAGGGGCGGAGGGAGGGATTAAAAGATGGGGGTGTGATCCGTGCCAATGGGGACACCCACTGGTTCGAATATTAACGCAAGGTTTGTCCGCTTCTTCACAATCTGTCCGTTTCGTTTTACTGCGAAAGCAAATGTGTTCCCATCCCTCTATTTGGGGATACGGTTAGAGTTCCGGGAAGGCGGTGCAGCGCCCGGACTGGCACAACCGCCGTTGTCCCACCTCCTCCGGGGCCGCAACACCGCACTGCCAGGACTGGGACTGAGGCGGTGGGTCCCCACCCGCTCCGTCCTGGCGCCGCCGGTCGCCCCGCCCCTTGGGGGGGCCCCGTGGCGCACCCTTGTGACGTAGCGCTTGTTTCGACATCGGCGCGTGCCGAGCCCGGAAGAGGCGCGGGCTAGGAAAGGAGTCGGTTCGCGCAGGTGCAGCGCCTCGGTACCCATGGCGCTGTGGCGCGGCTCCGCGTACGCGGGCTTCCTGGCGCTGGCCGTGGGCTGCGTCTTCCTGCTGGAGCCAGAGCTGCCAGGCTCGGCGCTGCGCTCTCTCTGGAGCTCGCTGTGTCTGGGGCCCGCGCCTGCGCCCCCGGGACCCGTCTCCCCCGAGGGCCGGTTGGCGGCCACCTGGGACGCGCTTATCGTGCGGCCAGTCCGGCGCTGGCGCCGCGTGGCAGTGGGGTGAGTGCCAGCGGGGCCTGGGTCTCTGAGCCTCCGAGGTCCCCCTTGGAGGTCGGGCGGAGCCGCGCAGAAACAGGGCTTCTCAGAGGTCCCCGGGAGGCGCTGCTGTCCGCGCTGGCCCCTTGGCGAGAAGTGTCGGACGTCTGAGTGGAACCCGGTTCGTCACCGCTGCTCTTTCCACTCGGCTGGCCTCTGCGCCTTTCTCTCATCCCGGTAGGACCAGCCCTAACAGCTTCTTGCTAATCCCGCTTTGTCTGACACCTTTCTCCGAGCCTTCTTCCTCGTTCCAACTTTTAGCCCCTTCTCTTCTGGCGACTGTTGTTTAGCAATCAAAGATACTTGACCTTACCCACTATGACAACACTCTTCTTCCTCTTTCTTCTGAACTTCTTGAAGACGCGTGATCTCTGCCTTTACCCACTTTCTTTCGAAACGCCGTGTAGTCTAGAAACCACACGACTGTACTGCAACTCCTCTCTGATTTGCCTTTTTGAGTCTTGATTATCTACTTTCTGCAGCCTTCCACGCATTGAACACGCCCTTCTCCGTGAAACTCTTTTCTTCCCCTGACTTCAGTGACACTGCATATTTAAGGTTCTTCCAAATGACACCACCTCCTTTCTTTGTACTTTTCCTTGGGAATGTAATTATTCCCTTTATAGTATTGATACTGTAAACACTAACTTTAGCCCCTGTCTCAGTTCGATTTGACTTTCTTGCCATAACCTCAGAGTTATGTATAACCACCACATAAAAGCAGGCCCTCTACCATGTAGCTCACTACTTTCTGTGGAGTGTTGGGGCTGGGAGGGGTAAAGTAGAGCAAACTTGTCCTGAAGATTAAATGACATCATTCATGTAATCTCTGTAGCATAGTGCCTGCTTTAAAAAGCATTCGATATTAGCTATAATTTTTTTGTGTTTTTTTTTTTTTTTTTGGACACAGGGTCTCTCTCTCTCTCTCTCTCTCTCTCTCTGTCGCCTAGGCTGGAGTGCAGTGGTGCAATCACTGCTCACTGCAGCCTCGAACTCCCGAGCTCAAGAGATCCTTCTGCCTCAGCCTCTGGAGTAGCTGGGACGACAGGCGAGCACCACCACGCCCAGCCAATTTTTTATTTATTTTATTTTTTTTAGTAGAGTCGAGGTCTTGCTGTATTGCCCAGGCTGGTCTCGAACTCCTGAGCTCAAGCCAACCTCCCATCTTGGCCTCCCAAAGTGCTGGGATTAAATTGTCCTTCCTTGCTTTATGCGCGTTCATTCAGCAGATATTCCACCAACTACATGGTTAGTGTCAGGTCTGTGCTAGGTTCTTAAGATACAGAGATGGGTGAAGCAAGGACCCTGTCTCACTTGTTGGAAACACATATTATTGTATCAGTCATTTGGGCTGCTAGAACAGAATACCACAAATTAGGTGGATTAAACAACAAATCTGTTTTCTCATGGATCTGGAGGCTGATAGTCCAAGATCAAGGTGCTGGCAGGATTGGTTTCTGATGTGGCCTCTGTTCCTAGCTCGCAGCCAGCTGGCTTTTCAGTTAAGTCTGCGCATGCACACTCCTGGTGCCTCTTATTCCTCTTATATGGACACTAGGTCCTTTTGGAATAGGGCTCACCCGTATGACCTTATTTAACCTTAACTACTTCCTTAAAGGCCCTACGTCCAAATATAGTCACATTGGGAATTAGGGTTTCAGCATATGAATTGGTAGGGGGTGGACAATTCAGTTCATAACAATTATGGTTAGAAGAGGAACAACCCACGAGGACCAGGCAGAAGCCTTAGTGCCTTTTACGACCTAACCTTAGAAGCGCATAGGAACTCTTCTACCAGAGTCACAGGTCCACCTGGTTTTAAGGGAGGGGATATAGAACAAACCTTGATGGGAGGAGCATCAGTGTCACATTGTGAAAAGAACATGTGGAATGGGGCATCTTATTGCGACCATCTTGGAAAATATATTTTACTACAGTGACTTTCATAGGACAGACACTAAATAAATGAGATTTCTTCAAGCCAAAGTGGGAACAGGTCCACCTAGGCAAGAGAACCAAATGTGAAAAAGTACATGGTTTGTTTGGGAACAGGTCGGCCTTGTTTTGGAGCAAGAATCTTATGGTAGAGGGTTGTAAAGAGATGATGCTGAGAACGAAGGGTTGGACCAGATTGTGAAGGGCCTTTTATGGGGAAGCCATAAAGGTTTGTAAGCAGTTAACTGATGACAAGTTCTTTATTGAGAATTGGTGGGAATGTGAAGGGTGGATTTTGAGCAGTGGTTCTAAACTGTTTCACTGCTTGTCATCATTTATTACCCAAAGAGGATTTTTAGCCCAAAGATAGGGGGATATAGGAGGGATGAGGGGGAGCAGGTGTAGTACTTGTATCAGAATCTCATTTTGAGGTTGTAGTTTGACTTCTCTAGAGACACACTCGTATTCACACTCTGTGTCACACAGACACACTCAAAATGCAATTTAATGTGATTCATAAGGAGGAATATCTTGACATCCTGACACTGGTTTAAGAGGCCGTTGTGTAGGGTTTGTGTAAAGGGAGAAAGGAGCCCGAACCAAACTTGGCAATGATGTAGAAGAGGTGAGATTTGAGAGATAACCTGAATAATAGGTTGGATGTGGTGGAGTAAAGAAAGGCACTCAAAAACGACAGGCTTTTAGTATTGGATATCTTGTTTAGTTTTTGTTTTCTGTTTGAGACAGCGTCTTACTCTGTCACCCAGGCTGGAGTGTGCAGTGGCATGTTCAGGCTCACTATGGCCTTGACCTGTCATGCTCAGTGTCCCGAGTAGCTGGAACTACAGGCATGTACCACCACGCCCGGCTAATTTTTGTATTCTTGGTAGGGACAGGATTTGCCAAGTTGCTCAGGCTGGTCTTCAGCTATTGGGATCAGGCCTTGGCCTCCCATCTTGGCCTCTGAAAGTGCTGAAATTACAGGTGTGATTCCACACCCAGCCCAGTATTAAATATCTTACAACAACTATATGGTTAGGCTTTGTGTCCCCACTCAAATCTCATCTTGAATTGTAATCCCCATAAGCTAATTAAGGGAGAGACCGGGTGGAGGTAATTGAATCATGGGGGCGGTTCTCCCATTCTGTTCTCCTGATAGTGAGTTCGTTCTCATGAGATCCTTTGGTTTTATAAGGGGCTCTTCCCTGCTATTCACTCTGCACGTCTCCTTCCTGAGACCTTAAGAAGAAGGTGCCTTGCTTCCCCTTCACCTTCCACCATGACTGTAAGTTTCCTGAGGCCTTCCCAGCCATGCTGAACTGTGAGTCAATTAAACCTCTTTCCTTTGTAAATTACCCAGTCCCGGGCAATTCATTATGGCATTATGAAAACTGACTAATGCAACAACTTTATGAGGGAGGCAGATAACAGATATTGTCACCGAGTCTTCACACATTGATTTATTTGCCCAAGATCTTGTAGCTATCAAGTGCCGGAGGAGCAATTGAAGCCTGGTCTTTCCCATTTCTGGTTCCTTGTTGATGCCATGTTGTTGCCATTAAGAGAGATTTAAGAAAAACAAGTTTAAGAAGATAAATTGGATTTCAGAGGAGGAGAAATGTACATACATTGTTACGGGATTTCAGATGAAGCGTCTCTGTCAGCTACTGAAAATGAGAAGCTGGTTTTTAGGAATATATTGAGAAACAGGATTGCAAATTTTGGAGACACTGGCACTTAGGTTGAAGCCAGAGACTGGATAGGATCACCCAGGAAGAGAAGAAGAGGAGAAGGTAAAAATGGTAAAGGTGGAATTCTGGGAGGCACTAGCATTTAAGGGGCTGGTGGAAAGGGGTCAAAGAAGTAAAGGATAGGAGTTTTAAGGCGTTTCTAGGAAACTTCCCCTGCTTCTAAATCAGACTCTGGTACCTATTCATTGGTTTAAAAATGATGAAACCCGGCAGGCACGGTGGCTCACGCCTGTAATCCCAGCACTTTGGGAGGCTGAGGTGGGTGGATCACCTGAGGTCAGGAGTTCGAGACCAGCTTGACCAACATGGAGAAACCCCGTCTCTACTAAAAATACAAAAATTAGCCGGGCGTAGTGGCGCATTTCTGTAATCCCAGCTACTCAGGAGGCTGAGGCAGGAGAATCGCTTCAACCCGGGAGGCGGAGGTTGTGGTGAGCCGAGATCGCGCCATTGCACTCCAGCCTGGGCAACAAGAGTGAGACTCCATCTCAAAAAACAAAACAAAACAAAAACCCTCATGCTAATATTTATTGCCCCTGGAACTGGCTTCACCCTGAACCTTGAAACATATCTTGGTCTTCTCCCCTGTATGAATTCTCCATTCTAGCTAGATAATTCTTTATTGTATCCAAACACAAGGTTAATCCCTTCGTGTACAACTTTGCTTGTGTATACTTCCTACGTGGGTTTCAGTATCAGATAAATCTGGGTTTGAATTTCAGCTCCGCCTGTCTGTGGCCTTTGGAATGTTAGTTAATCCACAGCCTCACTCTTCTCAGCTGAAAGCAGTGATGACTAATTAGCGATCTTACAGCATTTTGCAAATAGGTTTAATCTATCTGAAAACGCCTGCCTAGCATGGGGTGCTTCTTAAAGATCAGCCTCCTTTCTTCTGTCTAGATGCAGGAGCTAGGGTTCAGCACAGGGACCACTGCCCCAGCCTTTTTTCCCCCGCCTCTTTACAGTTCTATGTCTTAACAATTATGATTAGCTCTTATAACAGCTGATGCACATAATGTAAAGCTAGAGAAAACCTTAGAAAACATTTTACAGGTGATGAAACAGAAGGGAGGAGATAAGAAACATCGTCTTTGCCTTAGAGGCACTTATGGTCTAGAAGGGAGAACTGTGCCCTCTTTGCCAGACCCCCAACCCATTTTGACATTCAGCATCTATTGTCTTGACCTATTTTCTAGTTGTTTCATCTGTTTTCTCCAAAATCACAGTCATCTAATATACATTTTTTACTGAAGTGTGAGCTTCTGCTTGCATGTCAGATGAGCATAATTTTGTCTTCTGATTCTTTAACTGTGTCTCCCTTTATTTCCCCTTGACAATACAGCACCTTAGGTAATATGCTTTTTACATTTTGGGATGCTATTGAGTTGAGAAAGTGCAGAGAAAGATTCTTATTCTGGTTAAAGTATTATAAAACAGAACAAGAAAATACATGTAAAATACTTGTTTGGCATCTGGCATGTAGTAGATGTTCAGTGTTTTTTTGAGACAGGGCCTTGCTCTCTCACCCAGGCTGAAGAGCAGTGGTGCCATCTTGGTTCACTGCAATCTCTGCCTCCCAGGCTCAAGTGATCCTCCTGCCTCAGCTTCCTGAGTAGCTGGGGCTACAGGTGTGCCCCACCACACCCGGGTAATTTTTGTATTTTTTTGTAGAGACGGGGTCTTACTGTATTGCTCAGGCTGGTCTGGAACTCCAAGGCTCCAGTGATCCACCCGCCTTGGCCTCCCAAAGTGCTGGGGTTACAAGTGTGAGCCACCGTGCTCAGCTTGGTTTTTTTTAATTGTAAAAAGTTATCAAGTAAACCGTGAACCAGTCTGAAAAACTGGTTATTTTCCCCAAGTATTCCTGGTGTGATTAGGTGAGGGATGGAAAATGTTCCATGATAGTGATATTTTGTAACTCAAAATTAATTCTGTTGGGTTTTGCCTTGTGTTACAAAATATACTGAACAGCTTTCCCCATTCTCATCTTTAAGGAGTCAGACTGTTTAAAATCTCGGCAGTACTAGATATGGAGAGTGGGGTGTTTATAGTTTTGTTTTTTTGTTTTTTGTTTTTTTGAGATGGAGTCTTGCTCTGTCGCCCAGGCTGGAGTACCATGGCACAATTTCGGCTCACTGCAACCTCCACCTCCCGAGTTCAAGCGATTCTCCTGCCTCAGCCTCCCAAGTAGCTGGGATTACAGGTGTCCACCACCACGCCCAGCTAATTTTTGTTTTTCATTAGAGACGGAGTTTCACCATCTTGGCCATGCTGGTCTCGAACTCCTGACCTCATGATCCACCTGCCTCAGTCTCCCAAAGTGCTGGGATTACAGGCTTGAGGGTGTTTATAGTTTTTGAAGTAGTTATTTTCAAAGACAGGTTTCCCTCCATTTCTGAACCTTTACTCTTCAGACTCAGGACCCAAATCCATTTGGATACAATTTTTTTAGACTGGGCTGTCTGGAGGAAATGGTATCCATCCTTACTCAAGCCCTCACTGTCTGAAACTTAGGAACCTACTGGCATCTGAGAGCTACAGATACTTGTATTCCTATTGATTCTACCTACCAATCTAATGTTGCATTCATTAGAAATAAAGGGCACCATGTCTGAGGTAAAATTGAGACCAGTTTGCAAGGTGTGTTTGGTTTCTTAACATTGAAGGTTGTGAAAGGAAAGATTTTAAACATATCTTTAAGCAACTGCCATGTACATGTCCAGAATGGCCCCTTCTGTGTGTGTCATGGAGAAGTTCTGGCTTATATTTTCAGTGTTTCTTTACTGTAAATCATCCCTCTTTTAAAGAGAAGAGCCAAATACAGTAGCTAGATGTTTTATGCACTGAAAGGCATAGTAACTCTTAGGTTATGCTTCTCCAGTTGACCAGAGTCATTATGTGTGCCTTGAACAAGAAACTGAGTATTTAAATGCTATTTGATAGGCAAAACTCCTTTCAAAACATGAATCCCTAGGGGAAGAATTAATAAAAAGGACCCTTATAATGAGGATGCAGTCTCTTTGTGTCTTGAGGGAGGATGTCTCTTCCTTGCCCTTGTAAATCTTCCTTAAGTGATGTAAATAATATCTAGTCTGCATACAAACCTTTTTAAAGTTATGTCATTTTAAAAATTCTAAAAGGAATACATGCATGTTAAAAGTAGAAATATACCTGGTAAAATTCCTCTTCATCCCAGTCTCATTCCTCTTCATTTTTGAAAGAGACTAAAAGGGAAATACAACTATGTATTTTACACCAAAATCTCATCCATTGGGACATTTTTATTAATGAGTTTACCTTGTGGTTTCAGAGCTGCTCAGAATTAACTCTGAAGCCCAGTCACCCGTATCACTAGGGGCTGTCTCAGTTAGCCAGCTGGGAGCTGCCTGTGTGGTAATCCAACCTCACCGGCCAGAATGACATCCCAATAGGCAGAGGCAGGAATAAAGATGACCACGATAGGGATAGGGCGGGAAGACCTCATCTAGCTACCTTAATTATTTGAACATTCTCTTTAAAAGAGGGATGACTTAGCAAAGAAACCCTGAAAATGTAAGACAGACCTTCTCCATACACACATAGGAGAGGCCATGCCAGACAACATTAGTACAAGTTGAGCATCCAAAATGCTCCGAAATCCAAAACTTTGGGGCACTGACATGATGCCACTGATGTATATTAAGTACTTATATGTGAAAATTCCACCCACACGTAAGGAATAAAAACTTTATTTCATGCACAAAAGTATTTAAAACATTGTATAAAGTTACCTTCAGGCTGTATGTATAAAGTATATATGAAATGTGTTTGGACGTGGGTTGCATTCCCAAGATATCTCATGTATATGTAAATATTCCAAAATCAGAAACACTTCTGATCTCAAGCACTTCAGATAAGGGATTCAACCTATACTTTATAATTTCCATCGAGACAACCAGGAGTGGCAGGTCTTTAACGTTCATGGGTCAGTCCTGTGAACACTGGCCGAAGGGTGAGTTCTTAAAATGCTGCAGGTGTGCCTAAGTCTGTAAAACACCACTAAATTCTAAGAGGCAGGGTTTCAGCTGGGAGTACTCAGGCATTTAGGAATTTATTGTATCTTACCACCATCCTCATTTGTCTTTGGAGGGAAGATGTCTGATACCTAGCCTTTGACTGAAACACATATTTTGCTTACTCTGCGCCAATCACTGTTCCTAAGTATACGTTCACGTATTTAATCTTAACCATAGCTCTATGAGTTAAATGCTCATTATTATTGCCATTTTGTGGATGAGGAAACCGAGGCACAGAGAAATTAGTGACTTGCCCAAGTCACACAGCCAGCATGAATCCTGTTTGGCTCTGCCAGCGTTTTCTCAGAAATGTTACATTTTTGTTACAGTAGCTTTGTTCTGAAATGCTAAGCACCTATCTTCTCACTTTGTAACTAGTGTAAAAGTTTGCCAAATTATTGAAGAGTCTTGTGTTCTGATCCTAATACACACATCCAGCTAAAGTAATTTTTCTCCTGCCATGTGCTGTTTACTTTCCAATTCAGATTTCAGATCTACTTCCCGTTTTTCTGTTGAATAAGGTTCTGAGAAACATTTTCCTTTTGTTAAATGCAAAATGGCTACTTGGTGCTTCTGCTGCTTTCACACAGTTTTTTTCCTCCTTCTAGAGTCAATGCATGTGTTGATGTGGTGCTCTCAGGGGTGAAGCTCTTGCAGGCACTTGGCCTTAGTCCTGGGAATGGGAAAGATCACAGCATTCTGCATTCAAGGAATGATCTGGAAGAAGCCTTCATTCACTTCATGGGGAAGGGAGCCGCTGCTGAGCGCTTCTTCAGTGATAAGGAAACTTTTCACGACATTGCCCAGGTTGCGTCAGAGTTCCCAGGAGCCCAGGTCTGTTTGGTTCAGCAATAGTAAATAAAGGGTGGAAAAAGATGCCTTTTTCATATGGTTCCTAGAAGCAAGCAAGCAATTTTTCATTTCAGTTTGAAGAGGAGGAGAGCAAAATCACCCCTGGTTGAAAACTGTGGGTCTAGGTTGATGGTTCTCAGACTTGAGCATGTGTCAGAATCATTTGGAGAGGCTGTTGAAACACAGATTTCTGGGCCTACTACCAGAGTTCAGTATTCAGTAGATGTGGGATGGGACCCAAGAATTTACCTTTCTAGCGAGTTTCCTGGTTGATCCTGTAGGTCTGAGAACCTCCTTTTGAGAACCACTGGTCTGCAAGGTAGAACCTGTCGGAGTTAGAACCTTTGTGGTTTCCAAGCTCACCTGGTGATTATATACAAAGCCCTGCATGGTCCAGGCACTTCCTGGAGGTTCACATGGAATAAGAGGCAGTGCTGGGGCTGGAGACCCAACCATGGCTCTTCCTACCTCACCCCAGTATGCCTGCTCCTGCATGTACCCTCATGCCTCTTGAGGCTGAGTTTTGGTTGGTTGGTTATCTCCCGTGTCTTGCCCCCACCCCATTCTTCCTCCTCATTTAAACCTCCCTTTGGCTGGGCACCCAGTCTGGTTTGGTAGTTCTAGCCAGGGAAGCTCTTGATGCCATTTTTAATTGGCACCTTTCACAGGCAAACCTTTGTGACTGCTTTTATTTTGATGACTTAAGATTTTAGGCCGGGCACAGTGGCTCACGCCTGTAATCCCAGCACTTTGGGAGGCTGAGGCAGGTGGATTGCTTGAGCCCAGGAGTTTGAGACCAGCCTGGGCAACATGGTGAAACCCTGTCTCTACAAAAAATACAAAAAATTAGCTGGACATGGTGGCATGTGCCTGTGGGAGGATCACTTGAGCCTGGGAGGTCAAGGCTGCAGTGAACCATGACCGTGCCACTGCACTCCAGTCTGGGCAACAGGGTGTGACCCTGTCTCAAAAAATTTTTAAAAATAATAAGTTTTTTGTTTTCGAAGCTGCCTATTTGAACATTAGAAATGGACATAGGCATTACCTAGCTGAGTTTCTAAAGGTGACAGCAAGTTAAGATTTCAGTTATTATCATTTTGACAACTGGGATCAGTAGTGAGATTCTTATCTCTTATGAGAGAATCTCGATAGTTCTAACATGATGAGTTCACTGCTCAAAAGTCTTTATGATTATGGAATTTAAACCACCAGTTTGATTTCTCTTCTCTCTTGATTCTGCCTTTATTTCTTGATGAAAAAAATTTTTACAGCAACTTTATCTAGCTTTGTGATGGTCCAGGTTATTTCTTAACATTGTAAAACCCCTTTCACTAGAGGAGTGCCTTTTCATACTTCCTTATAGTTTAAGGCAGGTTGATAAACATTATATGAAAATTCTGAAATTCACTTTGTAGATATCTTACTATTTTCCCAAAATTTTTTTTAGTAAATTCTAACTATCGCGGTTGAATAAAACATTAAAGCTGACATGTTAAAGGGCCAAATTTCAGCCTACATATCACAGAAAGTTTTAAATTATCTCTAAAAAGCTGTTACTGACCCATCTGAATTCAGAGGTTAGTCAGCACAAAATTGGGATAAGAGTGATGTCTACCACCTAGAATTGTTTACTCCAACCTTGTCCAGTCTGCAGCCCAGGTTGGCTTTGAATGTGGTCCAACACAAATTCATAAACTTTCTCAAAACATTATGAGATTTAACCTCCCCCCACCCTTTTTTTTTTAATAACTCATCAGCTGTCGTTATTGTTAGTGTATTTTATGTGTGACCCAAGACAATTCTTCCAGTGTGGCCTAGGGCGGCCAAAAGATTGGACACCCCTGGTTTAGTCTATGCCTCTGCGTGGGCTGAGGACTAGGAAGCTGGGATAGTAGCATTCCACCCAGGTAACACTATTAGGCTTTTCAACTTTTATAAGAGAACAGCAGCCTTAGCTGTTATGTGTCAGATTTCCAAGGCACATGGATCCATCCTTAGCAACATGGAACACCAACCTTGAATTATTTGTTCTCTGGGTCCTCAGCTGAGAGATGTGGTGTTTAAGGGAAAGTACTATCCTATATCAGGGGCCCATTATCTTTAGAATTTACTCCCAGGAAAACTTTTATATTTCCCAACACATCAGTGTGTTTCTTCGTTTCTCAAAATTTAGCAACAAACATTTACTGAACACTTCAGAAGAAGACAGTCCCTGCCCTGAAGGACCTAGTTGTGTACCCAGATGATAGTAGCCCAAGCAGACAAGAGCTGCATTAGAGGTTTGTTCAGATTATAGGGGTAGGAAGAGATCTGTAATCCTATCTGGTGAGGGCAGTTGTGAAGGCTGAGATGTCAGTGGGGTGTAAGGGGAACAGAGAAGGCATTACAGAAGAGGTGACACTGCAGCTGATTCTTCGAAAGTGATCAGGGTTTTGCCTAGTATATGAGAAGGGGAGGGTGTCCTAATGGAAGGAAACAGCATGTGCCAAAGGCACAGAGACAGAGGAAGGCTGACTTGGAGAGCTGTAAGCAAGGTGTGGAAGGGAAGGGCAGGAGATGAAGGTGGTAAGGAAAGCATGGGTTACATAAAGGCCGTATGTGCCTCACTCAAGAGTTAGATTTTAGTTCATTATAGTATCTACTGAATGATTTTCCACGAGTTAGTGAAATTTTTCTTCATTTTAGAAGGACTATAATGTAGAAGATAAGCCCTGTCCACACTTTTCCTGTTTCCTGTGTCTCTTCTGGCTGTCTGTAAGCTCAGAGCTGAATTTGATCAACAGTTAAAGCAATCAGACTCATTTTCATGGTTGTCCTATTTGTTTTCTTCACCTTATTACTCTTTCTATTTCTGTGTTGCATTCATTTCATCTGTGTGTCCTTTGATGTAAAATCACCTCAAAATGTTTTTGGGAAAATGGACTATAAATTAATTTTTTAAATAAAAAATTATTAAACTTGGGTGATATAGTTGTATTAAAATACTGTCTAAAAGCCTTGAACTCTCTTGCAGCACTATGTAGGAGGAAATGCAGCTTTAATTGGACAGAAATTTGCAGCCAACTCAGATTTAAAGGTAGGTCAAATTTTTAGATTAAAACCTATGCCTTTCCCTAGTGTTTCAATCATTTTAGGAGCAAGAATGAGTATCTATTCCTTGATTCAACTTATGGATTACCTACTATGTACCAGACCCTGGGTCTTTTGTTAGGAAGCAGTAATAGTAGGAGATAGTAGTAACTAATACTTTCTGAGTGTTTACTCTGTGCCTGACATTGTCTTTAGTGCTTTGCATAGATTATCTAATCCTTGCAACAAACCCTGTAAGGCTAGTCGGTACTGCCATTGTTCTTCCTTTCTACATGAGAAAACTTGAGGCAGACAGAGGTTCACAACTGATTGGTAATGGAATGAGAAATTTAACCCAGGCATCTGACCCAATAACCCATGTTCTTAGGCACCATATCATGTAATAGTTAGGAGCATGTGGGCCTTGAGACTGAGGATTATACAAGTCGTGAGAGAAAACACAGTTGGCCGTGTTGGTGAGCCTGGATCCAGAGTGCCAAAAAATAAAAACCACTAGATGAGAGTCAGTAGGGGAGTGTCTTCAAGACTTAAATTGTTTGGTTTAAGTAGAATTAAAAATTGTTGCCATGTTCACAGTAACACCTGAGTAAGAAATTTCTCTTGCTACGAGTAGAATAGGCCTGAAGGGAGAGGCCAACAAGAAAGTTATCGCTGTTGTCCTGTAAAATGATGAAGGATTGGATTAGAGCAGTCAGAGAGGAGAAACATATATGTAAAACCTACTACAATACATGGGGAACAAAGAAGAGATTTAACAAAGATGATTCTGCAGTAAATTACCTTGATCAGTGCAGAATGGTTGTGGCCGCTAACACTAGAGAACAGACTGAACAGTCTTCTGCTGTTGGGGGACCAGCCTAAAAATAGAAATGTGAGTCAGAGTGGTGGAACCAGAAGCCAGAGATGAACTCAGAAATACAGATAGGTCATCAGCAGTTTCAGGGAAAAATTCATATGGAGCCACACTATACACCTGGAGATAGATGCACTTTCAGTTTAGAGAGGATATTAAAATGTGAACATTCATATTTTAATAGGAATCAAAGTTCTCATGAAATATTAGGGTAGAAAATACTTTTAAGAAAGAATAATAAAAAGAAAATATAGACTTTTGCAGTCATTATGTTTATAAATTGTAATTAACTCCCAAATACAGAAGATTAGAAATTCCAGGACTGACCTTTGGAAATATTGCCAGCTAATGAGTGGAAGAAAAGGAGATTGATCATAAGCCCTTTAGAGAGAGCCCAGGCCATTCCCATCAGAATCCCAGGAGTTTTCATGGGTTCCTAAGAGGCCACCCTCCTGATCCTGAGAAGTAATTCTGGCCTCTGGGAAGACAATACCCTGGACAGTCATGGCTGTGTACAAGATTGACCTTTCAGTATTGACCTCCCCTGGGACCAGCATTTGCTCTTGGTGTCTGGAGTAGCTGGTCCTGGGACCAGTCTGATTGGAAGGCATTCTAATAAAATAGGTCTGGCCTTGGTAGGAGATTGAGGAAAGAGAAGCGTTCTGTTACTCAGTCCTCACAACAGTCTTATGATTTCAAAGATAGAGGTCTAGAGAGGCTAAGTAAGGTGCCCAGGGGTACCTGGCTAGTAAATGATAGAGCCAGGATTCAAGTGTCAGGCTCTGCCTTTATTTCACCCTGTATGCACTCTCAAAGAGACTCAGTTTAACTTGCTGAAATGCTTCTCAACATGGACTGAGAGATCATCTGAGAACTACAGAGATTAAGAACTAGATATTTTCCAGAGGTGGTAGTCATAGCTAGCACTTCCTTCTATAGTTTTTTTAACCATATACCAGGCACTGTTTTAAGTTAGGTGCTTTAAATATGTATGAACCAATTTAAATCTTCATAGGCCCCTATAAGGGAAGTCTTTTTATTATCCCCATTTTGCAGATAGGAAAAATGAGGCATGGAGAAGTTAAAACTGGTGAAAATCACATACCTAATAATGGGTAGAGGTGAGAATTGAACCCAAGTAGTCAAGCTTCAGAATACATTCTCCTAATAGCCATGCTATATTGCATCTTTGAAATAGATGCTGGTGAATATAGTAAAGGCAGGTTTAGTGGAATGATCGGATAGAAGCCAAATTTCAGGAGAGGAACCGTGCCTTTAAAAAATATACTTGTGTAATCCCAGCACTTTGGGAGGCCGAGGCAGGCGGATTACCTGAGGTCGGGAGTTCAAGACCAGCCTGGCCAACATGGTGAAACCCCGTCTTAAAATACAAAAAAACTAGCCAGGCATGGTGGCAGGCGCTTGTAGTCCCAACTACTCAGGAGGCTGAGGCAGGAGAATCGCTTGAACCCGGGAGGCAGAGGTTGCAATGAGCCGAGATCGCGCCACTGCACTCCAGCCTGGGCAACAGAGCGAGACTCCATCTCAAAAAAATATATACTTGTGGAATTTAGCCAAGAATTAGGAATAGTTATTTTATTTTGTCAAATGCTGCTTTTGTCAAATTCTGCATTCACTGAGGTTATTGTGTGGTTTTTTGTTTTTTAGTTTGATATATGGTAATTATATTGACTTTCACATATTAAACCAACCTTGCATCTTTAGGATAAAGCTTACTTTGTTCTGATGTATTCATTATCCTTTTCATATATTCGGTTTACTAAAATTGTGTTTAAAATTTTTACATCAATGCCCAAGAATAATATTGGTCTGTATTTTTCTTTTCTTGTAATGTCTGTGGTTTTGCTGTCAGGGCAATACTGGCCTTGTAGAATAAGTTGGAAAGTGTTTCCCCCTCTTCAATTTTTTTTTTTGAGAGACAGGATCTGGCTTTGTCACCCAGGCTGGAGTACAGTGGCATGATCTCGGCTCGCTGCAACCTCTGCCTCCTGGGCTCAAGCCATCCTCCCACCTCAGCTGAGTTCCTGAGTATTTAGGACAGCAGACACATGTCACCACAGCCAGCTAATTATTTTGTATTTTTTGTGGAATTGAGGTTTCACCATGTTGCCAGGCTAGTCTCAACTCCCGACCTCAAGCAATCCACCTGCCTTAGCCTCCCAAAGTGCTGGGATTACAGGTGTGAGCCACCACACCTAGCTTCTCTTCAATTTTTTTTTTTTCTTAAGATGGAGTCTTGCTCTGCCCAGACTGGAGTGCAGTGGTGCGATCTCAGCTCACTGCAATGTCTGTCTCTCAGGTTCAAGTGATTCTCATGCCTCAGCCTCCCGAGTAGCTGGGACTACAGGTGTGCGCCACCATGCCCAGCTAATTTTTGTATTTTTCAGTAGAGAGGGAGTTTCACTGTGTTGGCCAGGCTGGTCTCCAGCTTCTGATCTCAAGTAATCCACCTGCCTCAGCCTTCCCATAGTGCTGGGATTCATCTACCACACCTGGCCCTTTCTTCAGTTTTTAAAACAGAGTTAGTGTCAAATTGGTATTGTACCTTCCTTAAATGTTTATAGAATTTAAGCCTTCTAGCGAAGCCTTCTAGGCCCAGGGTTTTCTATGTAGGAAGATTTTAAATAACTGATTTCTTTAATAGATACAGGGAAATCCAGATTTTCCTTTTTTTTTTTTTTTTTTTTTTAAATGAGCATTAGTAGTTTGTATCTTTCAAGGAATTTGTTTCATCTGAGTTGTTGGATTTATTGGCATAAAGTTAATTATGGTATTCTATTATTCCTTTAAGATCTCTACAATTTGTAATGATGTTTTCCTTCTCATTCCTGATATTGGTCATTTGTATCTTCTTTTTTTTCCTGATCAGCTTGGCTAGAGGTTTATAAATTTTATTGCTCTTTTTAATAAGTAATTAGCTTTTGGTTAATTGATTTTTCTCTGTTTTTCTATTTTCATTGGATTTTGCTTGCTTCAGATTTAACTTGCTCTTTTTCTAGTTTCTTAAGGTGAGAAGCTACAGTCATTGATTAGAGACCTTTTCTGTTTTCTCATATAGGGGTTTAGTGCTATAAATTTCCCCTTAAGTACTGCTTTAGCTACATCTCAAAGATTTTCATACATTATTTTTATTTTCATTCATTTCAAAATACTAGTATCCCTTTGATTTACTGAGATGTGCCATTTAATAGCCCATTCATGGACTACTTAGAGGTATGTTATTTAGTTCCTAAATATTTGGGGATTTTCCAGATGTCTTTCTGTTATTGATTTCTATTTCAATTCCAGTATGGTCAGAAAATATGCTTTCTATGACCTGAATCCTACTAAGTTTTTGAGACGTTTTTTATGGTGCAGAATATGGTCTGTCTTGGTGAGGTTCTGTGTGTACTTGAAAGCTTCAAGAATATACATAGGCCTTTCTGTTGTTGGGTCGAGTGTTCTATAAATGTCAGTTAGATGAAGTTGATTGAAAGTGTTGTTCAAGTCTTCTATATTCTTACTGGTTTTTTTTTTTTTTTTGTCTATTTGATCTGTCAGTTATTAAGAGGGATGTTGACATCTCCAACTGTAATAATTTTGGATACTTGCCTATTTCCTTTATAGTTCTGTAACTTTTTGCTTTATGTATTTTGAAACTCTTATTAGGTACATAAATGTTTAGGATTGTTACATCCCTTTCATGAATTCTTCATCATTACTAAGGATAAATAAAATCATTTCATAATATTCTTTGCTCTGAAATCTATTTTGATTGAAATAGCCATTCCAGCTTTCATTTGATTAGTATTGGCATGGTATATTTTTTTCCATCCTTGTGCTTTTAATCTATTTGCATCTTTTTACCTTAAAGTGTATTTTTTATAGACAGAATATAGTTGGGGGTTGCTTTTTAATCCACTTTGACAATCTCTGCCTTTTAATCAGTGTTTAGACCATTTACATCTAATATGATTATTCATATATCAGGTTAGGTTTAAATCTGACATCTTGCTATTTGTTTGCTGTTTGTCCCATCTCTATCTTTTTCCCTCTTTTTCTGTACTCTTTTGGATTATTTTCTATGATTTCATTTTATCTTCTCTGACTTATTAGGTATAATTCTTTTTTTCTTAGTGGTTGCATTAGGGTTTATACTGTACATCTTTAGCTTATCACAGTCTACTTTCAAGTGATAACAGGCATACCTCAGAGATACTGCATGTTTGGTTCTAGACGACTGCAATAAAACAAATACTGCAATAAAATGAAACGCATTAATTTTGTTTCCCAGTGCATTAAAAGGTATGTTTATACTGTACTGTCGTCAAGTAAGTGTGCAGTACCATTATGTCTGAAAAAAAGGGTACACAATTTTAGAGTACTTGGTTGCCAAAAAATGTTAACAATCATCTGAGCTATCAGACAGTCATAATCTTTTTGCTGGCGGAGTGTTTTGCCTTGATGTTGATGGCTGCTGGCTGATTAGGGTGGTGGCTGAAGGTTGGGATGGCTGTGGCAATTTCTTAAAACAACAATGAAGTTTGCCACATCAGTTTACTCTTCCTTTCACAAAAGATTTCTCTGTAGCATGTGATGCTGTTTGATAGCATTTTACCCACAGTGGAACTTCATTCAAAATTGTAATCAGGCCAGGTACAGTGGCTCACACCTGTAATTCCAGCACTTTGGGAGAATGAGGCAGGAGCATCACTTGAGCCTGGGCAACATAGTGAGACCCCCATCTCTACAAAAAAAAATTTTTTTAATTAGCTAGGCATGGTGGCACATGCTTATAGTCTCAGCCACTTGGGACGCTGAGGCAGGAAGATCTCTTAAGCCAGGAGTTTGAGGCTACTGTACTGTGAGCTGTGATTGTGCCACTGCACTCTAGCTTGGGTGATAGAGCAAATTCCTATCTCTAAAAATGAAAAATTAAAAAACTTTTAAAAATTGGAGTCAGTCCTCTCAAACCCTCCTGCTATTTGCCATTATCAGCTAAGTATATGTAATACTCTAAATCTTTTGTTGTCATTTCAACAATATTCATAACATCTTTACTAGAAGTAGATTCCATCTCAGCCACTTTCTTTGCTCATCCACAAGAAGCAACTCTTTATCCGTTCAAGTTTTATCATGAAGAATACAGTAATTCAGTCACATCTTCAGGCCCCACTTCTAATTCTAGTTCTCTGGCTATTTTCACCACATCTGCAGTTACTGTAGTTTACTGAAGTCTTGAATCTCAAAGGTGTCCAAGAGGGTTATAATCAACCTCTTTGAAACTCCTGTTAATGTTGATATGCTTACTTCTTCCTATAAATCATAAATGTTCTTAATGGCATTTAGAATGGTAAATTCTTTCCAGAAGTTTTCAGTTTACTTTGCCCAGATCCATCAGAGGAGTTATTATCCATGGCAGCTATAGCCTTATGAAATGTATTTCTTAAATAATAGACTTGACAAAATTCCAACCAGGTGCAGTGGCTCACGCCTGTAATCCCAGCACTTTGGGAGGCCGAGGTGGGCAGATCACTTGAGGCCGGGAGTTTGAGACCAGTCTGGCCAATGTGGTAAAACCCCATCTCTACTAAAAATACAAAAACTAGCCAGGTGTGGTGGTGCATGCCTGTAATCCCAGCTACTCAGGAGGCTCAGGCACAAGAATCACTTGAACCCAGGAGGTGGAGATTGCAGTGGGCTGAGATCATGCCACTATACTCCAGCCTGGGCGACAGAGCCAGACTCTGTTTCAAAAAAAAAAAAAAAAGTCAAAATAACTTCTTAATTTATGGGTTGCAGAATGGATGTTGAGTTAGCAGGCTTGAAAACATCATCCTTCTCTGTATACATTTCCATCAGAGCTCTTGGGCGACTAGGTATACTGTCAATGAGCAGTGATACTTTAAACATTTTTTTTTTTTTTTTTTCTGAGCAGTAGTTCTGAACAGTGGGCTTAAAATACCTATTAAACTGTAAACAGGTATGCTGTCATTCAGACTTTGTTCCATTTATAGAACACAGGCAAAGTAGATTTAGCATCATACTTAAGGATCCTAGGATTTTTCAGAATGGTCAGTGAGCATTGGCTTTAACTTAGTCACCAGCTGTGTTAGCCCCAACAAGAGAGTCAGTTTGTTCTTTGAAGCTTTGAAGGTAGGCATTGACTTCTGCTCTCCAGCTCTGAAAGTCCTAGATGGCATCTTCTTACAATAATGTTATGTACTTATCCAGCATTACCCTCCAACAGAAGGCTGTTTTGTATACATCGAACCTGTTGTTTAGTGTAGCCATGTTCATCAGTGATCTTAACTAGATCTTTTGGATAACTTGCTGCAGCTTCTACATCAGCACTTGCTGCCTCACCTTGCATTTTTATGTTGTGGGGACAGCTTCTTTTCTTAAACCTCATGAACCAACCTCTGCTAGCTTTAACTTTTCTTTTGCAGCTTCCTCACCTCTCTCAGCCTTCACAGAATTGGAGAGAGTTAGGGCACTGCTCTGGATTAGGCTTTGGCTTAAGGGAATGTTGTAGCTTGTTTGATCTGCTATCCAGACCGTTCAAACTTTCTTCATATCAGCAATAAGGCTGTTTTGCTTTCCTTTTGTTGTTGTTTTTGTTTCTGTTTTATTTTGTCTTGCTTTCTTACATTCGTATGTTCACTAGAGTAGCACTTTCAATTTCCTTCAAGGACTTTTTGCATTCACAACTTGGCTAACAGCATAAGAGGCTTTTCTCAGCTTTCTACATGCCTTCCTCGCTAAGCTTAATCATTTCTAGCTTTTGATTTAAAGTTAGAGATGTGTGATTCTTCCATTCACTTGAACACATAGAGGCCATTGTAGGGTTATTCACTGGCCTAATTTCAATATTGTTATGTCTCAGGAAATTAGTGAGGCCCAAGGAGAGGGCGAGAGATGGGAACAGCCAGTCCATGGAGCGGTCAGAACACATAAAATATTTATTGATTAAGTTCGCTGTCTTATGTGGGAATGATCTGTGATGTCCCAAAACAAGTTATAATAGTAGCATCAAAGATCACTGATCACCATAACAGACATAATAATGAAAACCGTTGAAATGTGAGAACTACCAAAATGTGACAGAGACACGACGTGAGCACATGCTGTTGGAAAAATGGTGCCCATAGAAGACCACAGGGTTGCCACAAACTGTCAATTTGTAAAAACTGCAGTAACCGCAGAGCACAGTAAAGTGAAGCACAATAAAATGAGATATGCCTGTACTTCTCTCCCTCCAATCTTTATACTATTACTGTGATATATTTGACTTCTACATGTTACAAACCTCACACTACATTTGTTAGTACTTTTCTTCAGTTATCTCTTAAAGAGATTTAAATAATAAGAAAAATAATCTTACGTACTTATCTAGCATTACCATTTCTGTTGCTCTTCATTTCTTTGTTTAGAGCCATATTTCTGGCTGGGCATGGTGGCTCATGCCTGTAATCCAGCACTTGGAAGGCCAAGATGGGCAGATCACTTGAGGTCAGGAGTTTGAGACCAGACTGGTGTGGTCAGGTTGTTTCAGCCAACATGGTGAAATCCCATCTCTACTAAAAATATTAAAAAAAAAAAAAAAAAAAAAATTAGCCGAGTGTGGTGGTGCGTGTCTATAATGCCACCTACTTGGGAGTCTGAGGCAGGAGAATCACTTAAACGCAGGAGGTGGAGGTTACAGTGAGCCGAGGTCACACCACTGCACTCCAGCCTGGGCGACAGAGCAAAACTCTGTCTCAAAAAAATATAAAAACATATTTCCATCTCGTGTCATTCTCCCTTCTGCCAGAAAGACTTCTTTTAACATTGCTTGTGGTGCGAGTCTGCTGGTGATAAATTCTTTCAGGTTCCGTATACCTGGAAATTCTTTTACAATAATATGCTAAGACATTTGTAGGGCTTACTAAGTTTATTCCTGTTTCCTTTTTTTTGGAGACAGAATCTCGCTTTGTAGCCCATGCCAGAGTGCAGTGGCACGATCTTGGCTCTCCACCTCCCAGGTTCAAGTGATTCTCCTGCCTCAGCCTCCTGAGTAGCTGGGATTACAGGTGTGTGCCACCACGCCTAGCTACATTTTTTGTATTTTTGGTAGAGATAGGGTTTCACCATGTTGGCCAGGCTGGTCTCGAACTCCTGACCTCAAGTGATCTGCCTGTCTCAGCCTCCCAAAGTGCTGGGATTACAGGCATGAGCCACCATGCCTGGACAGTTTATTCCTGTTTTTTAGGGATCGTCCTTTATTGTCTGATGTTCACACAATGTTTTGAAAACCATTGTTTCATATATTTTGTCTTTTTTGTTGTTTCAGGCAGGAGGGTAAATATGGCCTATGGCCCTCATTGTCTCATCTTGGAAGTGAAGCACTAGCCAAGAATTAGAGAAAGGAATTAAAGTGGTTGGGGCAAGACTTTTTCAGAATTGGCAAGTAATGGGCATGTGTCAAGGCAGAAAAGGGAGAGGAGTATGTTTTTATCCAGAAGCTGGGATTTCTTAGATAACATGAAAGTACCTCTGTATCAAGCAGTCTATATAAACAGTTAATAGCAAGTTAATGCCTTTTGAAGCTTCTGGGTGGGACATATTAAATCTGAAATGGGCCAAGTATGTTGGCTCATGCCTGTAATCCTAGCAATTTGGGAGGCTGAGTTGGGAGGATCTCTTGAGCCCAAGAGTTTGAGACTAGCCTGGGCAACATAGTGAGGCCTTGTCTCTATTAAAAATAAAAAATTAGGCCGGGCGCGGTGGCTCACGCCTGTAATCCCAGCACTTTGGGAGGCCGAGGCGGGTGGATCACGAGGTCACTAGATCGAGACCAGCCTGAACAACATGGTGAAACCCTGTCTCTACTAAAAATAGAAAAATTAGCTGGGCGTGGTGGCACGCGCCTGTAATCCCAGCTACTCGGGAGGCTGAGGCAGGAGAATTGCTTGAACCTGGGAAGCGGAAGTTGCAGTTAGCCAAGATCGTGCCACTGCACTCCAGCCTGGTGACGGAGTGAGACTCTGTCTCAAAAAAAATAAATAAATAAATAAATTAGGCGGGGTGGCTCATGCCTGTAGTCCCAGCTACTCAGGAGGCTGAGGCAGGAGGGTTGCTTGAGCCTGGGAGGTCAAGGCTGCGGTGAGCTATGATTGCACCACTGCACTCCAGCCTGGGCAACAGAGCAAAACTCTGTCTCAAAAAAAAAAAAAAAAAAAAAAAAAATGAAGCAGTGCTGATAATCTCTGTGGACTTTCCTTTAAATCTCAGTGCAGTCCTCATTGTTCAGTGGTTTTGAGTCTGCTAGCCTGGCCTTGAATGTTGTGTCAAAAACAGTGGTTTATTGGAGTTGAGGAACAGGAACAGATAAGAAATGGCTTCTAGAAAGAATAGCCAGAGGGAAGCCCTGGTTGGAGTTGAAGAAAAAGGTTTTGGAAAAGTTGCAGAGCACCTTCCCCTGAAGTCTCTCAGTTGGGATGCTCTTTAATTCTCATATTGGAAAGGCTGTCCTATTCACTTAACAGTTCAGTAATGGGAGAGAATTTTATTCCACAAACGAGGTCACCTGGTTGAGGATATGGTGATCAGAAACTTTTTTATACTGTATAAAAACTCAAACAGTTTTCATCTGGCAGCTTTGTTGCAGACAACATCCCATGTCTTTGCCTGCACAAGGTGTGAGGGAGTAAAGAAAGTGGGGGTAGGGTCTGCTTTGGCTGCCATAGTAGCACAATACCATAGACTTGGGGGCTCAAGCAACAGAAGTTTATCTTCTCACAGTGGAGACTGGAAAGCCCCAGAACAAGGTTCCAGCAAGGTGTGGCTTCTGGTGAGAAGTCTCTTCCTGGCTTGCAGGTGGCCACCTTCTCAGTGTGTTCCCACATGTCCTGTCCTTGGTGCATGTGGTGGGGGGAGAGAGATCTCTCTCTCTTTTCTTATAAGGCCACCAGTTCTATCTGATTAGGACTTCACCTCACCCTTATGACCTCATTTCATATTAATTACCTTCCAAAAGCCCTATCTCCAAATAAGCCACATGGGGGTTTGGGCTTCACCATCTAAATTTGGGGAGGTGACACAAAGGTGCAGTCTGCAGCAGAGGGAATGAGATGCAGCAGCTGCATAGGTGCCTGACAGCTGTGACACAGTTCTTTTGTCAGCCTCTCAGTTCTGGGTACATTATGGCCATACCCTCCAGAGGCCTTAGCCCTGGTGAAATGCCTTCTGCCACACACCTTCAAACCAACAGCTTTCAAAATTAGATTTGGATTCCAATATTTTGTTGAAATGATTAGAATCAGTCTGAATGTACTGTCCTGGGGTGCTGTGGAGGTTCTGTGGGGAAAGGAACGGGGCTCCTGATGGACTTCGTGTTGCTTGTCTCCAGGTTCTTCTTTGCGGTCCAGTTGGTCCAAAGCTACATGAGCTTCTTGATGACAATGTCTTTGTTCCATCAGAGTCATTGCAGGAAGTGGATGAGTTCCACCTCATTTTAGAGTATCAAGCAGGTAAGGAAACGAGTAAGTAATGGTGGCAAGACCAGTCAAGGGACTGTGTATTGTCAGATTGGGGTGTGACCATGCCAGAAATTTATCTTTGTAAATTAGCAGGATCCTGTTTTTGCCATACTGAAAGTTTCCTGACCTATTGGTTCTACTGAGCTGATACTGGCCATTGTCTCAAGGGAGACTGACAGAGTATTACAACATGGAAGAAAATTCCAGGTCTACAAGCAGAATTGCTCTGAACCCAAGATAAATCAGGCCATAGGAAAGCAAGCATCTCAAATAAAAGTGAAAATGTGTTAAACACACATATATAAAGTTTTCCTTTATGACTAAGACGAGAAAGGCAGGTAGCATCCATTCAACTCTGTGCTGGATTCTGCCCTAGGCCTTTCTGACTGACTCTTCCAAGCTGCTTGGGGTTGATTCCATCCAAGCTTCTGGCAAGTTTCTCTGGAGCATTTTATTTTTCCTTGGGTGTGTGAGTGGAAGTGTTTTGTATTTTACATCACTATATTGTTTCCCATCAGATGTTCTAATGTTAATAAATCCACATCCACTGCATCCCATCCCCTTTTCCCAGCAGATTTTATATGTTACATAGATTAGGCATCTGGTTTCTGAGAGAATCTTAAATACTTGGACATACTTTGATCCTGTGTATTTCCTGCTGTAATTTTCCCTCTGCTCAGAACTCAGACTCTTGAGTTTCTGATTCATCACATTGTTAATACACATTAAAGACTCAAGCATCTAAATAGACTAATTGGTACCTTAAAGCAGCACTTAATACTCTTCAGTGAACTAACTACTTCCAAGTCAATTAAGAGAATCTTCTCTACTAGAGTAATTAACTTTAACATAAGATATGAACTATGTTGTTTCTTGAGAATTATGCCTTTCTCCAGGTAGAAAAAAGTGTTGTAACATGTTCTGGTTCTCTTTCGGGTGCTTACTAGAATCAGTTGGGAATTAAAGAAGAATAGGGTCTGAAAATTAGGGACACAGCGTTGACATAGGCAATTCATACTTAATGCTACACAAGTTTTTGAGTTTCTCAGCTTTAGTTTTCCCAAATGGGAAGTAAGAATGATAGTTTTTACTGCCTGATCATTGTGGTAAGGATTAAGAGATTGGTTGGTGTGCGGAAACATTGTGAGCAGCTTGGATGAGAAGATGACCTGGCCGCGCGCAGTGGCTCACGCCTGTGATCCCAGCACTTTGTGAGGCCGAAGCAGGTGGATCACGAGATCAGGAGTTCAAGACCAGCCTGGCCAAGATGGTGAAACCCTGTTTCTACTAAAAATACAAAAATTAGCCAGGTGTGGTGGTGAGCGCCTGTAATCCCAGCTATTCGGTAGGCTGAGGCAGAGAATTGCTTGACCCTGGGAGGTGGAGGTTGCAGTGGACTGGGATTGCACCACTGCACTCCAGCCTGGGTGACAGAGCGAGACTCCATCTCAAAATAAATAAATAAATAAATAAATAAAAGAATGACCTGACTGTGGACTGGAAGGGTCTGGAATTGCTAAAAATGAGCCTCTGAGGTATTGCTGCCATGAGTTCCAGATTCATGTCACTTTTTTTGGCACCCACAGCAGGAACTGGGGACCTTTGTGATTCCTGGTTTGTCATTTTTCCTGGTGACTACAGAGTGGAGAGTCTTATGTCTTCAGCAAGACTTTGATGTTGTATTGGACAGCTGTGCCTTGTATGTAGTTAAGGAAGACAGCACAGTTTACCTCACAAAGAGAGTGTCTCCATCCCTGGGTTTATAAGCTTCACACTTCCGTTTTTCTTTCCTATGCCTTTTCTGCATACAAAGCAGTGGACTTCCATTAAACTTTGTGAGGTGACATTTTCCTAGGTCCAAGGAGGGAGCCTAGTCTGGTGGCAGCAGCCCTGGGCTCAGCTCTCTCAACAGAAATCCATTCCCAGCTTCTCTCTGACCTCAATAGGGAAATTCCAAGGGATTTGTCTGCTTTTTTTTCCACATTCTCTCTTACCAGATCTCCCCAGAGAAGCCCATTGTCAGGCTTGGGCTGGGAATCCAGTGAGTCACTACGCAGAGGTTTTGCTGACTTACTGGCTGAGGGCAGGATGATACATTGAGAAGAGATTGCTTGCAGAAATGAATACAACACTTTGTGAGGAAAGAGGGGCGCTAACTACCATTACAGGCAGAATTAGATCCATTTGCGTCTGCCCCCTGCCCTGGCCTCTCCAACAGGGCCATGAATATGCTGGAGGTGTTTGTGTCTAGCCTGGAGGAGTTTCAGTCAGACCTGCTGGTCCTCTCTGGATTGCACATGATGGAGGGACAAAGCAAGGAGCTCCAGAGGAAGAGACTCTTGGAGGTAATGGCACTGTTACAGAATTTCACAGATCTCAGCTGGTGGTTTTCTTCAGGTTCCAGCCTCTCTTGGCATCTGCTGTCTTGTTTCCTGTGGAAACAGCAAGCAGCTCTGCACGGTTCTTCTCATCCTTGCCTTGCAGAAGCCTGTTTATTTTTGCCTCTGTCACTTCCTGAAGAAATCAGTGTATTTTGAATACAGTGTGGCTTCTTTCTCCTAGGTTCAGTTAGGTCGTGTTTCCTAGCAGTGTCACTATTCAAGGGTTGAGTCCATGTCTTGCTCGCTGGAGAATATCAATGTAATGTATTTTTCCCATCGTACAGAGTCTTTGTTGATTTGCAAAATGTTGGATTTGGGGTTCATACCCATATTTTTTGTTGTCATGGGCATTTAGGTCATCAGTCTGTTCTCTTATTTGCTTGTTCTTTTGTTAATTCATTCCCATGGCTATATGCCAGACACAGCATGATGCAGAAGGAATATGATAGAGGATGACACAGGCCCTGCCCTCAGCTCACAGTCTACTGCTGGAGATAGACACTTGGAAAAAGTAATTGCGGGCCGGGCATGGTGGCTCACGCCTGTAATCCCAGCACTTTGGGAGGCCTAGGCAGGCGGATCACCTGAGGTCAGAAGTTTAAGACCAGCCTGGCCAACATGGTGAAACTCCGCCTCTACTGAAAATACAAAAATTAGCCAAGCGTGGTGGCAGGTACCTGTAATCCCAGCTACTCGGGAGGCTGAGGCAGGAGAATCGCTTGAACCTGGGAGGCAGAGGTTGCAGTGAGCCGAGATCGCGCCATTGCGCTCCAACCTGGGCAACAGAGCAAAACTCCATCTCAAAAAAAAAAAAAAAAAAAAAAGGAAAAAAGAAAAAGGAATTGCAAAATCATGTGCCTCAGTCCTATATTAGGGTACAGTGGTGGCACCGGAAAGGAGGTAATCAAGTCTGCTTAGGGGTGTTAGAGTTAGGAAAGGCTTCACATTTAGGGAGGAACTAGCACTTGAACTTGGGTCTTTAAACAGTCATTCCTCTAAAGCAACTCACTTAGAAGCAACTGGAGCAGCCAGATAGTCTGACCCTTTGGATCAGGTGCCCAGAAACCACTGATGGGCAGCAGGGAAGAGGAGATGCAGTGAGCTTGGCTGTTGGGAAGAAATTCAGCCTGCTTAAGTTCCAACTGAATGAAAGATGCTCAGGGCAATGCTGTGAGGAAGAATGTGCTTTAAACAATGACAGCCTGTACTGTCTGCAGGGCGTGCGTGCTGCGCACTGTATGCTGGTATTTGGAAGTCATGCTGCCGTTCTGTACTGTCTCTCCTGTGTTTGAGAGCTCAAGTAGGGCTCTCCTGGGAGTCAGGGGGAGCTAATTACCTTGAAAAAGGCATATAGCACCCATACTATGTTTCTGTTTCTTGGCTGGGTTTGGGTTTAGGTTTTTGGTTTGTTTCTTGCAGTGCCATGCTGACCTTAGACCATTGTTGCTGGGGTCTCCTCAGCCAGAAACCAGCCTGCTTGGAGCCAAGGCTCCCATGAGGTGCCTGAAAGTGCCCCCACAGCTAGGAGACCTAAAGCCTCTTCCTTTTCTTCCCATTGTGTTGACTGGGTTTTTCCAGGGGAGGAGTGGGGCCAGTTAAAAGCTCCCCATGCCAACCGATTCATCTTCTCTCACGACCTCTCCAACGGGGCCATGAATATGCTGGAGGTGTTTGTGTCTAGCCTGGAGGAGTTTCAGCCAGACCTGGTGGTCCTCTCTGGATTGCACATGATGGAGGGACAAAGCAAGGAGCTCCAGAGGAAGAGACTCTTGGAGGTAATGGCACTGTTACAGAATTTCACAGATCTCAGCTGGTGGTTTTCTTCAGGTTCCAGCCTCTCTTGGCATCTGCTGCCTTGTCTTAGGTCCTGGCCTCCCAGGGACATATCTTGGCAGCTGGCTGTGGAGCTTGCCTCCTGCTGCAGTGAGGCACCTCACTGTATCCCTTCAGACGTGGGCAGCAGCTTGAGTAGGACAGGTCAGAACATCTTCTTGCCTGAGCCTCTGCATCCTGTGCTAAACCGACCATGGCTGCAAGCTGCAGGGTTTGTAGTTTGTGTCCTTTGTGTTATTTGTATCATCTCACGTCACATCAGCTATGCTGCGACTCCTACAGATTCGTACAGCAGTCGAAGTGAACTGCCATCTCTGATTCTGTATCCCTGATGGCTATGCACAGCCTAGTCTTCCCTGGTGGGAAGAGTGTCCCTTGTCCACAGAGGCGGTGGGGGACCCACATTGCTTGTAGCTCCCGTGAGCATGCAAAGAAGGCCATTACCAGGAGGAACCGCCTCTCAGGATCTGATCTTTTCTTCCCTCTTTCTTGACTTCCTTCTATTTCTAATGGCAGTGCTTATCTTCTTCTCTTTGCAGGTTGTAACCTCCATTTCTGACATCCCCGCTGGTATTCCAGTTCACCTAGAGCTGGCCAGTATGACTAACAGGGAGCTCATGAGCAGCATTGTCCATCAGGTAACCTCATGGGACCATTGTTTGGCCCTGATCCTCATAGAGCCTTGCAGAGAAGCTTTTTTGTGCAGTGGGACCATCTGTTTGGGCTCAGGGACTGGCTCACTGACATGTAGGTTTGTGTCACTCAGACCCAAGTCCATGGAGATCCAAATAAGGATCCAGGACTGTTCTGAAACAACAGTATCTCCTACTAGGTTAAAGTTATGGCAGTGTAACTAACAGATTGTCGATCATATTTCCCCTCTGGAATGGAAAAGTTGAAAGTGAGTGGAAAAAACTGAAAGCCCAGCTCAGCTGCTTTCAGTTGAACTTCAAGAAGCTCAAAGCAAAGAAACTTTGAGGGAACCTCCCTCCTTCCTCAGGCATCTGGGTGTTCAGTGCCTGCCTCTGGGCAGCAGCATTGTTAGTATAAATCTGAGCAGGTGAAGCTTCAGAACACAAGCTCTGGAGACCTGGGTTGGCATGCCAGCCTTGCACTCACAGGCTTCATGAACTCAGGCAAGTTACCTCACCTGGCAATCTAGTGTTACCTAATTTTAATTGGTAATATATTCATTTGGTTAAAAAATACCCAAAAACTATGAAAAGATATACAATGAAGTCTCCCTACTTCCTCCCCTTCCCTACTTGTACCCTTCATCAGTTTATTTCCAGAGTTCTTTTGTACAAGTATAAGAAAATATGGAAATATATCCTGATTTTGTTTTCCATCCCCTTTTACCCAAAAAGATAACATAGCCTACTGAATACTCTGTTCTTCACTTTGCTCTTTTTTTCACTAAATATATCTTGGAGATCTTCCTGCATCGCTAACATAGAGAGTATCCTCTGTCTTTTCACAGCCACATGGTTAAAATGAATGTGTAGATGTACCTCCGTTTACTTAACCTGAACCTTCTTGATGGACATATTGGTTATTTACTGCCCTTTGCTGTTACACACAGTGCTGCAGTGAACAACTTTATACATGATTTTATTTTACCTGTGAGCAAGTCCATATTTAGGAGAAAGTCTCAGAAGTAGAACAGCTGGACTGGAGCATAAAAAAGCATTTGTAATTTTGAGATTGCCAGATTGCCCTCCATAAGAATTATATGAGTTTACTTCCCACTGGCAATAATTACAAATGCTTGTTCCCTCATATCCTTGCTACCAGAATGTTAAAATTTGCATTTATATCAGTCTGACAGATGAAAAAATGGTATTTCAGTATACAGTCATCCCTCGTCATCAGCGGTGTGTGGGGTGGTGGGGGCGGTTCCAGAACCCTTCCCAGATACCAGAATCTGCAGATGTTTTAAGTCCTGCAGTTGGCCCTGTGGAATCTGGATTAGACAAGTTGGCCGTCCCTATCTGCAGGTTCCACATCCTTGAATACTCTGTTTTCCATCTGAAGTTGGTTGAACCCACGGATATGGAGGGCTGACTGTCGTTCGTTTTTTTCTGGTTTTTTTTTTTTTGATAGACTTCATTTTTTTAATGGTACTATTAGGTGCATAGCAAAATAGAGCAGAATCCAAGAGCGTTCCCATATACTTCCAGTCCCCTCACACACACAGCCTCCCCAACTACCAGCAGCCTGCACCAAAGTGGTACATTTGTTATAGCTAGTGAGCCTACACAGGCACATCATCAGCACCCAAAGTCCATAGTTTATACTTGGGTTCGCTCTTGGTGTTTTTCAGTATAGCTTTTGTTCGGGTTTTTCTTCTCACCTTTAAAAAAATGAGCCATTTCTATTTCGTTTTCTCTGTAACTGTCTACTTAACCCTTCTGAGGCTTAGTCTGTACAATGGAGGCAGTCCCTCCTTCCCTCAGAAGATTACAGTAAAAATTGGATGAAATAAAGCCTTTAGCTCAGTGCCTGACACAGAAGAACATGCAGTGAAGGAAAGCTGCTATTGCTCCAACAAAGATATAGGCCATTCAATTTTTAAAACCATTTTATACATGCACACATATATACAAGGACTCCTCTCTTCTGCAAAAATTGTTACCTTCAGTGTGGTTCTCTGGTTCTAAGGAGGGAAGTGCTAAGTAAGAAAGACGGGGAGGTGGATATAGTGGTTCCCCATCAGACAGAAAACAGGGGCTCCTGTTTGGTAATCTTTTTCTTACAGTGTTATTGCTAAATTCAGACAGTCTTCCTAACCCACACCTGCTTTTAAAAAGCTTAGCTCTAACATGAAACTGTATGCTTTTTGCTTCTTGGTGTTTTGTACAAAAAAATCATAACCCTGACAGTATGTTGCTTGAGGCCTCCATTTTACTGGTCTAATACTGCTGACATTCAGGAACTGAGAGCCATGCCCCATCAGTGGTAAGAGTATCTCCTATGTGTGCAGTGGCAAAAGCTAGGGACCATGGAAGGAAACACAAAATATAGCCACCTCTGCCTTTTGTCTTACAGTGGCATATCACAAAAGACTGGGTCTGAAACAATGTTACTGCAGCTTTCCAATTTCTCCCAAATGATGATGAAGGTGAAGATAGGGGTGTGATAGCTAGAACAGTGACTTCAGGGCCAGGGAGTCCTGTGTCAAGGAAGAAAGCTGTCTGCTTATGTTCCCTGTCATTTAGTCACTGGCTGTGTCATAAGACATCTTAGGAGCCAGGTTATCTCCATCAGAAAGATACCTGTTGTTGTTTTTGTTAGCAGGTCTTTCCCGCGGTGACTTCCTTTGGGCTGAATGAACAGGAGCTGTTATTTCTCACCCAGTCGGCCTCTGGACCTCACTCTTCTCTCTCTTCCTGGAACGGTGTTCCTGATGTGGGCATGGTCAGTGACATCCTCTTCTGGATCTTGAAAGAACACGGGAGGAGTAAAAGCAGAGTCTCGGATCTCACCAGGATCCATTTCCACACACTGGTCTACCACATCCTGGCAACTGTGGATGGACACTGGGCCAACCAGCTGGCAGCTGTGGCTGCAGGAGCTCGTGTGGCTGGGACACAGGCCTGCGCCACAGAAACCATAGACACCAGCCGAGTGTCTCTGAGGGCACCCCAAGAGTTCATGACTTCCCATTCGGAGGCAGGCTCCAGGATTGTATTAAACCCAAACAAGCCAGTAGTAGAATGGCACAGAGAGGGAATATCCTTCCACTTCACACCAGTATTGGTATGTAGAGACCCCATTCGAACTGTAGGCCTTGGAGATGCCATTTCAGCCGAAGGACTCTTCTATTCGGAAGTACACCCTCACTATTAGGAAGATTGTTAGGGGTAATTTTTCTGAGGAAGGAGAACTAGCCAGCTTAAGAATTACAGGAAGAAAGTGGTTTGGAAGACAGCCAAAGAAATAAAAGCAGATTAAACTGTATCAGATACATTCCAGCCTGTTGGCAACTCCATAAAAACATTTCAGATTTTAATCAGAATTTAGCTAATGAGACTGGATTTTTGTTTTTTATGTTGTGTGTCACAGAGCTAAAAACTCAGTTCCTAAATCCCCAGTTTATGCAGCACCATCAAGTATTTTAAGCCAAACTTCAAACTTCTTCACCCCTGAGAGCATGTCAGCTGGAGAAAAGCACTTCTTCCTTGCCCACTTGAGAAGTGCACGCCCACTCACCCAACATCCTGGTCTCTAGGAAACCTCATGTGAGGTTCCTCTATCTCTCAGCTCAGTGCCCATGGGCAAGGATCATGATTTCCATTCAGTGTTACAATGACAATATTTAATGAGCATAACCTTCTCAGTCTCCTGCCCTCAAATTTAGGACAGAGCCGCTAAGGACAAAACAATCCCTCCTGTGCTTTATGATGGCAGCAGGGGCTGGGGAGCCTCTGAGGGACTCTTTCATTCTGCAGTTGTCTGGAAGCCTGGGTGGCGTCATGAGCTGAAGGATCGTGCTTTCCTGTCCTGGCTCTGTAGGTTATAGGCTGGCTGGTGAAAGGTTCACGTGGCCCAGGCTGAACTTCATTGCCTAGCTTTGGATGTGCTTTCTGCCGTAAAGACTGATTTTTGTTCGTTCTGAGCCTTCAAGGAATTTGCTTTTTAAAACTGGAATATGCTCCTGTGTGTATAACAGATCACGGATGTTTTATGTTTTCATTGATCATTAAAGAGTTTGACATCAGAGCTCCAGGATCATCAGTAAATCTGTCATGTTATATATTTATTTTTTTATAAATCAAGACTTCTGTGTGCTCTTAAATATATTAAAAACAATTTACACTTCAGGAATTCTGTCTGTAATTGGTTTTTGTCTCCATCACCACTCTGGAACCAGATAAGATAAAAATCATTCTGATCTTCATTTGTGATGTGCATGTTACTTTGCTCTTGAGGTGCTTGCAGTCCCTCATGCTGAGCCTGAGCTATAGGCCTGTCCTGTGGGGTTGAAAGTGACAGAAAGTACTAGTATGAAGTAGCCCACTTAAAGCTGAATTGGAGCATAGCAGTTTGAGAGCATGGTGAGCCTTTTCAGCTTGTTCAGAGGGCAGTATGAACATGGCAGCTGGTGGTGGGCCTGCCTAGTTCAGGGGTCTTCATTTCCCCTGGGCCTACAGCAGCTTCTGGAATCTTAAAGCTACCTCAAGCTCTTCACTTGTGACCTCCCTTTCCCTGCTTTGGATAAGAAAGCTTGATTACTCTTTCAAAGTAAATTTAAGCCTAGAATGCAGCTTGTAAGTCAAAGCTGCATTCTAGGCTTAAATTAAGGAAATCTCTGGCTGCTACCTCTTCCTTCTGTTTCCCAGATAAGTTAAAAATAACTACCAACCTTCTAGCCTATTTTTATTAGAAAGGCTCACATGAAATTTTTATTTTCTCAAGAATTGAAACATTTATATTCTAAACCTAAGAAGACTTTATTAGGAGTCCTGAAGTGTTCACATGATCTTTTCTAATGTCTAAGTTGACTAAGCCCCTGGTCCTGAGTGTATATTCTGAACTGATTCTCCATTTTTTGGTTGGTGATGCCAATAAAGACTAGTTCAGGGAGTATAGACTACACATACCCTAGAGCAGTGTTTTTCAAATAATGGATCTTGAACTAATAGCCACTAAATCCATTTGGTGGTTATCACAAAAAGTATAAAAACATCATACATTATAAGGGTAAGTATAAGTATTGTTTTGTAAAATGTCAGTGACTGAGTGTATATAGATTTGAACATACATACATCCCCCTGCAGAATGTCCACCTTTTTTGTGAAGCAGCTAAGCAATAGAAGTGATAGGTATTTATCACACAAGACAGATTATGCAGAGGTGAGTTGGAAGGGTAGGATAAGCTGAACAGGTGGGGGCTTCAGGTTTCTCAACCATTTGCTTTGGTGTTTTACAAAGGTATTTTACATATGATTTTATATGAAGAAATGTTTGAAAATCCATTGGCCTAAAAAGGATGCCTGGTGAAGAGTGAGTCTTCCTGAAAACCGTTGGTACACTTCCTCTGGCTTTCATTTGAAACTGATTTTAGTTTCAGGGAAAAGAAAAGCTGCAGCATACCAAGCACTACCAAGAAGTAAGATACCAAGCACTACCAAGAAGTAAGAGTACAGCCAAAAATCCGTCATCTTATCATGCAGGTACAGTCTGCATTGTATTCTCTCCTGGCAAGTTTGAGAAGAAATCTAAATTCTACAAAAGGTTTTGAGGTGGTGAGTAGTGAATGATGTTGGACAAGTTACCCTTACTGGGCCTTACTTGCTCCTCTGTAAAATGGGGTTAATGACGGTATCTACCTTCATAGGGCTGTTGATTAAAGGAGACTGCCGTGTGGAATATTTAGCACAGTATGGGGCACATATTTAAGAGTTAAATAATTGTCAGTTATAACTAAGCCGAACAGACAATTTCCTTGGTCTCTTTAGAACTATTTTAAATCACTGAAAAGCTACTTGTAATAATTTAACATTTTGTTTTCTGGTCTTTTTTTTTTTTAAGGTAAAAATGTTTATATAGTGAAACTGCACAAATTTTAAGTGTGCCATTTGGTAAATTTGTTTTTGTGTTTTTGTTTTTGAGACAGTCTCGCTCTATCGCCCAGACTGGAGTAAAACGGTGCAATCCCGGAACATTGCAACTTCCACCTCCTGGGTTCAAGTGATTCAACTGCCTCAGCCTCTGGAGTAGCTGGGATTACACGCACCCGCCACCATGCCCAGCTAAGTTTTGTATTATTAATAGAGATGGGGTTTCACCAGGTTACCCAGGCTGGTCTTAAACTCCTGATCTCAGGTGATCCACCCACCTCGGCCTCCCAAAGTGCTGGGATTACAGGCATGAGCCACCACGCCCGGCCTTTTTGTTTCTGAGACAGAGTCTCGCTGTGTCACCCAGGCTGGAGTGCAGTGGCTCAGTCTCGGCTCACTGTAAATTCCACCTCCCAGGTTCAAGCGATTCTCCTGCCTCAGCCGCCCAAGTAGCTGGGATTACAGGTGCCTGCCACTAGACCCGGCTAATTTTTGTATTTTTTGTAGAGATGGGGTTTTACCATGTTGGCCAGGCTGGTCTTGAACTCCTGACCTCAGGTGATCGGACCGCCTTGGCCTCCCAAAGTGTTGGGATTACAGGCGTGAGCCACCACGCCCAGCCAGGTAAGTTTTGACAAATGCATACACTTACCTAACCCAAGTGGCTATCAAGATTCAAAATGGGCCAGGTGCGGTCTCTAAAAATACAAAAATTAGCTGGGTGTGGTGGTGGGTGCCTGTGATCCCAGCTACTGGGGAGGCTGAGACAAGAGAACTGCTTGAGCCCATGGGGCGGGGGTTGGAGTGAGCCAAGATCACATACTTCTGCCTGGGCAACACAGCCAACTCTGTCTCAAAAAAAAAAAAAAAAGATTCAGAATGGACAGCCCCAAGCACATTGCCTGAGTTAGTCTTGATCTGCAAGGAGCAGCAAAAATGAAGTCTCCATCACCCTAGATAGTTCCTTCATGCCACTTCCAAGTCATCCCCACCCCATACCTCAAGCCCCAGAACAACCAGTTATTTTTTTCCACCATAAATTAGTTTTGCCTGTTTTCAGAATGCAACTTAAAAATGGAGTCATTCAGTATTTAGTCCTTTGTATAGAGCTTCTTCCATTTAGCATAGTATTTTTTAGAGTAATCCATGTTGCATGTAGTTGGTTGCTTTTTATAGCTAGATAGTACTCCACTGTGAGTACAGAGCATTCCACTTTGGAATTATTATGAATAAAGCTGCTGTCAACAAGTGTTTGTGTAGATGTACTGTCATTTTTCTTGGGTAAGGGCCTATAGGAGGGAAATTGCTGGGTGAAAGGCCTTTTTTCCAAAATGGTTGGACCATTTACGCTCCCTAAAACAGCATATAACAGTTGTGGTTGCTTTTTTCCCCCACAACCATCTGGAGTTGTCAATGTTTAATTTTACCCATTTTGATAGGTATACAGTGGTATTTCAGCATGGTTTCAATTTGTATTTCCCTAATGACATATGAGCACTTTTTCATGTGCTTATTGACTATTCATATATCTTTCTTTGTGAAGTGTCCAAATCTTTTGCCTTTTTCTCCCCCAGTTGTTTGCTTTGTGTATGTTGTTGTTTGGGTTGTTAGGTTTTTTTGAGTAATAAGAGTTGTATCCAAAATATTTTGGATACAAGTCCTTTGTCAGATATGTTTTGTACTTTCTCCAAGTCTGTGGCTTGATATCCTTTTTCTTAATGTCTTAATGTTCTTCTCTATGCCGAAAGAAGTATTGGACCATGCCTATGTCACAAATATAGTCTCACTTTGTATATAAAATGTATAAGTTTTTATCATGTACAGCATGTTTTGAAATATGTATATATTTACATTAGCTATAGGTATATAGCTATATTGAGCTAATTATGCATTGTTTCAGTTACTTTTTTGTGGTGAGAACACTTGAAATCTTCTGTTGGCAATTTTCAATAATTTATTATTATTTTTTAATTCTTTTGTATTGTATTTTTATATACTAGCAAATTTTCAATAATACATTATTAAGTAGAGTCACCGTGTTGTACATCTCCCCAACCCCTGCCCCCAGATTGCTTTTCCATACAGCTATACAGTCGTTCCAGTAACATTGGTTGAAAAGATTTTCCCATTGCATTGCTTTGGTAACTTTATCAAAAATCAAATGACTGTATAACTGTAAGGTCTGTGTATGCACTCACTTCTGTTTTATTGCTCTGTTTGTCTATCGTTATGCCAGTGCTACATGAGCACTATTATAGTAAGTCTTGAAGTAAGGCAGTGTAAGTCTTCCAATTTTGGTTTTTTTCCATGATTGCTTTACATGTTCTTGGTCCTTTGTATTTCCATAACATTTTAGAGCCAGCTTGTCAAGTCCATTTCTACCCCAAAACCTGCTGGGAATATGATAGGATCTATAGATGAATTTCGGAAGAAGTTTTATCTTAACAGTGTTTAGTTGTACAATGCATGAACATGATATATATTTCTATAATGGCCTTCTGTTTCACACCAGTGCTTTTGCCGTTTTCAGAGTAGAGGTCTTACATGTAGTCTGTTAAATTCCTAACTATTTCATATCAATAGTATTTGACACTTTTGTGATTTTTTTTATTTTCAAAATTGTTCCTTGCTTGTATATAAAAATACAATTGATTTTTGTACATTGACTGTATCTTGTGACCTTGCCAAATCCACTTGGGTGTAGTCACTTTTAATAATTTATTTTTAGGATTCCTTAGGATCTTCTACATAATCATGTCATCTGTAAAGAGTTTTATTTCTTCCTTTCTAGTCTTTATGCCTTTTTATTTCTTGCCTTATTGCACTGGCCAGAACTCTAGTCCAGTATAATGCTGAATAGAAGTGGTAAGAGCAAACATCTTTGCCTTGGTCCTGATCTTAGAGGCAAAGTAGTCAATATTTCACTAAATATGATAATATCCATTGCATTTTTTTCTCATGGATGCCCTTCATCAGGTTGAAGATGTTCCCATCTATTCTTTATTTGCTGAGAATTTTTATGATTTTGTTTTGTTTTTACTTTCTCAGGGGCTGAGAAAGGGTATTGAAGTTTTAGGTTCATAGCAAAATTGAGAGGAAATACAGACACTTGCCATATACCAGCTGCCCCAACACATGCATAACCTCCTCCCTCCCTATCAACATCTCCCACGAGAGTGGCACATTTGTTACAACTGATGAATATATACGGATACATCTTTATCACCCAAAGTCCATAATTTACTTTAGGCTTCAGTCTTGTACATTCTATAGCTTTGGACAGAGTCTCACTCTGTCACCCAAGCTGGAGCACAGTGGCACAATCTTGACTCACTGCAACTTCCACCTCCCAGGTTCAAGCCATTCTCCTGCCTCAGCCTCCTGCGTAACTGGAATTACAGGCGTGCACCACCATGCCCAGCTAATTTTTGTATTTTTAGTAGAGACGGGGTTTTGCCATGTTGGCCTGGCTGGTCTCAAACTCCTGACCTCAGGTGATCTGCCCCCCTCAGCCTCCCAAAGTGCTGGGATTACAGGCGTGAGCCACCACACCTGGCCTGGACAAATATATTAATATAACAACATGCATCCACCACTATGGTATCATACAAGGTAATTTCACTGCCCTAACAACCCTCTGTGCTCTGTTCATCCTTCCCTGCCTACTAACCCCTGGCAACCACTGATCCGTTTGCTGTCTTATAGTTTTGCCTTTTCCAGAAGGCCATATTGTTGGAATCATGTGGGATGCAGCCATTTCAAATTGGTTCCTTTCTATAGTAATATGCACTTCAGTTTCCTACATGTCTTTTCATGGCTCATTTCTTTTTAGAATTGAGTAGTAGTATTTTATCTGGATGTACCACAGTTTATTCATTTATTCACCTATTGAAGGACATTTTGGTTGCCTCCATGTTTTGGCAACTGTGAATAAAGCTGCTGTAAACATCCATGTGCAGGTTTTTGTGTGGACATACATTTCTTTTTTTTATTTTATTTTTATTATTATACTAAGTTTTAGGGTACATATGCACAGTGTGCAGGTTAGTTACATATGTATACATGTGTCATGCTGGTGTGCTGCACCCATTAACTCGTCATTTAGCATTAGGTATATCTCCTAAAGCTATCCCTCCCCCCTCCCCCCACCCGTGGACATACATTTCTAACTCCTTTGGGTAAACAGGAGTGTGATTGCTGAGTTCTAACATTAAAAGTATGTTTAGTTTTGTAAGAAGCTGCCAAACTGTCTTCCAAAGTGGTTATACTATTTTGCATTCCCAATATTGGTGAATGACAGTCCATTGCTCAATATCCTCACCAGCATCTGGTGGTGTCAGTGTTCTGGATTTGGGCATTCTAATAGGTATGTAGTGGTATCTCATTTTAATTTGCATTTCTCTGATGACATATGATGTGGAGCATTTTTAAACATGTTTATTTGCCATCTGTGTGTCTTTGGTGAGGTGAGGGGTTTTGGTCCATTTTCTAGTCAGGTTGTTTTTTTTGCTTTTGAGTCAGTTTTGCTGTTGCCCAGACTGGTGTGCAGTGGTGCGATCTCCACTCACTGCAACCTCTGCTTCCCGGGTTCCAGCGATTCTTCTGCCTCAGCCTCCCAAGTAGCTGGGATTACAGGCACACACCACCATGCCCGGCTAATTTTTGCATTTTTAGTAGAGACGTGGTTTCACCATGTTGGCCAGGCTGGTCTCCAACTCCTGACCTCAAGTGATCCGCCCGCCTTAGCCTCCCAAAGTGCTGGGACTGCAGGCGTGAGCCATCGTGCCGGGCTTCAGGTTGTATTCTTAATGTAGAGTTTTTGAAGTTATTTGTATATTTTATGTAACAGTCCTTTATCATTTAAGAAACATAATGGGTTTTTTGTGTTTGTGTGTTTTAAGACAGGCTCTCGCTCCATCATCCAGGCTGGAGTGCAGTGACATGATCACAGATCATAGCTCAGTGCAGCCTCAACCTCTCAGGCTCAAGTGAGCCTCCTGCCTCAGCCTCTCAAGTAACTAGGACCACAAGATGTGCCACCATGCCCAGCTAATTTTTCTTTTAAATTTTTTTTGTAGGGATGGGGTCTCACCATGTTGCCTGGGCTGGTTTTGAACTCCTGGCTTCAAGTGATTCTTCTGCCTCCACCCCTCAAAGTACTGGGAATACAGGTGTGAGCCACCATGCCTGGCTATGCTGGCTTTTTAAAAATTTATTTTTTTCTAGCTTGAGCAACAAAGTGAGACCCCATCTCTTAAACAAAATTAGCTGGGCATGGTAGCGCATGCCTGTGGTCCCAGCTACTTGGGAGTCTGAGGCAGGAGGAACACTTGAGCCCAGGAGTTCGAGGGTGCAGTGAGCTGTTTGAACCACTGCACTCCAGGCTGGGCAACAGTGAGACCTTATTTATTTATTATTTTTTTGGGGGGTATGCATTTATTTTTATTTTTATTTATTATTATTATACTTTAGGTATATCTCCCAATGCTATCCCTCCCCTCTCCCACCACCCCACAACAGTCCCCAGAGTGTGATGATCCCCTTCCTGTGTCCATGTGTTCTCATTGTTCAATTCCCACCTATGAGTGAGAATATGTGGTGTTTGGTTTTTTGTTCTTGCGATAGTTTACTGAGAATGATTTCCAATTTCATCCATGTCCCTACAAAGGACATGAACTCATCATTTTTTATGGCTGCATAGTATTCCATGGTGTATATGTGCCACATTTTCTTAATCCAGTCTATCATTGTTGAACATTTGGGTTGGTTCCACGTCTTTGCTATTGTGAATAATGCCGCAATAAACATACGTGTGCATGTCTTTATAGCAGCCTGATTTACAGTCCTTTGGGTATATATACCCAGTAATGGGATGGCTGGGTCAAATGGTATTTCTAGTTCTAGATCCCTGAGGAATTGCCACACTGACTTCCACAATGGTTGAACTAGTTTACAGTCCCACCAACAGTGTAAAAGTGTTCCTATTTCTCCACATCCTCTCCAGCACCTGTTGTTTCCTGACTTTTTAATGATCACCATTCTAACTGGTGTGAGATGGTATCTCATTGTGGTTTTGATTTGCATTTCTCTGATGGCCAGTGATGATGAGCATTTTTTCATGTGTCTTTTGGCAGCATAAATGTCTTCTTTTGAGAAGTGTCTGTTCATATCCTTTGCCCACTTTGTGATGGGGTTGTTTTTTTCTTGTAAATTTGTTGAAGTTCATTGTAGATTCTGGATATTAGCCCTTTGTCAGATGAGTAGGTTGTGAAAATTTTCTCCCATTTTGTAGGTTGCCTGTTCACTCTGATGGTAGTTTCTTTTGCTGTGCAGAAGCTCTTTAGTTTAATTAGATCCCATTTGTCAATTTTGGCTTTTGTTGCCATTGCTTTTGGTGTTTTAGACATGAAGTCCCTTGCCCATGCCTATGTCCTGAATGGTAATGCCTAGGTTTTCTTCTAGGGTTTTTATGGCTTTAGGTCTAACATTTAAGTCTTGAATCCATCTTGAATTAATTTTTGTATAAGGTGTAAGGAAGGGATCCAGTTTCAGCTTTCTACATATGGCTAGCCAGTTTTCCCAGCACCATTTATTAAATAGGGAATCCTTTCCCCATTGCTTGTTTTTCTCAGGTTTGTCAAAGATCAGATAGTTGTAGATGTGTGGCATTATTTCTGAGGGCTCTGTTCTGTTCCATTGATCTATGTCTGTTTTGGTACCAGTACCATGCTGTTTTGGTTACTGTAGCCTTGTAGTATAGTTTGAAGTCAGGTAGTGTGATGCCTCCAGCTTTGTTCTTTTGGCTTAGGATTGACTTGGCAATGCAGGCTTTTTTTTGGTTCCATATGAACTTTCAAGTAGTTTTTTCCAATTCTGTGAAGAAAGTCATTGGTAGCTTGATGGGGATGGCATTGAATCTATAAATTTACCTTGGGTAGTATGGCCATTTTCACAATATTGATTCTTCCTACCCATGAGCATGGAATGTTCTTCCATTTGTTTGTATCCTCTTTTATTTCACTGAGCAGTGGTTTGTAGTTCTCCTTGAAGAGGTCCTTCACGTCCCTTGTAAGTTGGATTCCTAAGTATTTTATTCCCTTTGAAGCAATGTGAATGGGAGTTCACTCATGATTTGGCTGTTTGTCTGTTATTGGTGTATAAGAATGCTTGTGATTTTTGTACATTGATTTTGTATCCTGAGACTGCTGAAGTTGCTTATCAGCTTAAGGAGATTTTGGGCTGAGACAGTGGGGTTTTCTAGATATACAATCATGTCATCTGCAAACAGGGACAATTTGACTTTGTCTTTTCCTAATTGAATACCCTTTATTTCCTTCTCCTGCCTAATTGCCCTGGCCAGAACTTCCAACACTATGTTGAATAGGAGTGGTGAGAGAGGGCATCCCTGTCTTGTGCCAGTTTTCAAAGGGAATGCTTCCAGTTTTTGCCCATTCAGTATGATATTGGCTGTGGGTTTGTCATAGATAGCTCTTATTTTGAGATACTTCCCATCAATACCTAATTTATTGAGAGTTTTTAGCATGAAGGTTGTTGAATTTTGTCAAAGGCCTTTTCTGTATCTATTGAGATAATCATGTGGTTTTTGTCTTTGGTTCTGTTCATATGCTGGATTACATTTATTGATTTGCATATATTGAACCAGCCTTGCATCCCAGGAATGAAGCCCACTTGATCATAGTGGATAAGCTTTTTGATGTGCTGCTGGATTCGGTTTGCCAGTATTTTACTGAGGATTTTTGCATCAATGTTCATCAAGGATATTGGTCTAAAATTCTCTTTTTTGGTTGTGTCTCTGCCCGGCTTTGGTATCAGGATGATGCTGGCCTCATAAAAAAAGTTAGGGAGGATTCCCTCTTTTTCTATTGATTGGAATAGTTTCAGAAGGAATGGTACCAGTTCCTCCTTGTACCTCTGGTAGAATTCGGCTGTGAATCCATCTGGTCCTGGACTCTTTTTGGTTGGTAAGCTATTGATTATTGCCACAATTTCAGATCCTGTTATTGGCCTATTCAGAGATTCAACTTCTTCCTGGTTTAGTCTTGGGAGAGTGTATGTGTCAAGGAATTTATCCATTTCTTCTAGATTTTCTAGTTTATTTGCATAGAGGTGTTTGTAGTATTCTCTGATGGTAGTTTGTATTTCTGTGGGATCAGTGGTGATATCCTCTTTATCATTTTTTATTGCGTCTATTTGATTCTTCTTTTTTTCTTTATTAGTCTTGCTAGCGGTCTATCACTTTTGTTGATCCTTTCAAAAAACCAGCTCCTGGATTCAACAAGAACAAAGACACAACATACCAGAATCTCTGGGACACATTCAAAGCAGTGTGTAGAGGGAAATTTATAGCACTAAATGCCCACAAGAGAAAGCAGGAAAGATCCAAAATTGACACCCTAACATCACAATTAAAAGAACTAGAAAAGAGCAAACACATTCAAAAGCTAGCAGAAGGCAAGAAATAACTAAAATCAGAGCAGAATTGAAGGAAATAGAGACCAAAAAAAAACCTTCAAAAAATTAATGAATCAAGGATCCAGTTTCATTCTTCTATTTGTGGCTTGCCAATTATCCCAGCACCATTTGTTGAATAGGGTGTCCTTTCCCCACTTTTTTGTTTGCTTGCCGAAGATCAGTTGACTGTAAGTATTTGGTTTTATTTATGGGTTCTCTATTCTGTTCCATTGGTCTGTATGCCTGATTTTATACCAGTACCACACTGTTTTGGCGACTATGGCCTTGTAGTATAGTTTGAAGTCAGATAATGTGATGCCTCCAGATTTGTTCTTTTTACTTAGTCTCACTTTGGCTTTGCAGATTTGTTCTTTTTACTTAGTCTTGCTTTGGCTATGTGGGCCCTTTTTTGATTTCATATGAATTTTAGGATTGTTTTTTCTAATTCTGTGAAGAATGATTTTGGTATTTTGATGGGAATTGCATTGAACCTGTAGATTGCTTTTGGCAGTATGGTCATTTTCACAACATTGATTCTACCCATACACGAGCATGGGATTTATTTCCATTTGTTTGTGTCATCTATGATTTCTTTCAGTGATGTTTTGTAGTTTTCCTTGTAGAGGTCTTTTACCTCCTTGGTTCAGTATATTCCTAAGTTGTTTTTTTTTTTTTTTGCAGCTATTGTAAAAGGGGTTGGGTTCTTGATTTCTCAGCTTGGTTGCTGTTGGTATATAGCAGGGCTACTGATTTATGTACTTTAATTTTGTATCCTGAAACTTTGCTGAATTGATTTACCAGTTCTAGGAGCTTTTTGGATGAGTCTTTAAGGTGTTTGAGGTATATGATCATGTCATCAGCAAACAGCAACAGTTTTACTTCCTCTTTACTGATCTGGATGCCCTTTCTTTCTTTCTCTTGTCTGATTGCTCTGGCTAGTACCATGTTCAGCTTTTCACAAATTATTTAGGATTAGTTTTGTGTCCCACTACATAAAATATTGAAACCTTGCAACCATATATGCTTTATAGTTGTCATGTTATTTATGTATGTTCAGCCTCACAATACACTGTGATATTTTTTCTTTGAACAATCATATGTATTTTTTAAAAGTTAAACCTAGAGAGTATTTTATATTTACCCACTTGTTTACATTTGTTATTTGTGGAAGGATTGATCCAACATGAACTACTAAGCCATTATCAGACAATAATGAGTTTTCCTTGAAAACAAAATAATCATTGTAGTGACACACTCCAAAGTGGTTTACTGTCTTTGGAATGCACAGTTTTGCCCAATATTATTCAGCAAGAAGGATACTTTTTTCTCATTGCTAGTTCATACTTCTACCTTCCTGCCTCTCTCTTTCAGTTTTCTAAAACCACATCCGTAGCTGTGATTATGTTCTTGGTTTCATTTTCCTAATTCTGTTACAAATTCTGATGACGTGAGCAACCAACCCCCATACTAGAAGTTAGAATAGCTCCTATCTCACCAGAATGAATGAAAAATTGCAAATTCACATGCCCAAAAGACTGACCCTGCACACCCTAGTAGAGTTTATTTTTAAAAGAAAATCTAAGCCAAATTAATGTGGAAAGCATTGCTTCTTTACTGCTATCCGTGGAAGCAAAGCACCATCTTGCCCCCAAATGTGGAAAAACTCAAAAGCCCTGCTCTTGCATTCTCTCAGTTTCCACCATGCTATACTTAAAAAAGACTACCTTTTTACCCTTCTGTCCCCAAATATTAAGTTTCTCAGATCAGAGTAATGAATACAGTTCTGTCCTCTGAAAACCTCTTCCCTCTACATCAAAGCTTTCTGAAATAAAAGTAGTCCAATATCTACTCATTCAGTCTTCAAGTCCTTAAGTTTCTGTTGCCACCACTGCTTCATCAAAGATACATCACTGCTTGATTATTTATGGTTAAGAGCAAGAGCTCTGCATCCAGACGTGGATTAAAATCCTGGTCCTGCCACTTACCTTTGAAAATTTGTTTCGTCTCTCCTAACCTCAACTTTCTCTTCTATAAAATGGGGATAACAGTACCTCTCTGTTGGAAGTGTTCAGTGAGGCTGACCATTCCCTTCCCAAACCTTTCTTCGTTGGCTTCCCATAATACCACTCTCCTGGGTTTTTTCTTGTATCATATGCTTCTTTTTTGTGGGCTCTTCTGCTTCTCCCTTTAAATACTTATTTTCTTTCTTTGGTTGCCTGTCGTCTTATTCCTAGCTTTCCATGGATGACTCCTTTCAAAACTATGGTTTTGATAATTCCTCAAATCTAAATTACTACTGAATCTTAAAAAAAATTTTTCTTTTTTTTGAGATGGGTTCTTGCTTTCTTTCCCAGGCTGGAGTGCAGGGGCATGATCATAGCTTTCTGCCACCTCAAATTCCTAGGCTCAAGTGATCCTCTTGCCTCAGTCTCCCAAATAGCTGAAACTACAGGTGCGCACAACCACGCCTGGCTAACTTTTTAATTTTTTGTAGACATGAGGTCTGAGCCATCTTGCCCAGGCTGGTCTCCAACTCCTGGGTTCAAGTGATCCTCTGGCTTTGGCCTCCCAAAGTGCTGGGATTACATGTGTGAGCCACCATATCTGGCCTACTCCTGAATCTTTATCTTGAAACCAGGTTTCATTCCTGAAATCCAGCTATTCAGGTGTCTGATGGATATCATCATCGGGTATCTTAAACATCTAAAACTAGATTCCACAACCAACCCTCGACCCTAGTCCAATATTCCTTTACTCTCCCTGGTTATCTAAGCCCCGAAATGGGTACCCAATTATTAACCTGCCACATCCAATCAATCCCCAATTCCTGTTGATATTAGCTCCTAAATCTCTCATATTTCTCTCTCCCTCTTTTTTCACCAAGACTTTTCCAGTTTCAGAAAGTAACTAGACCATTTCATTCTAATATACTAGACTCCATGCTGATGTAGGAGTGTTCTCAATTGTTCAGGGTACGAATCCAAGTTTGCCACATACCACCAGCTGAATGACAAAGGCATCACTTCTGATACTTTTTGAGATACAAGAAATGGAGGGGGTCCTGCTCAGTTAGTGCTGCTTCAATGCCAAAACAGACCCTGTAATAAAATAACTCCAAACGGTTTGGTAGTAGGTCAGTTTTCTATCTTTAAATTATGGTGATTAAAGGGCACTTTCAGTGCAAAATGGGGACTGGCCCTCAGTAAGAAAACTGCTGGCTTATCATGCATCAGGGTTGCTGCAGAGGCCATGCCTGTACCAAGCAGGAACTTGGCCTTGAGGTTCCTCCAATTTCAAAATAGGATTAGACACAGGTAAGGGAAGACTGTGATCATAGGTTCTTTTAGGTTTTTATTGTGATCTCGTTTCTATACCTGAATAACAATTTTCCCCAAAATAATAATGATATGTAATCTTTATTCTAAAAAGGACACATAGTGTATTCATAGCATCTGGTCAGTGGTTATCACTATCTTCAATAACAATTACTCATCTAAGAAACTCTTCCTTTTTTCTTTAAAATCGTTGGTGCTGATCCAGATAAGCCCTGGGCTGCTCCTCCTCATACTGATAGGATCTAGCTTCTAGACTGACCCCTCTCAAGAACAAAATACAGGGAGGGACTTGTTCTGGATTCCCTTTGGGCAAATGCAGCTGCAATACTCAGCAGGCTGGGCCTCAACTTACAGGGCTTTTTTTTTTTCTTTTAAATGTATACTTTTAAAGTTGGATTATTAATCTAATATTTGTGTTTGCCTTGGGGACTAATAAACCTCACAACCTGAGGATTACCTCAGTTAAACCAAGGCTTTGTCATCACAGGGCTACTCAGCAGAGGTCTGTCTCAGCTGTTCCTTGAACTAAGGAAGGAGTCAGTCAGCTAGGAGAGAAAAGTTTTGAAAGCAGACAGCAACATGTACCTTGCTGACTCAGCTACATACATAGAGCCTCAAGCCTTGCTGCCAGTTCTTAAAGGAACTGTGTTGTCTTTTCACTGTTCCTGGCTTATGGGGCAATAGAGGGTTTCCGACCTCAAATGCCAATACCAGGTAGGTAGAAGGACCTTAGGCTCAACTGCTGGCTCCTCGTAATCATAACACACACTGTATTCTGTGGTGGGTGCCACTCTGCCTGTGTCATGTCACCTTTCCTAATCCAGCACATCCTCACCCAAGAAAACCCTATTTTGGGGTCATTCATTCTATTCTTATTTCTCTCTTATTTGTTCTGATGTTTCAGTTGGACTTGATTCCACCGCAGGCTCTGGCTCCAGAGGAAGAGATGGGGGCTTTGTGAACTGGGATGTTCCTCCAGCACCTAGTAACAAAATAAAAACTTGAATCCTCATGTTCCACAATTTCAGAAGAAATCATTCTTTTTTGCTGTTAGAGTTCAAGAGGAAACCCCATATTTTCTGGAACCAATGGGACTGATCCATTAGCTATGAGGGAAGACTATAACTGAGAAATAAAGCAACAGTCAAGTTTGCCTTCAATGAGTCACTGAAAAATATTTAGTTACATGTCAAGTTCTGATAAAGCAGTAAAAATTAAACATTGCATAACAGGATATACTTAATAACATATTGGTAAAATTGGAAAGACCAGTGTATTGACCATCCAACTAAGTCTGTGAGTAGCTGTTACCTACTACATAGCTCGCCTTAAGGAAACAAGTGCCAATTTAGCCACCCTGTGTTTTTTTTCTCCCCTTGTGGCCAATACTACATTGGACATATGAGTCTGAAGAGAACCTCACTGAAAGCTATAATCTCTTTGCTGACACATGTGGCTTGTACCTGCCAGGTCTTCATGGAGCTCTGTATGATCCTACCTGAGGGGAGCGTCCTGTATGCAGCTGCTGAAGACATTGCCTGTCCTAGAGCTTGATTAGAGCCCAGAGGCTGCTGGAAACTGGCAGGTTTGCTGGTTGAAGTGATCTGGTGCTTTGATTTGGGATCTTTAACTGGTTTAGTCCAGACCAGTGCCTCCCCAACCTGGAGAGCAGCTCCCAACTTCTGAGCCATCTCCACCATCTTGTGTCCGTAAAGGAAGTAAAAGAATCAAAAGCGTGACTGTCAGAGACAAGCCAACCCACTTCTTTGGTCTTCCAGCTGGGGTTTTAGCTGAAATAGTGTCTGGTCGTACTAGCAGTTGAGGCAGGAAGTACTTATCAAACAGTAGAGAATATAGATTGCCTTTACTGGATGGCACGGTGGTTCACATAGGATCTCAAAACCCAACAATTCAAGCCTGGTGCATTACTGGGCCAAACAGTGCATTTCCTACAAGAATTGAAATAGGGCTGGGCACATGGATCACGAGGTCAAGAGATTGAGACCATCCTGGCCAACATGGTGAAACCCCGTCTCTACTAAAAATACAAAAATTAGCTGGGCGTGGTGGCACGTGCCTGTAGTCCCAGCTACTTGGAAGGCTGAGGCAGGAGAATTGCTTGAACCCAGGAGGTGGACGTTGCAGTGAACTAAGATCGCGCCATTGCACTCCAGCCTGGGCAACAGAGCAAGATTCCATCTCAAAAAAAAGAAGAAATAGAAGGAAGCTACAGACAGACACAGACCTCAACTTTGATGAGTTGAATTAGCAATAACAACTCAGTAAGCCTGAATTTCCTTTTATTATTCTAGGAAAGTTTTTCTCAGGCTGTTATTAATTGATGAACTCATGCTGCTTGGAACATCAAAGCCAGAACAGCCATGAACGTGTAATACCTTGGATTTGGATGATTTGGGCTTGATTTTTGAAAGTTTCCTGAGAGCTTACTTATGACTCTTGGGAGCTAATAAAAGACATACCTCAGAGTCAAATTCCAGAGAGCTATTGTCCTTGAGTAGGTTGACTTTCTTCTCCATCTCCTGATATTGGGCCAGGGCATTCTTCTTCTCGCCCTGATTGTACAGCAGCACAGCATAGTTCAGGTTTACTAAAGGGTTACACCTGTGGCAGACAGAGATTCTATGGAGCTGGGGGCTCTGCAACAAATGGTCATTTAGAGATCCTTCTCATTACACAAAAACAAAACTGGTTAAGTAGAGATTTCTCCCTTATGCAGCAAGGTAGGTACATACATGCTAAGCAGACCTGTGGAGAAGAATCAAGGAATTAATGGCCTAACAAGCAAAGCTGGTATTGGGACCAAATCTGGCATCTCAGCCCTCAACAGAGACTACCTAGGCCAGGGTTGAAAAAGGGATCTCTACCCTGCTGTCTAGAAGATGCCAGTGGAGTAAATCCTGGAAGAGTCAAGTTTTATCTTCAATTAAACAGCCCAGAGTCCCATCTGATATTCCAGCTAGCCCATAGCTATCAGCAACCCAAGCCCACTGCCAGTTCTGACATTCTCTAGCCTCCTGATTACTCAGTTTAGGACTGGAAACATTTTCTCAGAGTGTCAATTCCTGCTGAGCCACCACATACTTAGGAGATACATCCCTCCACACCGAGGTCTGCTGTGTACTAATGCCATAGAGGAACAGCTGGGCTGACTCAGGCAGCACCAATGCTATGGCACCACCTCATGGCTTTGGAGAGTCCAACACCCCCCCCCCCCCGCCCCCAGTACCACTCTCAACAAAGCGCATACTTATCCAGGTGGACTGCTTCTGCGTAGGCTCTCTTGGCATTGTCTATATCTTCCAGATTGGTCAGAGCCACTGCAACAAAGAAAACACTGCAGATGGAGAGCTCAGCTTAGAAGACAAAAGGAATATTAAAGACTGCCCCCAAAGTAAACTTCACCCTCTCAGCTCATGGCACCAGAGTTTACTAAGTCAGTTTAGATACCTGGTGCTATCTTCACCAATCTCTTCCACAGTCAATCAGTTGCCAGGTTCTATGCATCCTTTTTTTGCAGTTTCTTTTCTGACACTGCCCTTGTTCAGACCCAAGTAGTTTCAGGCTTTCCATTTATTCCCCAGTGTCAAAGTCCCCACCTGCCTCCATTCTACTTTCCACAGCGCTGCCAGGTATCTCACTGACTTACAAATCTGACCACATTACCATCCTACTTAGGAATCCTCACTGGCTCCCCACATCTATAACCATGATCTTTACACTTTCATTTAGCAGTAAAACACTCCCCTCACTTTTTAAAATCAGTATTTCCTTGACACCTAATATATAAAACAAAAACAGCTGCTCTGGAAGCCCTGCCCATTCCACCTCCCTACCAGCTATGCACTCACTCCTACCAGGCACGTAAGAGATCTAGGAAGACAGCTGGACAAACATGGCCTCTAAGATAAAGTCCTTGCACTGTGTGCATGACCTCCATAATCTGACCCCAGAATATCTTTCCTGACTCATCTCCCATCATATTCTCTAACACTACCCCCCACTTAACAGCAAGGGACACTGCAGTTTCATGGCTGCATGCCTTTCTTCACAGTGGCTCCTCAGCCATTCTGTGCTATTCCATGCTAGCTTGTTTTTCAGGATCCAGTTTGAATGCCATCTCTACTTTGTAAAGTTAGCATCGCCGTTATGTCTTACATCATTGGCTGTTTACATTTCTATGTCCCATTAGAACCCAGCTATCTAAAAGAAACTATCAACAAGTAAACAGACAACCTACAAAATGGCAGAAGCTATTTGCAAACCATGCAGGTATAATATCCAAGATCTATAAGGAACTTAAGCAAATTTACAAGAAGAACACAAGCCCGTTAAAGTGGGCAAAGGACATAAACAGACACTGTTCAAAAGAAGACATACACGCAGCCAACAAGCATATGAAAAACTCAGTATCACTGATTAGAGAAATGCAAATTGAAACCACAGTGAGATAACCATCTCACACCAGTCAAAATGGCTATTATTAAAAACTCAAAATATAACATCCTGGTGAGGCTGCAGAGAAAAGGGAATGCTTATACACTGTTGATGGGAGTGTAAATTAGTTCAACCATTGTGGAAAGCAATGTGGCAACTCCCCAAAGAGCTAAAAACAGAACTACCATTCGACCCAGCAATCCCATTACTGGGTATATGCCCAAAGGAATATAAATCGTTCTGCCATAAAGACACATGCATGTGTGTGTTCAATGCAGCACTATTCACAATAGCAAAGATGTGAAATCAACCTAAATGCCCATCAATGGTAGACTGGATAAACAAAATGTAAATGTATACCATGGAATACGACACAGCCATACAAAAGAACAAGATCATGTCCTTTGCAGCAACATAGATGGAGCTTGAGGCCACCATCCTTAGCAAATTAATGCAGGACAGAAAACCAAATCCTGCATGTTCTCACTATAAGTAAGAGCTAAATGATGAGAACACATGGAGACATAGAGGGAAACAGACACTGGAGCTTACTGGAGGAGGAGGAGGGCCAGAAAAAAATAACTATTGGGTACTAGGCTTAGTACCTGGGTGATGAAATAATCTGTACAACAAATCCCCATGACACACATGTGCCTGTGTAACAGGATACACATGTACCCCTGAACCTAAAATAAAATTTTAAAAGAGAGGGATGGAGTCTCACTGTGTTGCCCAGGCTGGACTCCCAACTCCTGGGCTTAAGCAAACTGCCTGCTTTAGCCTCCCAAGTAACTAGCACTACAGGTATGTACCATCACACCCCACTTTAGCCTTTTTATTCTGATGTTTGACATCTGGGGCCTTACTGACCCTAGGGAGACTGTCCCTCCCAGGGTTAGTTAATTCCTAGATATAACCCCTACAAGAGTGCCTTCTGTATGCAGACCAACCAATCCAGTGTTCATATTCTTAACTGCCTTCTTTATTGGGCTCTGACACTGGGCCAATATTCCCTAGTTCTAGTCACCCAAGGGTCAGCTACCAGACACCTAGAGACAGCCCTATAGCCCAGAGCCCACTGAAATTATTCAAACTGGCCAATCCTCAACCTGGTTAACCTGCTTTCCTGGTCTTGCCCCAGGGAGGGCATTTCTACCCATGAAAACTACAATAAAGAATCGTGCCCACATTTACCCCTTGCTCCCTCTACCTCCTGATTGACCTGGTACTTCCCCATGTGGCCTTGCATGGTGTAGCATGCCCTCCTTCTCAGGAATTGTAACAGACTATCTTTCCAGTGGCAGATGTCTTCTGATCTGTTGCCCATACCATATCTGAATAATAATAAAACCTTTTTTTTTTTAAGTTATCTTTGTATTCAGGCAACCCTCAAATAACCACAACTGCTTTTGCAAGCTTTCTCTTTTAAATAAGAACCCACAGTAATGAACAAAAAGCCACTGGAAGACGACTGCCAAATGAGGACATGGAAATCTGCTTTGGGTCTTACATTTAGTAAGTAAATGTATATGGAGAAAAAAATTCCTAGGAAGACTATTTAGTCAGTACTTTAAAATTAAAATGGTTGTGCATAATTTTTAAAGTGTTTGATTTATTTTTATGATCAATTTTAGTATTTTCATGGCATAAAATGGAGTTTCAGGAAGAGAATGGCATTCTATATAACATGCTCAGAAGAGATAAGGGTTTCAACATAAGGTAGCTTGACTTGGAAGTATCACCTAGGGGCCAATTCTAGCAACAACAATATTGATAATAATAGACCAATTATATAACCACAGTAAAACCAAGTTTTCAAAAATCAGTATTTCAACAAAACCAGTATTATTAATTGAGTGCTTAATCATGCAATCCTCACATCAGCCCTAGGTACATATAATAAGTAGTAGAGGCAGGACCCCACCTAAAACCCAAGCTCTTAACACTCGCTGTCTGGAACTTAGCTGGACTCAATATATACATAAATGAATTGTCAAGGCAAGAGGAAAAAATTGGTAAAAGGTGAACTAGGGATGATCTTTATTTAACCTGTTGGTCTCTGAGTGAAACTCCCCCAAGTTAGAAACAACCAAGTTCCTTTGTCATCTTTTTCTATTTCTTCAAGCTCCAGGACAGTAATCCAGATTCCTATAGGATCTCTAAGGGAATGGCTCCTATGAGACAGCCACTGATCTTCTAAGATTCTAATCCATTTTTCCCTCATTACAGATGGCAGAGAGAGTTTTCCACATAAATGTTTCTTACCTGCCAAGAGCATGTAGAGCTCCCCCATCTTTGGCTGGAAGTTGATGGCCGCACTGAGAAAATGAAAAGCTGATGCATACTGCTGCATGGTCAAATGGACAAGGCCCAAATTATACAGAATCTTCCAATCAAAGGGTGCCAAGTAGTTGGCTCGTTTCAGGCAGCTGATGGCCTATGAGAGAGAAGGGGCACTCAATGAGAGGGGCAAGCTAAACAGACCCAATAACCCCATGTAGGAATGCAAACAAAGAAGATGAGGGGACACTCACCGCCACATATTTCTTCTTGCCAAAGAAACACATTCCAATGTTATTCCAGAGTGGAGGACTTTCTGGAACAGCACAAGCCACAACTCTGTATTTGGTGAGGGCGACATCAAAGTCCCCATGGGTCTGCATCATGCTGCCTGCTGCCAAGATGGCCTGAAAACATGGCACACAGAAAGTCATTCAGTGATTCCCAAAAGGCTGTAGCAGTGAGGCAGCCTTCCTGAGTCTATACTCAGCAGGCCCATCAGCATAGATGGGACTGGAAAATTTCTTCCAGGGACATAAATATATCCAAGCTATTGGGACAAATGTTCCTGAGGAATGTCCTTGCACCCTACACTGTGGCTCTCTGGCATAGCACAAAAAAAAAAAAAAGATAAAATGTTACTTGCTTTACCCATCTGTTTCCTACTTCTAGCCAGGAAAGTCAGTATTTCAGAATGAATACCAGAGCCCTTTAAGTAAAAACTTCCTTTAATCTGTTCTCTGCAGCCCCTATTTGGTACACCAAGTGTTCTAGATACCTGAAATACCTGTACGTGGCTACTTAAGGTAAATTTCTTTCTACCATAGAACAGAGGGTGAGTCAGCTTAGGCTTCATCAGCCCAGCCCTTTCATTTCTCTAAGGAAAGGTATCAAAGGTGGGAGCTGACAGGCTAATGTTACTTCCTAAATCAGAATTCAGTTTATATCCTTTAATAAACAGCTTGTCTTGCTGCATCTCCTCAATGATATTCATCCATTTGATGCTATTCCTTCTCATTCCCAAAGTCACATCTAGAAAAAAGTTGTAATATCAAATCATTAGGACTCTTGAAGTCATTTCAACATAATTATTGTTTCTTTTTAGAGACAGGGTCTCACTCTGTCACCCAGGCTGGAGTACAGTGGTGCCATCATAGCCCACTGTAGCCTCAAACTCCTGGGCTCAAGTGATCCTCCCTCTTCCACCTTCCGAGTGGCTAGGACTACAGGTGTGTGCCACCATGCCTGGATAATAATTTTTTTTTGTAGAAATGGGGGTCTCACTATGTTGCCCAGCCTGGTCTTGAACTCCTGGCCTCAAGTGATCCTCCTGCCTCAGCATTCCAAAGTGCTGGGATTACAGGCATAAGCCACCATGCCCAGCAGATTTATTTATTTATTTATTTATTCATTTATTTATTTAGAGACGGAGTCTCGCTCTGTCGCCCAGGCTGGAGTGCAGTGGCGCGCGATCTCGGCTCACTGCAAGCTCCGCCTCCCGGGTTCACGCCATTCTCCTGCCTCGCCCTCTCGAGGAGCTGGGACTACAGGCCCCCGCCACCACGCCTGGCTAAATTTTTTGTATTTTTAGTAGAGACGGGGTTTCACTGTGTTAGCCAGGATGATCTCCATCTCCTGACCTCGTGATCCGCCCGCCTCGGCCTCCCAAAGTGCTGGGATTACACGCGTGAGCTACCACGCCCGGCCGCAGGTTTACTTTTGACAATAGTTGTGGAGGCATTGCTAATTTCCTAAGTAACACATAAGCTTTACTAGCACTATGATCTGCCTTCTGCAGGGGTTACACGTCTATTATAACAAATGTGCACTTTTAGAAGATAAGTAGAGCATACTTGACAATATTTTCAAATAAGAAAAGCCACCTTTTATTTATATTTTTTCTATTTCTCAGGTATCCAAATTTAAGAAGCTATTCCTTTGCTTTCCAGGATCAGATCACCTCTAGGAGCAGTGGGACCATCTATATGAAGGCCAGAGCCTTCACAGTCTGTAATACCTTGTAGTTGGTAGGGTCATAAGTCAGTGCATTGCCAAGATGTTCAAATGCCTTCTGGTAAATGCCGAGCTTGGAAAAAAAGCAAACAAAGACAATTTACATCAGCAAGGAGATGGCAGTTAAAAGAGTCTGGCCAGACCGGGCGTGGTGGCTGACGCCTATAATCCCAGCACTTTGGGAGGCTAAGGTGGGTGGATCACCTGAGGTCAGGAGTTCAAGACCAGCCTGACCAACATGGAGAAACCCCATCTCTACTAAAAATACAAAATTACCCAGGCATGGTGGCACATGCCTGTAATCCCAGCTAGGCTGAGGCAGGAGAATCACCTGAACCCAGGAGGCAGAGGCTGCGGTGAGCTGAGATCACGCCATTGCACTCCAGCCTAGGCAAAAAGAGTGAAACTCCGTCTCAAAAAAAAAAAAAAAAAAAAAGTCTGGCAACCTCACCCAGAAATGCTCTGGCTTTTTTGAGTTCTTTTGACAAAAAAAAAAAAAAAAAAAAAAAAAGCAGCTACAGTTACCAGATAATAAAGAAAGAAAACTAAAAATCCCCACAGTCATGGTTTTCCTTCTATTTTTGTTAATTTTTCCCCTGATAAGGTCAAAGTATCTATTTGATAAGAACCATCTCTGCCACACTAGTACTGTTCCACGTTAATGCCTCTTGGCAGGAAATGAGCTGGGTATCCTCATCTCCCGTGGAGCCAACCTCCCAAGTCAAAGCCCAGGAAGACCCAGGGTTAAGCTCCTGATTCCTTTTAAAGAAAAATGAAATAGACATAAAGGCCACCATAGAGGCAGGGCTGGAGGCAGAATCAGCTGAACAAGGAACTTGGCAAATGTGTTTATTGGGGAAGGGGGAAAAGCCCCTTGGATACCTGGGCCCTGGGTCCTCAGCCAGAGAATCAATGGAGCTAAAAGAATCCCATTCACATTCAGGAAAGTGGAGGGGACAGGAAACTTCTTATTCTAGATAAAAGTATACTTTGCCTTCTCTCTTTCCAGTAAGACTCTGGCTGGGAAGAAAGATCAAAAGAAATGGCTTTGCCCCAAAGCCCTAAGTGCTCAATTGTATCTGTTTCTCTCCTCACAACAAAATAACAGCCTCCAAGACCAGAGTTATTTCTCATATATGCTCTTTCCTGGATAGCATAAGAATTTTTTTTTTTTTCCTGAGACAGGATCTGGCTCTGTCACCCACGATGGAGTGCAGTGACTCAATCTCAGCTCACTGCAACCTCTGCCTTCCGAGTTCAAGCAATCTTCCCATCGCAGCCTCCCAAGTAGCTGGGACTACAGACGTATGCCACCATGCCTGGCTAATTTTTGTATTTTTTGTAGAGACAGGGTCTCACTATGTTGCCCAGGCTGGTCTCCAACTCCTGAGCTCAAGTGATCCACCAGCCTCAGCCTCCCAAAGTGCTGGGATTACAGGCATGAGACCACACCCAGCCTAGATAAGAATTATAATTGCACTAGGCTAAAATAGAAATTGCTTCCAATTTAAATGCAGAAAATTAATTCCTTTAGCAAAGAGTATCAAGTAGAGTGTAGTTCATGAACTTTATATGACCTTTAGTAAAATAAATATCAGAATGCAGGAAAACCACCATACACACAAACCCAAAACCATTTCTAACATCAGTGCAAGAATGAGTACAGAGTTTTCATTACCTGTAAGTAGAGTAATCCTAAAGTTGTAAGAAGCTCTGTATTTTCTGGTGAGAACCTGCAACATAGAGATGCTCAGAGGGAAACAAGATGTAGATGAGAAACATGGAGATAAATGCACCGTAATATGCCCTCGTGCAATACTTGACAGACCCCACTGAGCCTCTTCCTCCCCGTGGAAATACCTGAAGCCAATTTGGGAACTGCTATCAAAAGTAGGTCATCTCAACCTTGGTGATAAGGAGAACTGCTCAGCAAGAAAAATGGGGCTTAGAATTCAGATTCCTTTCTTAGGGTAAAAGTCCTAAGAAAGAACCTATAGAATGTTTTGCATGACTGTCTTGGTCACACTGATAAAATTAAAGAACAATGCTTTATAAACCAAGTCAGTCTAGAACACACACAGTTTCACCAGTCCTCTCTTGTGGGATTTTTTTCTATTCTCATTGTGCTCACATCCCAGGCAGCATAATTTTCTATGTAATTTAGGATCCCAAGGCCCCTAATGCTGTTCTCTCCACTTAAACAAAGAGCTATAACAAGTGGCCAAACTAAACAAAAGAAGGAAGATACATACCAATCCTAGGAAAGAAGGTGCTACTGACCTTTGGGAGTAAACACTGATGTAAGTAAAATACTCACATCAGGGATTGCCTGCTCAATCCCTCACCAATATTTGTCTTTGTCACAAAACCAAGGCAACACTGAGTTGAGATGATCTGACTATAGGATCATCAGACAGTTTCAACAGTAAAACACCAAAGGGCTATGAACAATGTCTTCTGCTTCTAAGGAATGATATAGGGCACTGGTTACCTACAGGAAGACCTGAACCAGAAGATCCAAGGCCCCAGCCAGGGGAGGCCTGAGCTGACCAAAGAGAGCTTTCTCAATTCAACTGGGAATCTGCTTTTCACTTTCTGCCATAATAAACATCCATTTTGATCACTTCCCTCCCCAAAGCCAGGTAACTTCTGTAATTCTAGCATTATCGGCTTCCCCACTACAACATGACTACTCTCTTCAAAGCCGTAGGTCATGAATAATGGTCTCTGTCTTCTCAGTACGGCTTCAGATTTTAGCTGTCCACATTTCTCCCTTGGGAAATTTAGTGACCCAAGTCCTTGATCAGTTACTGGAAGAACGTTCCCCTTGGGATTTATGTATGCTATTCTCAAAGAGCTAACCTCTAGAAGGCAGGGGTCAGGGATCAGGGCTACTACCTAGCACCACAGAGGCACTTAACATGTTACATGGCTCCTTACTACTTGCCCATATATACAGCCTCTTGATGACAAAAATCTCTTCTGCAGCTTAACAAACCAAGTGATTTTTCTGTTTTAGACACAGAATATGGTCAAAGAAAATTCAGAAAGCAGTGCTGTGACTGATATAACCAGAAAATTTACTACCATGGTAGAAGAAAAAGATGATTAACAAATTAATAGAAATCTAAGTTTAGTTCAGAATCTAATTATTAGGAATAATAAGCCTTGAAACACAGACCAGACATTCTATTAAGGGACCAAACAAATGAGACAAAGCATTTTGCTACAGCTATCCCATTTAAAAGAAATAACACAAGGCCAGGCGCAGTGGTTCACACCTGCAATCCCAGCACTATGGGAGACCAAGGCAGGCAGATCACTTGAGGCCAGGAGTTCAAGACCAGCCTGACCAACATGGTGAAACCCTGTCTCTGCTAAAAATACAAAAATTAGCCAGGCGTGGTGACGTGCTCGTGCAGTTCCAGCTACTCAGGAGGCTGAGGCATGAGAACCGCTTGAACCCAGGAGGCAGAGGTTGCGGTGAGCCGAGATCATGCCACTGCACTCAAGCCTGGGCAACAGAGCGAGACTGTCAAAAGAAAGGAAAGGAAAGGAAAAAGGAAAGGAAAGGAAAAAGGAAAGGAAAGGAAAGGAAAAAGGAAAGGAAAGGAAAGGAAAAAGGAAAGGAAAGGAAAGGAAAGGAAAAAGGAAAGGAAAGGAAAGGAAAGGAACGGAAAGGAATGGAACGGAACGGAACGGAAAGGAACGGAACGGAAAAAGGAAAGGAAAAAGGAACTGAAAAAGGAACGGAAAAAGGAAAGGAAAAAGGAAAGGAACGGAACGGAACGGAAAGGAAAGGAAAGGAAAAGAAAGAAAGAAAAAGAAAAAGAAAGAAAGAAAGAAAGAGAAAGAAAAGAAAGAAAAAGAGAGGGGAATGGGAGGGAGGGGAAGGAAGGAAAGAAAAGAAAGAGAAAAAGGAAGGGAGGGAGGGAGGGGAAGGGGGAAGGGAGATAGGGAGATGAGGAAAGGGGGAAGGGAGATGGGGAAAGGGGGAAGGGGAAAGGAGGAAGGGGGAAGGGGAAAGGAGGAAGGGGGAAGGGGGAAGAGGGAAGGGAAAACGGGGAAGGGGAAGGGGGAAGGGGGAAGGGAAAACGGGGAAGGGGGAAGGGAAAACGGGGAAGGGGAAGGGGGAAGAGCGAAGGGGAAGGGAAAAGGGCGAAGGGGAAGGGAAAAGGGCGAAGGGGAAGGGAAAAGGGCGAAGGGGAAGGGAAAAGGGCGAAGGGGAAGGGAAAAGGGCGAAGGGGAAGGGAAAAGGGCGAAGGGGAAGGGAAAAGGGCGAAGGGGAAGGGAAAAGGGCGAAGGGGAAGGGAAAAGGGCGAAGGGGAAGGGGAAGGGAAAAGGGGGAAGGGGAAGGGGGAAGGGGAAGGGGGAAGGGGGAAAAAAGATACTGGTCTCATGCTAATAAGGCTAAATGTTTTGTTTCGGTTTTTTTTTTTTTTTTTTTTTAACTGAATCAGGAGATTTCTGTCCCTAATAATATCTCTGAAAACAGAAGATCTGTTATTAACATATGATACCAAAATGGCAGACTGTCAGCCAACTCTTAAATCTGTTATTTCCTTCTTCTTGAGTGCATGTCTGCCCACTTCCCTTGTAACTATCATGTAGTTTTGAACCATGGAATGTAAACAGGAACGATGTGTGCAATTTCTGGGTCATTTAAAACTTATTACCAAGGCCAGGTGCAGTGGCTCACACCTGTAATCCCAGCACTCTGGAAGGCTGAGGCAGGAGGATCGCTTGAGCCCAGAAGTTTAAGACCAGCCTGGGCAACATAGCAAGACCCTATCAACACAAAAAGTTTTTTTAAAATTAGCTGGGCATGGTGGCACATGCCTGTAGTCCCAACTACTTGGGAGGCTGAGGTAGGAAGATCGCTTGAGCCCAAGAGGTTGAGGCTGCAGTGAGCTGCGTTCTCCACTGCACTCCAGCCTGAGTGACGGAGTAAGATCATGTCTCTCTCTCTCTCTCTCTCTCTCTCTCTCTCTCTATATATATATATATATATTGCCAGATGCTTATTCCATGCTTAGCTTCCCCAACCATCTCCTTCCACCACAGCCTGGATGTGGATGTTACATTCAGCATCAACCATGCAGGTAAAGACAACAGCCTAAGGAATGGTGAGTTAATAAGGAAGAAACCTGGATCCTTGGCTGACCTTGTAGAATAGAGCTGCCCAGCTAACCTAAAGCAGCAGTCATCCTTATAGGTAAGAAAGAAACACAGTCTACCTTATTGAAGCCATTGGGAGCTCTTAAACTTCAGCTTAAACTTTAACTCATACAGTAAGTAATTAATCAAACATATTCACTCTTTTAGGCTTGGGAGTTCACATATCCACTCAATTTTTTTAGTTTCTCATTGTTTTAAAGGAAACAGATACACTTACTCTACTGCTTTCTTGTAGATTTCAATGGCCTTGTCCAAGTCTCCCTCCAGCAAGTGGATCTTCCCCAGCATTATATAAGTCAGATCGTGCCTATTAAGATTCAGGGCATTGTGCAACTGGTCTTGTGCCTGACAAGTTTGACAAAGTAAAGAAAACCAAATCACTACCACTGAACAAACTATACCTTTATATGGCTAATGTAAAGACACTTTCTGCTGTATTGACATAGGAACATCACATTTCGGCAAACAGCCCCCACTACCCAAACACCAAAACATACCAAAACTGTCCTTGTTGAAAAGACAGCTGGCAACTGGGATATCTGCTTCTGGAGCCACTTGGAAGAATTTATACAAGACGATTAATCTTTCTGAATGTTTGCTGCCTGATATTCACACCTATGACTCATACTTCATAAGTCAAAAGGGCCATCATAGTACAGTATAGAGTACTACACTAAACTAAATCCCAGCTGTAACACTGACCAAGTGCACAACCTTCCCTATGGTGGGCCCAGATTTCCCCACCAATGTGATGATAAATGAATAAATAGATTGTCCTCATTTATTCACCCAACTGCTTGCTGTTCTAGATGCTAAGTATATTTGAGTTAATAAAACCAACTCCTTGCTCTGGAGGAGCTTACCTTCTCCTGGTAAACAAAAGGGCTTTGTTTAGTCATTCACAGATTCAACAAGTATTTATATAAATGCCAGGTATTGTATTTGCCTAGCCTGTTAGCTGTACAGTAAAATCTAAATATATTTCTTCTCAGCACAGATCCAACCAAAGACTAATCCTTCTTCTCCCCTGACTCAGAATAATCCTGTGAATAGAAATGTGCCTGTTTGAAATTGTCTCTGAAGAGAAAAATCTCCTAACCAAGTATATAAAACTATAGATCCATCTACAAAACCTAAGGGGCCCACTAAATGTATTTTATGTACATATATTGTTATCTCAGGAGAAAAGTTACTTTTACACCCCAACTGCTAATGTGCATATTTTTTTTCACACCAGTGTGGGATACTAGTTACACCAGTCTGCAAATTGACACAAACTAAACATTGTCAAATGGGTACTAACCAATTCAGATTCTCAGTCCTGGTGGCATTGGAGAAAGGAGAATAAAACTTTACAATCACTAACTGTGAGCTCTATGAAGGAAACTACCCAACGCTCTCATCACTAAGTTTTAGAGCTCTCAGTAATTTTGTCTACTCCTCAATTATGATATATACTTTTTCTTACCTGAGTATCAAATTTGAGGTAAGCTCAGCTTGTCTTCTCTGATATAGGAGTCTATAGCTTAATCACAGTGAAATATAAATTCTCATCATGGAAAATAACTACAAAATTAAAACTGAAAACTCAGAAATCAGATCTACTTAAAATTTAAAATTTATTTTCAATGACCCTAAAAACTAAGTTGCTGTCAGGGCATGGAGATAGCTCACATGGTCATGATCACACCTTTAAGACTTAAGGGTCCACTTTTTGATATTTATGTTTTATTAAGCATCTGTTTCTAAACTGGGAAATTTAACTGGAGGTAGAGAAAAAAAAGAAAGGAGAAAAACTGCCATTCCCTCATATTTCTAGAACTTTCCATGTTCTTATTACAAGCAGAAAACAACAGATGAATAATGGCAAGTGAGAATTAAAACAGAAAAAAATGTATAAAGGTACTTTCAATTTTCAGTTCCAAAAACCTCTGCAAGCACTAGGAATGATACCAAATGAGCAATATAACAACTTCTGCAACAAGTGCACCCTCAGTGATATCTATCACCACTTCTATAAATTACCTTGTTGAACTGCTTCAGGTATATGTAGCAAACTCCTAGGTTATGGCTGATCTCCTAGGCTCATAAAAAAAGGAAAACAACTCAGGTGTAATTCCACAGTAAGTATTAGAGTGAAACAATAGACATCTAGAGATTGTTATTGCTCAGCAAGGTTTAAACTTTAAACCATGCATTACAGTCAGCTTTTTATTAGAGTTCATACTCAAATATATTTGTTAAAAATAAGTTCCTCAATATAAAAAAATACAGATTATAAGAAATAAAAGCAGAATAAACAGGTGATCTTCCTGGATCTATGGGGAACCCTGGGACACATACCCAGCCCATCCCCATACCTTTTTACTTTAAGAGTTGCCCATCACCCATACCCTTTGCTCCTTCTTCTCAGGAGAGACTACCCACAGCCCCTGCTGAGAGGGCTGCTAGCCACACATTTCCACCCTTAAGGCAACACAGCTGATAGTGACACCTGACTCAATTGAAGTCCTCTCCCTAGGAATCTGGAACTGGAAGAGAGCTAGATAGTTACAAGTACTAAATTTACTAGGTGATGTGGACTTGAGGACTGACAGTGCCACCTGGAGTCTGCTGTGATGGAATACATGTAATTGGAGCCATCTGCAGAAGTCTAGAGCTGACATGGGAAAACTATGGTCCATGGGACAAATCCATTCCCTGCCCTTTTTTATAAGTACAGATTCATTGGAACACAGACACAACTATTGTTTTTGTATGGCTCTTTTGCATTAGAACTGCAGAGTTAAGTCGTTGCAACAGAGTCTGTATGAAGCTATACAAATTAAAATATTTATTAACTGGCCCTTTACAAAAAAAGTTTGCCAACCTTTGATCTACAGAAAGAAAAGATGAAGCAGAAAAGGCAGAGTAGGTACCTTGGAGGCTGAAGCGTTCCAGTTCTGCTTCACTAAAAGACCAACCTGCATCTCTTGATACTGTTTTATGGACTCTCAAAATCCTTTATAATAAACCTCCCTTTATTTAAGGTAGCTTTGGAAAAGGAGAAAGCAAGGGTAAGGAAAATGCTCTTGGGAAACATAGTAAGAACTACCCTATTAGTAGCAGAGATGTGTCCCTGTCTGAGGAAACATGGACCCCCAGGCTCAGAGCTAACAACTGATTTAATGTTTTCCAAGTCTCCTAAAATAAAAACAACAAAACAGCAACCATTGGTTGAGCACCTACTAACATCAGGCTTTATGCCAGATGTTTTCATATATGTTACTTTAATTTTCAGCAAACCTGCAACATAGTTATAATCTTTCCAATTTTACAGATAAGGAAATTGAAGCTCAGAGAGGTTGAGTAGATTACCTAACTTAAGACAGACAGTATTGGGATTTTTTTTTCTTTTTTAGTTGTATATCCTAGGGAGAATTTCAATCGTACATAAGTGCAGACAGAATCATGTACTCATCATCCTGTCCCAACAACCATCCAATCCACACCCCATCTACTCCCACAACTTTTGTAAGCAAATAACAGCCCAACGTTTTATCCACAAATGTTTCCATATGTATTTCTAAAAGATAAGGCCTTTTTTTTTAAACCTACCCACATCGTCATACTCAAAAAAAAGCAGTGACTGCTTGATATTAGATATTCAATTATGTTAAAATTTCCAATTATCTCACAAATGCCTCACATTTAAAATTTTTTTTTATTCAATCACAAATCATGTCCATATTATAGAACATTGGGATTTGAACTCAGGCCTGCTTCCAAAACTTGTATACTTCCAACTTTGTCATGCTATAAGAATGCATGCATGGAGACAGACAAGACAGAAATAAAGCCTTTCTTGTCCTTTAAATGTCCTGCTCTGCAGTAGGAACTGTCAAGGTAAGTAAGTAAACAGATGTCCTGAAGGCTAACCTCTGACCTTTTAAAATCTTTGATATAGATAGTTGAGAAGGCAGCAATATATCTTTAACAAACTAACTGCAAAAGAAATGTGGAAAGGGCAATAGAACACATCAGACTCAAATCCTATCTTTCAGGAGGTAAAGGAATCCAGCAGACATCCTGCAAAGGCAGTTGTACAGTGGAAAAGATCACAGTCTTAAGACGAGGAATCTTAGATCATCCTAGATCACAGGTCTGAATTCCAGTTCTGGCTCAGCAACTACCTGACTGTAGCAACTTCCTACCCTTCAGCAAGACATTCCATCTTCCAAAGCCTTAGCTTCCTCACTTGTCAATGGGGGAAATTCTCCCTACTTAACAGAACTGTTCCAAAAGTCAAATAAGATAATGGCAGGAGTAATTACTATTCCCCTGTTGCAGCAAGACTATGGAATACCCTGATGAGTCCAAGAAAATAGGGCTACAAGGCTACAAGCAGGGTCTTGCTCTGCTTTCCATGCTGAAGTGCAGTGACACAATCACAGTTCACTGCATCACTGCAACCTCAACCTCCCAGGCTAACGTGATCCTCCTACCTCAGCCTCTAGAACAGCTAGGACTACAGGTGCACGAAACCACTAATTTTTATTTTTTTTTCTAGAGACTGGGTCTCTATGTTGCCCAGGCTGGTCTCAGACTCCTGGGCTCAAGTGATCCTCCCCACTCAGCATCCTTTTAAAGTGCTGGTATTACAGGTATGAGCCACCATGCTCCAGCTACTATAAGGTTTTCTACAGGTACTTATGAAATATGTAGGGTAGAGAAGGGCTGTTAATAAAAGTAAAATTAAAAATCATTAAAATGTTCTAAAAAGAAAATTAAAATGCCATGAAGGGGAAAATTTTAAAGAAAAATTTTAAAGTTAAAAAAAAAAAGGTGGTGGCTCACACCTGTAATCTCAGCATTTTGGGAGGCCAAGGTGGGTGGATCACGACGTCAGGAGTTCAAGACCAGCCCGACCAACATGGTGAAACCCCATCTCTACTAAAAATACAAAAATTAGCTGGGCATGGTGGCAGGTGCCTGTAAATCCCAGCTACTCAGGAGGCTGAGGGAGGAGAATCGCTTGAACCCGGGAGGCAGAGGTTGCAGTGAGCCAAGATTGAGCCACTGCACTCTAGCCTAGGTGACAGAATGAGACTCTGTCTCAAAAAAAAAAAAAAAAAAAAAAAAGAATAGCTGTTTTGTGAATGACCACATCTACTAGTAACAATGGGATGGTTATCCCAAGTGAGTCAGTAATACCAAATGAGCTCTTTCAACCAACTGGATAGATTAAGAAATACGTTCCATTCCTCCTGTGACCCTGAGCGCTCCTGCTTTACCTCTTCCCTATCTCCCTCTATGGGTTCTCTTCTTCTGCTCAGTCCTTCAAAAATTGCTTTTTGATGGCTCACACCTGTAATCCCAGCACTCTGGGAAGCTAAAGCAGGAGGATCACTTGAGGACAGGAGCTTGAGACCAGCCTGGGCAACATGAGACCTCATTTCCACAAAATAAATTTAGCCAGGCGTGGTGGCACGCACCTGTAGCCCCAGCTACTCAGGAGGCAGAGGCAGGAGGATCACTTGAGCCCAGGAGTTGGAGGTTACGTAAGCTATGATCACCCCACTATACTCCAGCCTAGGTAACCTTGTCTCTTAAAAAAAAAAAAAAAAAAAAGTTTAGAAAGTAAAAAACTGCTAGCATCCAGGGATGTTCCAGGGATTACTGGTGGGCTCTGGCTCCTCCCTGGCCTGTATGGTGACCATCTGTGGTGCTGGCCACCCCCGTGGTCCTGGCCCCCATAGAGAGTGCAGGGCTTCCTCCCTGCATTAAAGCAGTAACTTTTCCTGTGCTGTCTCAAACAAACAAAAAAAAAGTAAAAAACTCTTTTTTTCCAGGGTCCCATCCTCAGCTCATTGCAGGGTAATGTCAACCAATCTAACGGTTTCAATTACCACCTTTATGTTGTTGACTCCAGAATTTACATCTCTACTCCAAAACACTTGAGTTTCAGATTTCTATATCCAACCATACTGGACACATCTCAATTTAGATATCCCCTCAGAACCTAAAACTTACCATATCCAAAATCCTCTGAAAGACAGGATTTAACTCTGATTTCTTACCATCACCTTCTTCCAAAACTAGCTCTTCTTCCTTCATTTCCTATTCTAGTTGAGTATCTTATAATCCAACAGTCCGTCTTTGCATCTCCAGGGCATAGACCAGTGCTTGGCATATAGCAGACATACTCATTTTTTGAAAAACCGACTGAATGAAAAGTACATGAATTTTTCTTCATCTGTAGCTTCACTCTGGCTGTTAGCTATAACATACTCCATGGCATAAAGACTCAACTCAATCTTCCAACGTACAGAAGAAAAGCGACTGACAAATTAAACACACTTCAAAAATAATAGTGCCCTGTAAAAACTGCAAAGGAAATCCATGCTAATTCTCTGTACCAATAAATCTAGTCCTTCACTCACAGATATGAATGTCTCTCTGAGAATCACCAAATACTTGAAAAATACCAACAGCATAAAATAGAAGAACCAAAATGCAGAGAGGAAGAAAAAGATAATTCTGAGAAGCAGAAAAGAACTTCAAGAATCAGTCTTTGAAGACAAGACAAGATTTTTGGAAATTAAAAATACAATAAAAGGAAATAAAATAAAAAATATTGGATGGATAGGGTATATAACAGAATACAAATAGCTAAAAACAAAAATGATGATATGGAAGATAAGACTGAATACATGTCCTGAACATATAATAAAAGGACAAGGAGGGTCACGCATGGTGGCTCACACCTATAATCCCAGCACTTTCGGAGGCCAAGGCGGGTGAATCACCTGAGGTCAGGAGTTGGAGACCAGCCTAGCCAACATGGTGAAACCACGTCTCTACCAAAAATACAAAAATTAGCCAGGCATGGTGGCAGGCGCCTGTAATCCCAGCTACTCGGGAGGCTGAGGCAGGAGAATTACTTGAACCTGGGAGAAAGAGGTTGCAGTGAGCCGAGATCACGCCACTGCACTCCAGCCTGGGCGACAGAATGAGCCTCTGTACCCACCCCCCCCAAAAAAAAGGACAAGGAGGTATAAAATGAGAAGCAAGTTAAGAGTTGTAGAGAATAGTTAGAGAACATGTCTCACAGAGAATGGAAACAGTGTGGCAGATGCTGCTAGTTATCTACTTGCCTACCTGCTACCTCTTCTCTTTTTCCTTACTAAAAGAACCCTAATTTTGTTTAGAGTGGCAATGTGACCAGATTAAAAACTACATTTAACCAGCCTTCCTTATAGAAGGGGAGCTGATATGACATAAGTGGAAGTCTGTGGGGGACTGCTGGAAAAGTTGTGCTTTCCCAGTATAGGCTCTGTCCTTTTCTCCTTGTTGCTTTCTCTTTCTCCCTCCCTAGAATGCAGATGTGATGTTGGATGCAGCAGTCTTCTTGTAACCATGGAGAAAAACTCTCAGTCTTGACATCCTAGGACCACCAAATCAACGCCAGCAACCACTTACCTGGACATCTTGTTTCATGAGAATTAAAAAAAAAAACCTAATTTGTAAAACCAATGTTTAGTCAAATTTTCTGTTGCATTTACACACAATCTTCAATTGATACAAAGAGAAGGGAAGGGGAAAGATAAAGAACTACTCAAAGGCCCTGACCCAAAGAAAGGCAAGGGTCTTCAGAATGAAAGAGTCAAGTGAATGTCACACAGATGGGGATGAGAAAAAGACATGAAACACAACTAGATGCCTATTGCTGATATTGTGGAATTCCAATAATAAAAAAATACCCAAAGCTTCTAGGGGTCATCAACAAGAATCAGACTGGTAAGAGACTGCTCGTCAGCAAACCGCTAGAAAATCATGCAGCAATGCCTGCAAAGTTATGAGGAAACATGGTTTTTGATCCTATACTTACACAAATCATGAATTAAGTATGAGGTTAAAATCAAGACATTTTTGGAATGTAAGAATTCAGAAATAAGACAGCCATATGATAAATGGAACCATTAGCATGTTTACTAATAAGAAAGAACTGAAAGTTCTCTACTTACCCAATCTTTCTGGTTGAGTTTAGCTGCTTCATTATATACTTCAATGGCAGCTTTATGTTTTCCCAAAAGAAATCTGTAAAAGATATATTTTCCATAATTATTACCTCAAAATTCTTAGAAGACTAACCCTAATAGTCCCACATTTTACTCATATTTCATCCAGCAGAGAATTCTAGAAGCCTTTTCTCCATGAGCTGGTTGTGCTGGTTTGGTCAGTGAAGCTGCTATACACTAACAGCGGAAGCTCTCTTAGTAGGGATTGCACTGGCAGCTGTTCCAAGGCCTTGGTCTCATTCTATACCAATTTTAGTGAGAGTCTCGTGGAATTTTTCTTCTACAATGTACTATGTATAGACTAATATTTCGTCTACAATGCAGACGAAAAAAGAAATAAGCCTAATGATATACCATGTTAAGCAGTAACTACCATCATTTATCATCACCCATTAGGGACATGTCCTTTCCTTCCAAGACTAAGTCTCTTTCCTTGATATTGGATCCTGAGTTTAGAGAGAAACAGGGAAAGCCAAGCTCTATGCAAAAACAACACAGGTATGAATGGCAATGTGGCTAAGAAAGGGGAGATAGGAACTCCATGGAACAAAAGACTGAAAAGGGAGTACCTAATAGTTTATAAAGACTTGAGATTCTTTCCATTTAGGAATCTTTAGGACATTCACTCAACAAATAGAGATGCTCCTCAACTTGTGATGGGGTTTACATCCCAGTAAACCCACTGTAAATTGAAAATACTGTAATTCAAAAATGCATGTAATACATCTACTCTACCAGACATCATAGATAGCCTAGCCTATCTTAAGCATGCTCAGAACACTTACTCTGCTCCATGGAGTTCCTATCTCCACTTTCTTAACTACATTTGCTGACAGGCAAAATCATCTAACACAATGCCAATTTTATAATAAAATGCTAACTATCTCATGTAATTTACTGAACACTATACTGAAAATGAAAAACAGAATGGCTGTATGGATACTTGAAGTACAGTTTCTACTGAATACATAACAATTTTACATCATCGTAAAGTTGAAAAATTATATAAGTTGAACCATCAGAAGTCAGGAACTCTCTGTTCTTACTAAAAACTTACTGTGTGACAAATATTAAGTGTTAGAAGAGTAGATGAGAAAAATTCCAAGGATTGCCAATAAGTTTAGAAGACTTAGGGTACAAGGTGTCTCTATTTACATGATAAACAATATCGGTCCCCGATCAAACTAGAATGCACAGTGTTTAAAATGCTTAGTTCCTTAACACTAGTTATCTCATTTTCTCAAATTTCAAACTTAATCCGTGCTCTTCAGAGTGAATTCCATTATACCTATTAAACCATTCCCCGCTTGTGTATCAGGCTGATGCGGCTGCCAGCAGCAGGCTGTACCTAGGAATGCATTTTGCACTGTTCTCTGTGAGTGCCCTAGGGCCCCCAGGTTGCCAATACTCACAAAGATCTGGCCACCTGCTTGAGGTTATCAGCACTCTGAGGGCTAAGAACTGCACATGTCTGGAAGAGTTCTAGGGATTCTTGGATATTTCCTTCCAGGCGAAATATCAATGCTGCCAAGAAACAGAAAATACAAAAAAAAAGTAAAATCATGTTCTGGGAAGAATGGAGCCTGGGGTCAGAAAAATTGGAGAAGAGAAAACTGGGAAACCACATCGAGTAAATCCTTTGGGCAACTGTATCCTTAAAACAATCAGATATGGCTTTGGACAGGTTGAAACAACAACCAAAACTGCTGACAAGCTCAACTCTCTTTTAGTAAGGTAGCTCAAACCTACCTACTTCTCTTTCTACTCCCAGGATCCATCACATAGATAATCAGTTCCTTTGCAAATTATCACACAAACTCTTCACATTAAGAACATTTTGGGGCTTCCCCATCAGATGCTTCATTTATCATAATTGACTTCCAATTGACAGTTTTCAGAGCAAACCTCCAAATGGGGCAAATGGAATCAATACCTCAAATTCAACACAGAGATTCTGGAAGAATACAGTAACATTTAAGACTTCGGTTGTCAGTGTAACAACCAATTAGAACCAGAGGTTTTTCCTAGGCCTATGTTTTCAGAAGAATTCACCAGGCACTGAAAGTCTGATATTTGTGACACTGGGAATAAGAGCATTTTTTGCCATGATGTCCTAAATTTGTCAATATCTTAACAATTATGTCAGAAAATTATATGTTAGTCTGAAGACTACAAATGCAATGAATGGTAAACAAAACCATTCATTTACATCCAAGAGTCAAAAAGAAAGTTCCTGGAAAAACTAAGAATGCTACTAATGCCACTAAAGAGGAAAATTTAAGTCAGTGGACCAGGTGCAGTGGTTCATGCCTGTAATCCCAGCACTTTGGGAGGCTGAGGCAGGTGGATCGCCTGAAGTCAGGAGTTCGAGACCAGCCTGGCCAACATGACGAAACCTCGTCTCTACTAAAAATACAAAAACTAGCCGGACGTGGTGGCATGTGCCTGTAATCCCAGCTACTAGGGGGGCTGAGGCAGGAGGATCGCTTGAACCTGGGAGGCAGAGGTTGCAGTGAGCTGAGATCGTGCCACTGCACTCCAGCCTGGGCAACAGAGCAAGACTCTGTCTCAAAAAAAAAAAAAAAAAAGTAAGTGAGTGGTCCTTATCTTTGGTTTCTAATGAGCTGAATTTATGCTCTGCTTTATCTTGTTTATTTCTAGGCTTCTTCCCCTCATCCTGATTCACCTTACAGAAATCCTTAAGCTCTTCTTCATCTCTTTTAGCTTGATTACAAGGAATCCTTCCAAAAGCATCTTCTGGCCCTGAAATCACTGTATTAGGCAGGAATCCTAAGCATCCATTCCAAAAAACACTAGCCAGAAACTAAAAAATGGGTAATCATAGCAATTTTTTAACATTACTAGTCATTTCTGAAGTCAAATCCAACACAGTAATTATATTCGGATTCCATAAAAAGATTAATACTGAATAAAACCTTTCTGGAACATTTAAACTCATGCACCTGTAATGACATTTTGGTCGACAGCTGTATAAATGATGATGATCACTTAAGATTATAATGAAGAGGAAAAATTCCTATTGCCCAGTGACGTCATAGCAATCAAAACAGTGCAATGCATTACTTACCTATCTGTAGTGATGCTGGTATAAACAAATCTACTGTGCTGCCAGTCACATAAAAGTACAGCATATACAATTACGTATATATAGAACTTAATACTTGATAATGATGATAAATGACTACATTACTGGTTTATGTATTTACTGAGCTATACATTTTAATCTTTATTTTTAGAGTGTACTCCTTCCACTTACTAAAAAAAAGTATAACCGCCTCAGGCAGATGCTTCAGGAGATATTCCAGAAGGTATTCCTATTGTTATAGGAGATGACAGCTCCATGTATGTTATTGCCACTGAAGACCTTCCATTAAGAGGTGGAAGACAGTGATATTTATATCTTGACTCTGTGTAGGCCTAGACGTGTGTGTGTGTGTGTGTGTGTGTGTGTGTGTGTGTGTGTGTGTGTGTGTGTGTGTGTGTGTGTGTGTGTGTGTGTGTGTGTGTGTGTGTGTGTGTGTGTGTGTGTGTGTGTGTGTGTGTGTGTGTGTGTGTGTGTGTGTGTGTGTGTGTGTCACAAAGACCTTAGATGGGTTACAAAGCTCTGAATGCCAAAAAAGACAAGGACACATTCTGCATGTTAGTACTACCACTGTAGTAGTGTGTGTGTCTTAGTTTTTAACAAAAAAGTTTAAACGTAAAAAAATAAAAAGTTTTAAGAATAGTATAAAGGGCCGGGTGTCGTGGCTCATGCCTATAATCCCAGCACTTTGAGAGGCTGAGGCAGGAGGACTGCTTGAGCCCAGGAGTTCAAGACCAGCCTGGGCAATAAAGTGAGACTCTCTCTCTCTACTGAGAAAAAAAAAAAAAGAAAGAAAAAGAAAAAAGCTTATAGAATAAGGACCTAAAGAAACTATTTTTGTACAAGTGTACAATGTTGTTGTGTGTTTTAAGTATTACCTCAAAAGAGCCAAAAAGTTTTAAAGTTTATAAAGTAAAAAGTTACAGTAAGCTAATTTATCATTGTAGAAAAAATATTTTTAAATAAATTTAGTGTAGGCTAAGTGTACAGTGTTTATAAAGTCTACATTAGTATACAATAATGTCCTAGACCTTCATATTCACTCACCACTAACTCACCCAGAGCAACTTCCAGTCCATCCATGGTAAGTACTCTATACAGGTATACTATTTTTTATCTTTTATACCATATTTTTACAGTACGTTTTCTATGTTTAGATACACTTACCACTGTTTTACAACTGCCTACGGTATTCAGTATAACACCTGCTCATATAGGTTTGTAGCCTGGGAGCAACAGACTATATCATGTGTATAGTACACTATATCTATGCCTATGTGTATAGTACACTATATCATCCATCTACGTTTGTGTAAGTACACTCTATGTAATGTTCACACAATGACAAAATTGCCTAACACATTTCTTAGAACATATCTCCATTGTTAAGTGGTGCATGACTGTACTTGAACTTGTTTCTTCAATTGCCTGCTCTTTTTCAAGAACCTAGGAAAAGTGTATTTCTCTAGCAAGAAGACAAGAAGTATGTGTCTTACCTTGGACATAGATAGCATATTCACACAATCCCTGAGTCTCCTGAAGCTGTTCTTTGATAACAGCCTGAAAGAGGAAGAAAAATGCTTCTGAGCAGTGGTTAAGTTTCTTCAGGTGTCTTTAAGAAAAAGTGGACATGGACAGGCCAGGTGCGGTGGCTCATGCCTGTAATCCCAACACTTGGGGAGACCAAGGCAGGCAGATTACGAGGTCAGGAGTTCAAGATCAGCCTAACCAATATGGTGAAACCCCATCTCTACTAAAAATACAAAAATTAGCCAGGCGGTAGTGGCGCGTGCCTGTAATCCCAGCTACTCAGGAGGCTGAGGCAGGAGAATCAACTTGAACCCAGGAGGCAGAGGTTGCAGTGAGCCAAGATCACGCCACTGCACTCCAGCCTGGGCAACAGAGTGAGACTCTGTCTGGAAAAAAAAAAAACAAATAGTAATGAAAAAGTAGACATGGACAAGAATCATATGTAAAAAAACCAAGAGTATTAATAATGCCTAGTAAAGTACTAGTTCATTCAGTTTCTTAAAATGTCAACTCCCTTGTTATGATTACTTCTTCTAGAACAGGGATTTGCAAACTACAGGGCTTACAGGCCCTGTATATTTTTGTACAGCTCTCAAGCTAACAGTGGTTTTTCTATTTCTAAAGGGTTATAAAAAATAAGATAACAAATATGATGTAGAGACTGTATGTGGCCTACAAACCCTAAAATATTGTTGGCCCATTACAGAAAAAGTTTGCCAACCCCTGTCTAAAATCTAACTAGGCAAGCTAAGAAAAGTGTGAAAAGATTTCCAAGTATTATCACAGATGAAAAAGAAAGAGAACCTTTCAAGATTCATACTGGTGGCCGGGCGCGGTGGCTCACGCATGTAATCCCAGCACTTTGGTTGGCCGAGGCGGGCAGATCACCTGAGGTCGGGAGTTTGAGACCAGCCTGACCAACATGCAAAAACCCCATCTCTACTAAAAACATAAAAAATTAGCCAGGCGTGGTGGCACATGCCTGTAATCCCAGCTACTCAAGAGGCTGAGGCAGGAAAATCACTTGAACTCAGGAGGTGGAGGTTGTGGTGAGCCGAGGTCACGCCACTGCACTCCACCCTTGGCGACAAGAGCAAAACTCCATCTCAAAAAAAAAGATTCATACTGGTATCTGCCTTCAGATCAGTGGTGTCAAAAAAAAAAACTGGTATGGGCCGGGTGCAGTGGCTCATGCCTGTAATCCCAGCACTTTGGGAGGCCGAGGCGGGTGGATCACGAGGTCAGCAGTTTGAGACCAGCCTGACCAACATGGTGAAACTCCATCTCTACTACAAATACAAAATATAAAAAAAAATTAGCTGGGCGTGGTGGCAGGCGCCTGTAATCCCAGCGACTTGGGAGGCTGAGGCAGGAGAATCGCTTGAAACCGAAAGGTAGAGATTGCAGTGAGCCGAGATTGCGCCACTGCACTCTAGCCTGGGCAATAAGAGCAAAACTCCATTTAAAAAAAAAAAAAAACTGGTATCAATCTTTGTCATACCAGTATGAATTAGTTCTGTGCATTGCCATAGGTATAAATGCCATAGGTATAAATTAAAAACCTTAGATGGGTCACAAAGCTCTGGATGCCAAAAAAGATGACACCAAGGATACATTCTGCATGTCAGTACTACCACTGTCTGCCTGCAAGTTTGTAACATATATGGTATGTTACCAAAGATACAGAGAAAGGGAAATACAAATGGTTTTTAAATATACAAATGATGATCAACCTTGCAATAAGAGGGAAATTAAAAAATAAAACTCAGGGCTGGGCACAGTGGCTCACGCCTGTAATGCCAGCACTTTGGGAGGCCAAGACAGGCAGATCACAAGGTCAGGAGTTTGAGACCAGCCTGGCCAATATGGTGAAACCCCATCTCCACTAAAAATACAAAAAATTAGCCGGGCGTGCTGACACTCATCTGTAGTCCCAGCTACTCGGGAGGCTGAGGCAGAAGAATCACTTGAACCTGGGAGGCGAGGCTGCAATGAGCCAACATCACGCCATTGCACTCCAGCCTAGGTGACAGTGAGACTCCACCTCAAAAAAAAAAAACTCGACAAAATACCATTTTTCATCTATCCAAAGATAAAAAAGTTAATATGCTGAGTTGAACATCTGCCTCCACCAGAAGACCAACATGTCCAAGAGAGTTGTTTGCTCTTGACAAAAGAAGACACATGGAACACACCTGAACCTGACCCACAGCCTGCAGTCAAACCCAGCCAACCCACAGCTGATCTGAAAGCCCATGAGCAATTAATAAATATCTGTTTGTTGAGGGCCACTGAAACATTGAGGTTGTATGTTCAACATCACTACCATAGCAAAAGATAACCAGTGTATGAAGTATGGGTAAGAAGGAATTCATGTTTTATCACTGAGATATAAACTGCCACACTCTGTTCAGCAGGCACTGTTAGTTGCCCACCCAACATCCTGCCTCTCATTTTTATTATCATGGCAATCTCTTACCTTGCAGGCTTCATAATCTTTCCGGATATAATGAAGATGAATCAACCAGTTCTGCTTCTCCAAAATAGGAAACTCTGGAGCTAGGTAGCATATTTTGACAAAACAAACAACACAGTCATTAGATTTTCTCCTTTAGCACTGTCCTCATGTCTAAACTAACCATAAACATACTGCAATATCACATTAAAATTTTGATGCTACTGACTACAAGAATATATTATAGTGCATCAAAAATGTATAGACTATTAAACTAAGATACTTGTTCTACTACTACATGTTGAATACATATCTTGAGCTTTTGAAGCTTGTAATATCAGTTTCTCATCAAATAATGACTGGGACTGAAAAACATAAAATCATCCTTTGTCTCTTCTTCTCAATCTCTCCTTCCCTGGTTATAGAAGGTGAATAGAAAGACTTTCTAAAGGAGATTGCAGGAATGTCACTAAGGAAATATATCAGGGGAATCTGCCCCCAATATTTCAACGTAGGTTCTTTCTATTTTCCATAAGCATTGGCCAGCTGAGAAATAAAGAGTACAAAGATAGGAATTTTACAGCTGGGCCTCCAGGGATGACATCACATATCATCGGTAGGACCGTGATGCCCACCTGAGCTGCAAAACAATCAAGTGTTTATTAAGGATTTCAAAAGGGGAGGGGGCCTAAGAACAGCGAGTAGGTCACAAAGATCACATGCCTCAAAGGGCAAAAAGGAGAACAAAGATCACATGCTTCTGAGGAAACAGGACAAGGGCAAAATCAGAAACTCCTGATAAGGGTCCAACAAAGATCACAAGGCAAAGGGCAAAAGCAAAATTACTGATAAGAGTCTATGTTCAGTGGTGCACAAATTGTCTTGATAAACATCTTAAACAACAGAACACAGTGTTTGAGAACAGAGAACTGATCTGACCTCAAATTTACCAGAGTGGGGTTTTTTTCTCCACCCTAATAAGCCTGAGGGTATTTCAGGAGACCAGGGTGTATTTCAGTCCTTATCTCAACAGCATAAGACAGACACTCCCAGAGTGGCCGTTTATAGACCTCCCCGCCCTCCCCCCCCAGGAATGCATTCCTTCTCCAGAGTATTAATTATTAAAATTCCTTGCTAGGAAAAGTATTTAGCGATATCTTCCCTACTTGCATGTCCATTTATAGGCTCTCTGCAAGAAGAAAAATATGGCTCTATTTTGCCCAACCCCACAGGCAGTCAGACCTTATGGTTGTCTTCCCTTGTTCCCTAAAATTGCTGTTATTCTGTTCTTTTTCAAGGTGCACTGATTTCATATTGTTCAAATACACGTTTTACAATCAATTTGTACAGTTAACACAATTATCATAGTGGCCCTGAGGTGACGTACATCCTCAGCTTACGGAGATAACAGGATTAAGAGATTAAAGTAAGACAGGTGTAAGAAATTATAATATTATTTGGGAACTGACAAATGTCCATGAAATCTTCACAATTTATGTTCCTCTGCCACGGCTCCAGCCAGTCCCTCCGTTTGGGGCCCCTGACTTCCCGCAACAGAAATATATATATAAGATAGTTAATATCACATGTGGCCAGGTGCAGTGGCTCACACCTGTAATCCCAGCACTTTGGGAGGCCAAGGTGGGCGGATCACAAGGTCAGGAGATAGAGACCATCCTAGCAAACACGGTGAAACCCTGTCTCTACTAAAAATACAAAAAATTAGCTGGGCATGGTAGCACACACCTGTAGTGCCAGCTACTTGGGAGGCTGAGGCAGAAGAATCACTTGAACCTGGGAGAAGGAGGTTACAGTGAGCCGAGATCGCGCCACTGCACTCCAGCCTGGTGAAAGAGCAAGACTCCGTCTCAAAAAAAAAAAAAAAAAATCACATCTGATGATCAGAGTACCAAAAATATTTTAAATAGTTAAACACAATCTTTAGAAATAGCTTAAATGAGAACATTATGCTGTTGCCCAGAAATGAGAAGTCAACGATGAAAAAAATCTAGTTGAGTCATTGAAAATGGCTCACAATACAGACACCATAAAATGAGTTAACTGCCCACTGAAATCAGAAGTTTAAAATATGGTCAAATTCATTAAGAAATTACTTTTCTGTGGTAACAAGGAGTAGAAAGATCCAAATTAACCTAAGAATAGTGAAGATCTCAAGGAAGGAAGAGCGAAGAACAGAATTATGAAAAGACAGGAGACTTCAACTCTTTAATGCTTATTTCTCAAAAAAATAAAAAGCTTTAAAGTAAACGTGACTAAATGTTTTTTATTAAGCCTAGCCAGTGAGTACATGTGAGTTTATATTATTTTTTGTGAATTTTAACATGTTGGAGACAGTCCTTTTTAAAAATGGAAAAGAGGCCAGATGTGGTGGCTCATGCCTATAATTCCAGCACTTTGGGAGACCGAGGGGGGCAGATCATTTGAGTCCAGGAGTTTGAGGTCAGCCTGGACAACATGGTGAAACCCCATCTCTACAAAAAATACAAAAATTAGCAGGGTGTGGTGGCGCATGCCTGTCATCCCAGCTACTAGGGAGGCTGAGGCACCAGAATCACTTGAACCTGGTGCAGGGAGGTTGCAGTGAGCCGAGATTGTGACACTGTACTCCAACCTGGGCCACAGAGCAAGATTCTGTCTCCAAAAAAAAAAAAAAGAAAAAAGGAAAAGAAAGGGAAGAGCAGGGGGAAGAGAGGAAAATGACTGCAATCCATTTCTTGATGTTCTGCAACCTAAGGAGAAACAACCTAAAGAAAACCAAAAAACTTCTATGTCCATAATATGACAGGAAGAAAAAAAAAGCTTACTGTGACTCAGAGTTAATGTTGCCTGAAAACAAAAATTAAAAGGTACAACCAGACACACTGGCTCACAACTGTAATCCCAGCACTTTGGGAGGCTGTGGCAGGAGGATCAGTTGAGCCCAGAAATTTGATACCAGCCTGGGCAATATAGCAGGACCCTCATTTCAACAAAAAATTTAAATTTTTTTAAAAAATAAAAAAGAAGTAATGCTGCTCATTGCTATCCAAGAATAGGGATTATCAATGGAATTTGTAAGAAGAAATTACAACAGAAAGTATGGATATGACTTTACATGCCAGGAACAAGAAAAAAAGTAAAATTTTAAGCAACTGACTCTTCATTTTCTGACTACACACATTTTCTTAGTAGAACCGCCCTTCTAGTCGTTGGGGCCTATCTGAAATTCTTCTAAGACTTGTGTTTCCTTTCTTTTCTTCCCCTAGGCCTCACCAATGACCAGACCTTGGCCATTCACATTCTACTTAACCACTTCCAGAAGCAAATCTCCTTTGAAAAAGCCACACGAGTCACCAAGCTTAAAGACATGTGAGTGTGTTAAGTGCATAAAGTGCACCGTCATAAATAGTTCCAGGGTCTGGGGGCGGTCGCTCACGCCTGTAATCCTAGCATTTTGGGAGGTCCAGGCAGGTGGATCATGAGGTCAGATCATCGAGACAATCCTGGTTAACACAGTGAAACCAAGTCTCTACTAAAAATACAAAAAATTAGCCGGGCGTGGTGGCAGGCGCCTATAATCCCAGCTACTCGGGAGGCTGAGGCAGGAGAATCGCTTGAACCCAGGAGGCGGGGGTTGCAGTGAGCCGAGATCACACCACTGCACTCCAGCCTGGTCAACAGAGAGAGACTCCATCTCAAAAATAAGTAAATAAATAAATAAATAGTTCTGAGACAAGTAGCTTACTAAGTAATCTTGGACCAAGTCTCAACTGCATGACCCAGTCCTCTGTCACCTACCTACTAAAGGGAAAGAGTAAAAGAGAATGAGGCACTGAATCCTTTTGAGTTTATACTAAGTATTACAAACCTTAGATACTTAGTATAATATCACTAAGTAGCCTAAAAGAAAATTTATAAAATGTTAATTTTCAAGTCTTAGCTGTATTAAAATCTCACAATAAAAGACAATCAGGGCTAGCCACAGTGGCTCACGCCTGTAACCCCAGCACTTTGGGAGGCCCAGGTGGACGGATTACTCGAGTCCAGCAGTTCGAGGCCAGCCTGGACAAACCCCATCTCTACAAAAGATACAAAAAAATTAGCCAGGAGTGTAGGCACAAGCCTGTAATCCCAGCTACTCCGGAGGCTGAGTTAGGAGGACTGCTTGAGCCTGGGAGGCAGAGGTTGCAATGAACCATGATCGTGCACTGCACTCCAACCTGGGTGACAGAGTGAGACCCAGTCTCAAAGAAAAAAAAAAAGGACAAACCACGTTTTGTGTTTCCTGAGTGAAAGCTGGAGAAAAAAGTGTTCAATTTGTAAGGTAGCTCAAGAACCCAAACGCTCATTAAATGGAACCCTAGGGATTAGAAAAAGGAAAATCCACCAAATCCAGTGCTGAAGGTCATTTCACACTCTTGGAGATGTAGCTGTCCAAAAGCTAAAAGAATTTTCGTTCCATCAAATATTTTAGAGAACATTTCAGTGTACACAACTGTCCTATTACCAAATGTGTGACCTGGGAAATTTATAGTTTTCTCATCTGTAAAACCAAGACTCATTCACTCAACCAATATTTGCTGGGTACCTACCATGTTCCAGGCACTGTTCTAGGCACTGGGAATACAGCAGTGAACAAAACTGACTCCCTGATTTCATGGAGCTTATAATTGAGGGCAGGGGCTGCTACCACACAGGATAGATAATAAAGTATGTGACACTTATGAGTGATATTTTTCTATGGAGAAAAATAAAGCAGGGAAGAGAAACAGTGCCGGGTGGGGTGTTTTACTTTTAAATAGAAGGGCCAGGAAATAAAATACTCATCCTCATAGAGTTGTGAGTATCAAATTACCTAATATATAAAGAGGTTCAAATAGTGCCTGGTACATAGTAAGCCTTAAAGAAATGTTACCTATTATTGTTGCTGTTTTTTTGCTTTCTTTTTTGTTTTTTTTTTGAGATGGAGTCGAGTTCTGTCATAAAGGCCGGAGTGCAGTGGCGCGATCTTAGCTCACTGCAATCTCCACCTCCCAGATTCAAACGATTCTTATGACTCAACCTACTGAGTAGCTGGGATTACAGGCACACGCCACTATGCTCAGCTAATTTTTGCATTTTTAGTAGAAATGGGGTTTTGCCATGTCCGCCAGGCGGGTCTTGAACTCCTGACCTCAAGTGATCCACCTGCCTCAGTCTCCCAAAGTGCTGGGATTACAGGTGTGGGCCACTGTACTGGGCCTGTTGCTGTTATTTTTATTACCATTATTATCTACTTATCATCAAAGATGAAGGAATTCTGGATACCTCAGAAATCCCTAGAATCAATGAATCCTGAACTTACAATTCGAATTTTACCTGTAAATATATAAGTTGAATTTCTGGTATTCCAAATCATTGCTCACTCCAACTCCCCCTAAAAATGGAGATGCTGATTCTTACATGCTTTCACAGGTATTATGAGAATTACTAGTTGAAAGATCCTCCACAAAACATAAGCATGTAAATGCAGAGCAGTCTCCCCTATTTTGCAATAAAGCAGAGTGATCATCTCCAATGCTACATTTCAGGAGCCTGTGTTACCACAGAAGTCAGGTAGCCAGCTGACGAGATGAAGACAAGGTAATGGCTTTTAGTGAGTTATAAAAAAGACCTCATTCATATCCCAGCTACCACACTACCCCTCCACCATCACCAAGACAGTGGGGGCAGAAGGCTGGCAACCTAGCAACAATACTCCCTTGCCACTTCTCTTGCCCCATTCTACTCTTTTGTAACATCTCTTCCCCTTCTTTCTCCCTTTAAGGATGCACCTGACATATTTTAAACAATTCCGGAAGTGAATAAACATGACACCTCAAGAATTCTCCCCTGTAGTTTGCCCTAGGTGCTAAATTCTCTCAGAAGAATTTCAAATTCTGCTTAGGCTCAAAAATCAAACCTTTACATGACACTTTGATTAATGCTAGGGATAGTATGCTAGCTATGTAAGTACTAAGCAGAAAACTATTATGGTTCAGATTTTTCGTTGCAAAATTTACTAAATAAGGCTTTTGTAAATACATTGCAACTAAAGCCTTTTTAAAAAAAAAAATATTCATCAAAGAAAGGATTTCTTCCAGGACTAGCAGACATGTAGCACATAAAAGTTTTCACATGTAGAATTTCAATCTTGATTCAATACCAGCCTTCTATGGGGCCTAGGGCAAGTTATTTCACTTCTCTGGGCCTCCATTTATCCCCCCTATAATTTTCACCCGAAAATCCAAAGAATCTGAAAATGGTCATTCAATAAATGTTAATTTCCTCATGCCAAACAGGAATTATAACACTTTTCTACCTCAATAGGATATTTGCGGTATCAAAAGAGATAACAAATCTTGACAAGAATATAAATGTAAGACATTTTCATTACTATCATTTTGAGCCCTGTATCAGTCAAAGCCTAACAAAAAACCACTTGAGGATTTGAAACACAAGGACTTTAATGCAGAGAACAGGCAATGGAAGAAATGAGAGGCCCAACAGGGAATGGTGAGACAAATCAGAAGTCTGCATGAGCAAAAAGCCACTATGACTCTGAAGCCTGAAGGTCGGGTAGGCAAGCCCTGTCTTCTCCTTCCTCTTGCCTTCTAATCTCCTGCCAGTTCCTCCACTTGCTAATCCAGCCAGAAACTGCTGACACAGAAGCCTGGAAAGAAAAGGAGGCTGCAAGAGTCAGCTCCTCACTATACCAAAAAGAGAAGAGAAGGCAAGGACTGGATCTGAGGGCAAACAGGCCCAGGATCAAGAGAAACATCTACTCTGTTCAGGGACATAAATGACGATGAAGGAAGAGGAAGAGACTAGGCTGAATCAGTATTGACTCAAGAATACATGCTAGAAGCTGGCCTTTAATTTTTTAATTATACTGCTGCTATCCAGTTTGTTTGCTTCTCATTAGCTTGAAATGAGGAAGAAAAAAAGTCATATAAAAGATTAGCTAATTATGGTTTTACTTTATAGCTTATTTCCTCAAATCAAAATTTAACAATTATATCCTTGTTAAGGGTGTGTGTATGTATCTCAAAGTTTTTCTCTCTTATTATTCCACTGAATATTCACATAAGGCCAGTGAGTTATGCAATTCAGAGAACATTCTCACATTACAAAGGAGGAAATTAAGGCCCTAAAGGTTAAGTAAATTGTCCACATTCAACAAGTAGTTAATGGAAGAGGCAGGACTATAACCCAGGTCTCCAAGGTAACCCATTAAACCAAGTTTCTGCCCAATCATAAAGGATTTTCTAATATTACAATGTAAATGTTTGGGCTGTCAATTAGACATAACTGAGCAATACAACATTAATGATTTTAAAGCGGCCAGGCACAGTGGCTCATGCCTGTAATCCCAGCACTTTGGGAGGCCGAGGCAGGCAGATCACGAGGTCAAGAGATCGAGACCATCCTGGACAACATGGTGAAACCCCGTCTCTATTAAAAATACAAAAAAAAAAAAAAAATTAGCTGGGCCTGGTGGCACACACCTGTAGTCCCAGCTACTTGGGAGGCTGAGGCAGGAGAATTGCTTGAATCCGGGAGGCAAAGGTTGTGGTGAGCAGAGATCGCACCACTGCACTCCAGCCTGGCGACAGAGCAAGACTCCGTCTCAAGAAAATAATGATTTTAAAGCTTTTCTGTTTTTTTTTTTTAAACAGCGCTTTTCATATACCAAAGTAGGAAGACTTTCAAATGATTTTTAAAAATAAATAGTTGGTTTTCTTAAAAATACATACTTACAGTAAAACAAAATTCAAAGGGCACATAGGATACTAAACAAAAGACCCATTCCATTCCTATCCCTCACCAGAGGTGAAGCATTTCTTGAGTATTTTCAAGGAATTTCTATGCACATATAAGCATATGAGCAAGTGTATGTGTGTGTTTGTACACCTTTATTTTACACATGGGGATTATATTAACCGCATTTTAAAAATTACTTGCTAATATTTACTAAGCCTAAAAATATCCTTCTTGGTGACCCTGAAAATCCTACTCCTAAGTATGTATGTGTACCAAAAAACATGTACAAGACTCTTCATGGTGGCATTATTCATAATACATCACAATCAAAATATCCCAAATGTTCATCAAGTATAAAATCAATAGACTTAGGTAGAGCCCCATAATAGCATATATATAACAAGGAAGAAAACAACCAACCACTACTACATGCAACAACATAGATGAATCTCACAAACACAATTCTGAGCAAAGAAGCCAGATATTAAAAAGTACACACTGCACAATTCCATTTACATTAAATTCAAAAGCAGGCAAAACTGATCTAGAAGATGGAAGTTAAATACAAGTTACTACCTTCGGGAGGGGTGGTTAATGACTGGTAGGGAATAAGGAGGCGGCCTGGAGGGCACTGATAATATTCTATACCTTAATCTAGGTGGTGATTACATGGGTATGTTTACTTTGAAAAATTCACTGCACAGTACAATTATGATTTATGTATGTACTTTCCTGTATATATATTTCAATAGAAAGATATCAAAAATTACTGATTGAGCCAAATTAGACATTTTCTAAAACCAAAAAATTAACTTCTGCAATATTAATGCAGAAAAGGGAGGGGACACACAACTCAGTCTGGGGTAAGGATCAAGATTTCCTAGACAAGACAGAGAAGGCATTAATCACAAAAGAAAAATAATAGTAAATTGGCCTTCATCAAAATTAAAACTTTTGATCATTAAAAGATACCTTAATAAAACGAAAGTAGTAAAACACAGGCTGGGGGGAAATATTTACCACACATATAACAGACAAAGGACTTACATTCAGAATATATAAAGAAGTCTCACAAATCAATAATAAGGAAAAAAGAAATTTAAAAATAGGCAAAAAACTTGAGCAGGCACTACACAAAAGATATGACCAATAAGTATATGAAAAGGTGTTCAACATCACTAGTCATTAGTGTAATGCAAATTAAAATCACAATAAAACACAATACGCCCACCAGCAAGTCTAACATGAAAAAGACTGATAGTAACAAATGTTGGCAAGAATGTAGGCAAACAGAATCCTCACACGTTGCTGGTGGTAGGGTAAAATTGTACAACCACTTTGGAAAATACTTTGGCAGTTTATTATAAAGTTAAAACAAACAGTTCACATATGACCCAGCAATTCCACTCCTTATTCAAGTGAAAACACATGCCACATGCACACACAAAAAAAGACCAGTAAATAAACGTTCAGGCCGGGTGTGGTGGCTCATGCCTGTAATTCCAGCACTTTGGGAGGCAGAGGTGGGCGGATCATGAGGTCAGGAATTCAAGACCAGCCTGGCCAATATGGTGAAACCCCGTCTCTACTAAAAGTACAAAAATTAGCCGGGCATGGTGGCACGCACCTGTAGTCCCAGCTACTCAGGAGGCTGAAGCTGAAGAATCTATTGAACCTGGGAGATGGAGGTTACAGTGAGCTGAGATCGCACCACTGCACTCCAGCCTGGGCAATAAAGCGAGACTCCATCTCTAAATAAATAGATGTTCATAGAAACTTTCACAGTACTCAAAAACTAGAAACATTGCAAATATTCATTAACAGGAGAATGGACAAACAGTGATATATTCATGCAACTGAATACTAAACAGCATTTTTTAAATAAAAGAACTACTGATACATATAACAACATGGATGAATTTCCAAAACAACATGTTGTATGAAAGTTGCCAAAAGCTAAATAGTAGATACTGTATGGCTCCCTTTGTGTGAAGTTCAAGCACAACTTATAGGAAAGTTCAAAATCAATTTATACAGGCAGAAATCAGAATGGTGGTTGCATCTGGCGAAGTGAAGCAGAAGACTTAACTGGAAAAAGGCATGAGGAAACTTTCTAGGTGATAAAAACATTTAATTTGATCTGATGATTACAGGAATATAAATATGTACACGAGTATACATATCTGTCAAAATTCAAGATATGTGTACTTCAGATTTAAAGATTTACTAGCATTGAAATTAAAAATAATAGGGAAAAATTAGATATATACTACCTTCCATTTAAATTAGAAGTTAACATTGTTCCTCAAAAATTAAACAGAATTGGGCCAGGCACGGTGGCTCACACCTGTAATCCCAGAACTTTGGGAGGCTTTGGGGTGGATCACGAGGTCAGGAGTTCGATGCCAGTCTGGCCAACATATTGAAACCCCGTTTCTACTAAAAATACAAAAAATTAGCCAGGCTTGGTGGTGGGCGCCTGTAATACCAGCTACACGGGAAGCTGAGGCAAGAGAATCACTTGAACCCGGGAGGCAGAGGTTGCAGTGGAAAAAAAAAAAAAAAAAAAAAACAATGCTTAGCTCATCAATTTAATTAGTGGAGCGGTGGGGCAAAAGCCAGATTACAATAGACAAATAGACTCAGAGGTGAGGATACCAAGACAAGTAAGATAAACTATTCTTTCAAAAAGCTAATCAATATAAGTCATTCACTATCACAGTAGAAATAGTGAGATTTGATAACTACTTATCAAAGACTGTGAGACTGGTTTCATGTAGACTTTAGGGTGAATTAGGTAACAACTAAATCACCTTGTAACTCTACAATTCTATATATACAACAACCAAAATTAGCAAAAGGAAAAGATTAATGAAGAGCATGTACAGCATCTAAAAATCAAAATCACGTCTGAGAACCAAATATATACACAGTAATTAGTCTGTAGAATAAATTATTATATACAGTACAGGAAATGACATATTTCTAGAATATCTACAAAATTCCTAGTTTCTACAACTTTTAAATTCTTTAAGAATTATTGACATATAAAGACTCTAAGGAAAACAACACAAATGCCCATCAACAGACAGATAAACAAAATGTGATATATACATACACTAGAATATTATTCAACCTTAAAAAGGAATGAAATTCTGACACATGCTACAACATGAATGAATCTTGAAAATGCTGAGTGGAATAAGCCAGACAGAAAAGGGCAAATATTGTATGATTCACCTTATATGAAAAACCTAGAATAGTCAAATTCATAGATACAGAAAACAGAATGGAGATTACCAGGATCTGGGGAGACAAGGGGATGTGGAGATTTATTGTTTAATGGGTACAGTGTTTCTGTCTGGAATGATGAAACACTTCTAGAAATGGACAGTGGTGATGGCTGCACAACTTTGTAAATGTACTTAATGCCACTGACTTACACACTTAAAAATGGCAAATTTTATGTATATTTTACAATAATAAATTATTCTATTAAACAATTACTCTAAAACCAGATATCAAGCTAAGATCAGGTTTCTTACATAGTGAGTATGTTGTCTCAGGTTGTGGACAAAACTCATCCTCAGCTATGGCCACCCTAAAATGGGTAAAGTTTTCAATGAAGACTCCTTTAAGGAAGGAAATAGACTCAAGCAGTAAATCAGTTCACTCACCTCAATGATGGGTAAGATCTTCAGCTGAAAGCCAAGAAGAAAGTCACCTAAGGTCACATCATGGGGCAAAAGGAAGAGGACTTCAGTAGCCTCATGTAGGATATTATTTTCTCAGAACCACCAAGTAGTTCTGATCAACAATTTCATTGCCTGTTCTTGAAAAAGTCCTGATATATTTGGACAAAAATACCAAATAGAAATCTGTTTATCCCTTCCACAGTTGGCAGTCATCACCCTCAAAACTAAAGAGTCAAACTAGGAATATGGACCTCTCAAGCTGAGGAGGAAAGGGTGAGGGAGAGGCACAATATCCATTCTCAGTCAAAATGCCTCCAATTGCTACTTGTTCAAATAACGTCCCTCAGCTTGCTAATCCAACTTCTGTGTGAATTCTTTATGCACTTACCAACTTCCTGCCTTCTATTTCCAAGTATTATACTACTTAACCAGAGGAGTGGTTCTCAAGTGGGAACAATTTTGCCCCAGAAGGAATAACTGACAACATCTGGAGACACTTTTGGTTGTTAGAATTAAGTGCTACTGTCATCTACCAGGTAGAAGCCAGGGATGTTGTTAACCATCCTACAATATACAGGACAACTTCAACAAAGATTTATCTTGCTCAAAATATCATTCATGCCAAAGCTGAAAAAACCTGAACTAGAGGTTTAGAAAAAAGTCTAAGGATTTCACAGTAAAATGTGACAGCTTTTTATTCAAAGTACTACTTTTTTAATTTGTTAAAGTCCCGTTAATCCTTAAGGATGATAGTTCTTCTGTTAATACTTCCCTATATTGGGCTGGATGCAGTGGCTCATGCCTGTAATCCCAGTACTTTGGGGGGCCAAAGCAGGTGGATCACTTGAGGTCAGGAGTTCAAGACCAGCCTGGCCAACGTGGTGAAACCCCATCTGTACTAAAAATAAAAAAATTAGCCAGGCATGGTGGTTCATGCCAATAATCCCAGCTACTTGGGAGGCTGAAACAGCAGAATCACTTGAACCCAGGAGGTGGAGGTTGCAGTGAGCCGAGATCGCACCACTGCACTCCAGCCTGGGTGACAGAGCCAGCCTCCGCCTCAAAAACAAACAAACCAACAAACATTATATGAGGTTTAAAAGCCACTGAAAAATTTACATAACCCAGTTGCAATAGCCCATGCCTGTAATTCCAGTACTTCAGGAGGCCGAAGATGGATTATCACTTGAAGTCAGGAGTTCAAAACCAGCCTGGGCAACAGAGCCAGACACCCGTTTCTATAAAAAAAATTTTAAAAATTAGCCAGGCATGGTGGCATGCACCTATAGACCCAGCTACTGGGGAAGACCATTTGAACCCAGGAGTTTCAGGTTGCAGTGAGCTATAATCACACCACTGCACTCTAGCTTGGGTGACAGAGCGAGACCCTCTCTCTCTCAAAATAATAATAATGTATGATTCCATTTATTTGGCATTCCAAGAAAGGCAAAATTAGGAAGAAAGAAACAGATTAATGGCTGCCAGCAATTGGGAATGGAAGAAGTAGTTTACTACAAAGTAAAGGTGACTTTTGGGGGAGTAATTAAACTTTTATAACTTGATTATGGTGCTAGTAGTGGTTACATGGCTAGTTTCATTTGTCGAAACTCAGAATTTGTACTAAAAAAAGGGAATTTTACTCTACAAAAATTATACGTTGATACCATTCAAATACTGGCCAAAACAAAACTAAAATGACTAAAACTAAAATATTATCAGGCAAAGTAGACTTCAAACAAGGAATATTATCAGAAATTGAAGAGGAATATTACATAATGACAAACGGGTCAATTTACCAAGAAATCAGACAATCCTAAATGTATATGCATCCAACAACAGATCTTCAAAATACACAAATCAAAAATTGATAGAACTGAAAGTAGAAACAAATCCACAATTACATTTGCACACTTCAACACTCTTCTATCACCCTTCCAATCAGTAACTACATCAGTAAGAATATGAATATCTGTAATTGTAAGTATATACAGAACACTATCAACCAACTTGACCTAATTGACATTTACAGAATGCTACCTCCAACAAGAGCAGAATACACATTCTTTCCAAGTGCACATGAGACATTCACCAACACAGGCCACATTGTGGGCCGTAAAACAAACCATATAAAGAATGTTCTCTACCCACAATAGAATTAAACTAGAAACCAACAAAGCAAAAAGATATCTGGAACTTCATAGAGTGGTTTTTCCAGAAGCAGAAAATTAGTACACACTTACATAATAATCAAACCCCATTTAAATAATTTCCAGGTCAGACCAACCTCCTAATATCTAATAACTCTATTAAATAAAAGCTAGATGTGACAGAACATTTAGACTATTATTTCTTTCCCCAACACTCATTTTGAAATCATATAGAATAGATAAAAGAATCAACAAGAGAGAGAAATCTGCCGGGCGCAGTGGCTCACGCCTGTAATCCCAACACTTTGGGAGGCCAAGGTGGGCAGATCACCTCAGGTGAACACCTGAGGTCAGGAGTTCGACACCAGCCTGGCAAACACAGTGAAACCTCATCTCTACTAAAACACAAAAGTTAGCCAGGTGTGGTGGCATGAGCCTGTAATCCCAGCTACTCGGGAGGCTGAGGCAGGAGAATTGCTTGAGCCCCAGAGGCAAAGGTTGCAGTGAGCCGAGATTGCGCTACTGCACTCCAGCCTGGGCGACAGTGAGACTCTGCCTCCAAAAAAAAAAAAAAAAAAAAGAGAGAGAGAGAGAGAGAAATCTGTGCAAATATACACATACAATGAAATTGCATACAGACCTTTTTTCTGCCGGGGTTTTTGAGACTCAGTAGATACAGGAAATTGAGTTCTCTGAAATAAAATAAGTAGTCTATATTGAAGCACCACAATATAAACTTGCTAACTTAAAGAAGCATCCAAATAACAAGAATAATCAGTAGCTCATCAATTATGCAATTAATCCATTAAATCCATATTCTGATAGAATTATTTTAAATATGGTTTAAAAAACAAATGTCAAGTCATACTTTTGCTATCCAAACTATTAACAATGTATAATGCATATTTATAATATTTACAATGTGCATTTTTAATGTATAATTATAGTATATAGTAAAATGTGCATAAGAAATATACTAAGTTCTTAAACACCTCATATGAGTATTATACTTGATACCATACTTCTCAGCAGCCAAACCAAAAAAGTGATCACTGTTTGATAAAAGGAAGCTTATGAGATCATCTACACAGAAACTGTCTAGCACTCAATTCTAAAAGGGAGATAGTTATTTTACACTATAACCTCATAGAAAACATCAAATGAATTTTTCTTTTATCAACTTCCTATGACATAACCACAATATAAGCAAAAATAATGGCTCAAATTTTTCCAGATGTAATGAGAAACACCAATCCTTAGTTTCTGGATACTCAACAAATCCTGACCAGGTTAAATGAAAATAAATACATACTTAGATACATCATAACGAACTGCACCAGAGACAAGAAGCAGCTCTTAAAAGCAGCCAAACAAGAAAATATATCACTAGATTTCCAACAAAGAAAGGTCAGTTATTTGGGAGGCCAAGGCAAGAGGATCACTTGAGGTCAGGAGTTCAAGACCAGCCTGGCCAACACGGTGAAACCCCGTCTCTACTAAATATATAAAAATTAGCTCGGCATGGTGGCACATGCCTATAGTGCCAGCTACTTGGGAGGCTGAGGCAGGAGAATGGTTTGAACTTGGGAAGCAGAGGTTGCAATGAGCCGAGATCGTACCATCGCCCCCCAGCCTGGGCGACAGAACAAGACTCCGTCTCAAAAGAAAAAAGAAAGGCTAGATGCCATGCCTGGCGCCTGTAATTGCAGCACTTTGGGAGGCCAAGGCAGGTGGATCACCTGAGGTTAGGAGTTCAACACCAGCCTGGCCAACATGGTAAAACCCCATTTCTACTAAAAATACAAAAATTAGCTGGGTGTGGTGGCAGGCACCTGTAATCCCAGCTACTTGGGAGGCTGAGGCAGGAAAATCGCTTGAACCCAGGAGGCAGAGGTTGCAGTGGGCCAAGATTACGCCACTGCACTCCAGCTTGGGTGATAAGAGCACAACTCCATTTCAAAAAAAAAAAAAAAGAAGAAGAAAAGAAAAACAAAAAAGACAGACTGACAGCTGGCTCTTCAACAATTAAAAATGGAAGACAATATCACAATAAGACATCATAAGAATAATTACTCCAGTGTCAGGTACTAAGTAAAATGAATGTTAATTTAGACCAGAGATCAGCAAACTATGGCCCACAGGTCAAATCCATCCTGTTTATTTGGTCTACAAGCTAAGAATGATTTTTACATTTTTAAATGGTTAAAAAAATTCAAAAAATAATATTTTAACACATGAAAATTCTGAGTCAAATTTCAGTGTCTATAAACAAAATTTTGTTGGAACATACCCACACTCATGTTTACATAATGTCTATGGTTGCTTTTGTCCTACAACAGCATTGTTGAGTAGTTGTCACAGAGACTCTATGGCCCACAAAGCCCGCGATATTTACTATCTGGCCCTTTACAGAAAAAGGTTTGCCAACACCTGATCTAGATTCTCTCATCCATCAAAACTAATTTTCAACAACAAAGGCAAATTTTTAAAACTTTCAGAATTTGAGAGTTTTTAGATTCTCACCAAGTAAACTTTTAATGAAAATATATATTAGGAAAAAGAAAAATAATCCCAGAACAAAGGAGTGGAATAAGCAAACGAACTGGTAAAATAAGCAAGTATTCTAAGCATCTACTGACTGAATAAAACAAGAAGCATAATTTGTGGTGTTTAATTAAAATACATTAAGAACTACAAAACTAAACAACAATGGCATACATTTGCAGATGGCAACAGATGGTAGTAAAGCATTTGATGGTCCCTGTATTAGCAACATTTAGGTCTGGACTTACAGTAAACATGTATTTTTTAATTTCTTTGGTACTCATTAAAGGAAGGCAAAGTATAACTTCCAAGGAATGAAATAAGAGGAGCAGAAAGGGAGGGGGAACTGATGGAAATTCAGTTTTTTTAAAAAAAGAAAGGAGGTAGAAAAAAATGAAATTCTCCAGTTTAAGACAGATAGATCAGCCAGGTGTGGTGGCTCAGATCTATAATCCCAGCACTTTGGAGGCCGAGGCAGGAGGATCACATAAGCCTAGAAATTTGAGACCAGCCTGGGCAAAATAGCGAGACCCTGCCTCTATAAAAAAACTTTAGAAATTAGCCAGGCATAGTGGCAGGTGCCCTTAGTCCTAGCTACTCAGGAGGCTGAGGTGGGAGGATCTCTTAAGCCCAGGAGGCTGAGTTGCAGCAAGCCATGATTGGACCACTGCACTCCAGCCTGAGGAACAGGCTCAAAACAAACAGCCAGGTGTGGTGGCTCACACCTCTAATCCCAGCACTTCGGTAGGCTGAGGTAGGCCGATTGCTTGAGTTCAGGAGTTTAAGACCAGCCTGGGCAACATGACGAAACCCTGCCTCTACAAAATATACAAAAATTAGCCAAGTGTGGCTTGCACCTGTGGTCCCAGCTACTCGGGAGGCTGAGGTGGAAAGATCACTTGAGCCCAGGAGGCAGAGGTTGCAGTGAGCCAAGATCACGCCACTGCACTCCAGCCTGGGTGACAGAGCGAGACTCTGTCTCAAAAAAAAAAAAAAAAAATTGCAATGTAAATTATCACATTAAGACATAATTTTACATCCACCATAATGACTGGTGGTAGAAGCATAAATTGTTACAACCACCATATAGTTTCCTATAAGTAATAAAGTTACTCCATTACCTAGCAATCTATTTCTAGGTATACCTTACAGAAACTCTTAGATATTGCATCAGAAGACCTACATAATAATGCCCAGGGCTAAGACTAAAGTGAGGCACGTAAAGAACCTAGGGTACAAACCTTAAGAAGGTACTTACTCTTACTCCATAAAATGTGAACCCTAAGCACCTCACTTACCTTTCCTTAGTCCTGGCCCTATTTATAGCAGCTTTTTTTTTTTTTTTTTGAGACGAAGTCTCACTCTGCCAAGCTGAAGTGCAGTGGCGCAATCTTGGCTCACTGCAACCTCCGCCTCCTGGGTTCAAGTGATTCTCCCGCCTCAGCCTCCCGAGTAGCAGGGACTACAGGCACGCACCACCGCATCCAGCTAATTTTTGTATTTTTAGTAGAGACGGGGTTTCACCATGTTGGCCAGGATGGTCTCGATCTCTTGACCTCGTGATCTGCAGCTTCGGCCTCCCAAAGTGCTGGGATTACAGGCGTAAGCCACTGCACCCAGCAGCAGCATTGTTTTTAATAACTAAAAACCAGAAATAATCCCGATCTCCATCTAGGGGAATGGATAAGTTAATTGACATACTTTACTACAAGAGGATACTATACAGTGTTGAAATAATGAATAAACTGAAGGTTAATAACAAATTTTAAAAACTAATATATTAAGGATATATATAAAAATATATGGTAAAACTATAAAAAATACAAAATATTAATATAAAATTGAAGAAACACTACATCTGATTTGGATGAAGGAAAATGCAGTAGGAGAGAGGCATTTAGGAAGTTTTTAATGACCCATTTCCTAACCTGTGCAGTAGGAACACAAGTTTTCATTATATTATCCTTTAAAGCATACATACGACATTTTAACCACTCTTTTACAGGTAGGATATATTTTACAACAACAAAAATTAATCCTCAAAATAAAAGAGAATACTTATGTGAGGCAGGCCGATTGCTTGAGTTCAGGAGTTTAAGACCAGCCTGGGCAACATGGCGAAACCCCGCCTCTACAAAATATACAAAAATTAGCCAAGCATGGCCTGCACCTGTGGTCCCAGCTACTCGGGAGGTTGAGGTGGAAGGATCACTTGAGCCCAAATGAGGGTTAATGATCTTGATTTTAAAATGCACAAAAATTTATAGAGACATTTCACCAAAGAGATATGGGTGGAAAATAAACATATAAAAAATCTTCAATATCATTATTCATAAAGGAAATACAAATTAAAACCACCATACACCATCACTACCCATCCACTACAATAGCTAAATAAAAACAAACTGACAAACCAAGTGTTGACAGGGATGTGGAAAAATCACAACCCTCATGCATTGCTCATGGAAATGTTAACTCCTATATAGCCTGCAGAAAAGTTAGGCAGACTTGTTTCTGTTTTTTTAAACAAATACTTAAACAATACAACCCAGCAATTCCATTGACACAAGGAACCCTTTTGGAGTGATGGACATGTTTTAAAAGCAGTCTCTGATGACAGTTGTGCAACTATATAAATTTACTAAAACTGATCTAACTATGTACTTAAATTGAGTAAATTTTATGGTATGTGTATTATACCTCAACAATGTTAAAGAACTCAATTTTTTAAAATCTAACTAGAATTTCTTAACTTTGGGGAATATATTACTAAAGAATGTTAAAGACTCAAAAAGCACCTTCAAAGGTCAGCAACCCTTCTTTCTGCACAAAGTAGAATTATTTTTTTGATGAGTCTTTTACTCAAGACTTTCCAGAACATTTTGAGATGGAAAGGATTCTATTAGCCCACTCAACCTCTTTCATAGGATTTATATAGAACAAATTATTTTATCCTGTTATTTCTTCATTTTTATATAGTTTTATGATCATTTATTCATCCAACAAATATTCATGGAGCACCTGATACACAGGCACTGTATCTGAGCCAGATCAACTAGTCTACTAATTTCCGTTTTCTGCTCTTATCAGTTTAATCCTTTAATTTACAGGATGACAGGTATTTATCCAAATACATCAAATAATGGGAACCAGGGCATTATAAAAAAAATTTATAGGCTGGGTGCAGTGGCTCGCCTGTAATCCCAGCACTTTGGGAGGCTGAGGCAGGCGGATCACGAGGTCAGGAGATCGAGACCATCCTGGCTAAGACGGTGAAACTCCATCTCTACTAAAAATACAAAAAATTAGCTGGGCGTGGTGGCGGGCGCCTGCAGTCCCAGCTACTCGGGAGGCTGAGGCAGGAGAATGGCGTGAACCCGGGAGGCGGAGCTTGCAGTGAGCCAAGATCGCACCACTGCACTCCAGCCTGGGTGACAGAGTGAGACTCCATCTCTAAATAAATAAATGAATAAATAAATAAATAAATAAATAAATAAATAAGATTTATAAGCACAAATCATGAAAGCCAGAGCTAGTTGTTCATTCATTTTTTGTTTTTGTTTTTTTCAGACAAGGTCTCACTCCGCCCCTGCTGGAGTCCAGTGGCATGATCATGGCTCACTGGAGCCTCAACTTCCCCCAGACTCAGATGATCATCCCCAGTAGCTGGGAATACAGGCGCGTGCCACCACGTCTGGCTAATTTTTGTGTTTTTTGTAGAAATGGGGCTCCAACATGCTGCCCAGACTGGTCTTGAACCTCTGGACTCAAGTTATCCTCTCGCCTCAGTTTCCACAAGTCCTGGCATTACAGGCATGAGCCACCAAGTACAGCCTGTTTGTTCATTTTTTACGAATTCTAAACTATACTGAAAATACAAATATCAGTCCTCAGTTTTCCTTCTAAGGAACTGGTAGCAATCCGTAAGTAATTTTGGTAGCATATTAGAATTTCTGTGTCCCACACTGGGCTAGTTTTACTCAGTTTTGATGGGGTGTCTTCTGGCCTCAAGGCCTTGACTGTAGCCTTCTTAGATTTTTACCTATACATTTCTTCAAAAATTCTCTGTGAGTTTTGAGTCCTTTCCTTTTCTCGCCTCCATATGCATATATCCCTATCTACAGATCTATATATGTTTTCCTTTGTGTTATGAAATTAAGATCACATAATATACCCCACTTCACATCTACCTTTTATTTAAATGTACACCATGGAAGTCCCTCCAAGTCAATTAGTCGTAACATTCTTTTTTTTTTTTTTTCTTTTCCTGAGTTTAGGAGCGGAGGTTTAATAGGCAGAAGAAACAAAGGACAACAGCTTTCTCTAGTAAGAGAGAGGGGCTTCTGAGAGGAAAAGCAATTAGTTGTAACATTCTTCCAGCCTGGCCAACATGGTGAAACCCCGTCTCAACAAAAATACAAAAATTAGCCGGGCGTGGTGGCGAGGGCCTGTAACCCCAGCTACTCGGGAGGCTGAGGCAGAAAAATCACTTGAACCCGGGAGGTGGAGGTTCCACTGAGCCGAGATCGTTCCACTGAGCCGAGATCACGCCACTGCACTCCAGACAGGGCGACAGAGTGAGACTCCGTCTCAAAAAAAGATAAAATACCACTTCCAAAAAGGACAGAAATTCAAATTTCCATGCATTGGTAACTTGAAAAGATGAAAATTACTATAAACATAACACTACTAGCAATAAATTTGACAACAATGAAAACAGTTAACTTCAGGCTTAATTGCTAAAGTCATATCAAAACAAAAGCTATTCTCTTTAAAACAGTATTAGACATTCAAATGTACAGGACAATTCTGCCGTCACAGACTCAAGTTCATATTCTATTACACAAACACCTGTGATGAGCACTAGAGGATAAGCTATATTTGTAGCAATGTTATGCTACCCGTTATCTTTTACACTTTAAGATTATGTAGAAGTGTTTTCTTTTCTTTTTTTTTTTTTTGAGATGGAGTCTCGCTCTGTCACCCAGGCTGGAGTGGAAGTATTTTCTTTCCTATGTTTTTTAATATTTAAAACCCAGTAACATTAACCATGCTATTTACTTTTTTTTTTTTTTTCTGAGACGGAGTTTCCCTCTTGATGCCCAGGCTGCAGTGAAATGGCACGATCTCGGCTCACTGCAACCTCTGCCTCCTGGGTTCAAGAGATTCTCCTGCCTCAGCCTCCCTAGTAGCTGGGATTACAGGCGCCCGCCACCACGTCCAGCTAATTTTTTGTATTTTTTTAGTAGAGACGGGGTTTCACTAAGTTGGCCAGGTTGGTCTCGAACTCCTGACCTCAGGCGATCCACCTACCTCAGCCTCCCAAGGTGCTAGGATTACAGGCGTGAGCCACTGAGCCCGGCCTATTTAATTATTTTAAAATCTGTTTTTTCTTTCTTTTTAAGGAGGAGTCTGTCTCTGTCGCTCAGGCTGGAGTGCAATGACACGATCTCGGCTCACTGCAACCTCCGCCTCCGGGGTTCAAGCGATTCTCCTGCCTCAGCCTTCCAGGTACCTGGGATTACAGGCGAGCGCCACGATGCCCCGCTAATTTTTGTATTTTTAGTAGAGACGGGGTTTCACCATGTTGGCCAAGATGGTCTCAAACGCCTGACCTCAAGTGATCCACTCACCTCGGCCTCCCAAAGTGCTGGGATTACAGGCGTGATGCACCAAGTCCAGCCTAGCTATTTCAAATTTCTTAGCTTAACAAAAATGTTTCGGCCGGGCGTTGTGGCAAGCGCCTGTATTCTCAGCTAATCCGGAGGCTGAGGCAGGAGAATTGTGGAACCTGGGAGGCGGAGGTTGCAGTGAGCCGAGATCTCGCCATTGCACTCCAGCCCGGGCCGACAACAGCGACACTCCTCCTCAAAAAAGAAAAAAAAAAGTTTCTGTCTTCAGAGTTTTCTAATTAGACTAGAATAATATGACTACTCTGCAAATGAGAGTAGAAAACAAACAAAAGGCCCTCTAACAATAACACTAACCTTGCTGCTTAGCCAAAACTAAATTGTAAAACAGCCAAAGGCTGCTATTGTACTGTTTTCCAGGGCGTTTTTCCAAAGACAATAAATTCCGAATACCTAAAATCATTCTAACAAATGGACAGAACAGGCTTTCAAACCCAACACTAAAGCAAGGTAAACAAGACTTCACACTTGGCACTTTACCGAAATTAGATCCAATTATGGATATATGCCTCAAAAAATAGCGACTAGGTCATCCTGAATTCATCAGGTTCCTCTATATTAGCAGTTCTGCGGAATTAACGCCCAACTCAGCCTTCAGCTGAATTCCAAAACCGTACTTTCCTAAACTTAATCACCACAGAAAAAACACAGTCCTGCTCCACTGGCAGAAGGCAGTGACGCTGCAAGCTTCCAGGCCGTCCTCATGTTAAATTCCCAATTCACGGGATTAACAGAAACGGTCTACACAAATGCTAGTTATTACCTTCCAAACCCCCGAGAGAGAAAAAGATGGGACTAGGGTAAGAGCCATTACTGCTGAAAAGTCTCCCTTCTCCGTCCAGCGCACCCCAAGAGGAACTACAGTCCTAGAACAGGACCTCTGCTGCTAAGTATCCAGACTTGCCCCAGGCGACCAGTTCCCGGGACAGTAGAAAGGGGACCGTGTCGCCCCGCCCACCCTGAGCCGCTCGGCACCCAGCTCCGCCTCTCTCCAGGAACCGCTGCATGGGACAGAAGCCACCCGCCAGCCTGCCTTGCCCTGCGGCCGGGCAGCTAAACAGAATCTCGGCGCTCACCGTCGCGACTCTCTCCTCAGCCATTTTGGCTCAGCCCACTGCTGCGCGGCCGGAAGTCGGCGGTTTCCCAGACGACGAGGCAAGCGGAAGCCGTAGGGCTGCGGAGGACTGTGAGGAGCCGGGGAAGGAAGTAAATCGCCGAGTGACCTAAGGAATCGTGGGGAGGATTAGGGTCTGCTCCACAGAAGGCTTACCTCTGAAAGAGTCGGGGAGGGAATGCGCAGCCACTCGCTGCCTTTATCCCGAGAAGCCCCTAACACCCCTCGCCGTGGTCTGTACATGGTCTATACCTCCGGCCGCGCTGGCTGGATAGGGCCAGTCACCTGGGATGGCAGCCTAGTTCTCCGGCCACCTTGCCCTGCCCTGACTCTAATCTGCATTTAATTCAGTCCTCCTTCTGGGACCCTCCGGCGGAGAATTTCATTCTCGCCTTAGGTACAAAACTCCCTGTTTCTTGGCTATCACTATCGAACTGAGGTACTCACCTTATCAGCTTCCCACTCTTGTTTACTCCAGAGTTTGCAAACACGCTCCCGGTGGGCTGCATTTGAACCGCAGTCTTTTGGTTGGAAATATTTAAAAGTTAGGAGATTTCACAAGAAATCGGCCATGGGATAAAGAGACGACAGTCGGCCTTTTCTGCAAGGCAGTGAAATAGATCTGAATAGCGGCTGCGACTGTAGATAAACATTTCTTCGCCTTTTTACTACAGTCTTCCCTTCCTAACATACTTAAGGCGTTTTCCATTACCTGTCTGGCCGCCGGTGCGGTGAATTAAATGTTTAGTGTTTCTAAACTAGGAAAACGTGTGGGCTTTGGAATCAAACATGAGTTCTGAATTTGACTGCTGCAAGACCTAAGCCCGTCGTTTCTTTGAGCCTCATTTATTAAAGTGCCGGGAGCTGTGTGATGAACAAAACGGAGGATCCCTGCACCTGAGCACTGACATTAGCCCCAATTCATACTTTTAAGTCTCGCCCTTGTAATTTAGACATATGGTCTGCCTCTCCCAATTCATTAACTGGGAAAGCATTTAAGACAAGTTTCTTCAGGTCTCTAAGAGAAGGAGAACCCCATTGACAATTAGAGTTACATAGAAGAAACAAGTACGGTAATCTATCCAAATACAAGGGGAAAGACAGCAATAGAAGAACAGCTCTTCTAAGTATTTCAGTAACACTCTCTCTTTTAATCTTTATAACAATCCCATGAGACTATTGGTCTCCCACTTTTTTCAGATAAATACTCTGCCTTTCATTTACTAAAAAAAAAAAATTTCCAGCTTGGCCAGCATGGTGAAACCCCGTCTCTACTAAAAATACAAAAAATTAGTCAGGCATAGTGGTGCCCGCCTGTAATCGCAGCTACTCGGGAGGCTGAGTCAGGAGAATCACTTGAACCCAAGCAGCAGAGGTTGCAGTGAGCCAGGATCGCATTTCTGCACTCCAGCCTGGGCGATAGAGGGAGACTCCGTCTAAAAAACAAAAATTTGTTGGGCTCGGTGGCTCACGCCTGTAATCCCAGGACTTTGTGAGGCCGAGGTGGGCAGATCACCTGAGGTCAGGAGTTCAAGACCAGCCTGGCCAACATGGTGTAACCCTGTCTGTACTAAAAATACAAAAAATTATCCGGGCGTGGTGGCCGGCTCCTGTAATCCCAGCTACTCGGGAGGCTGAGGCAGGAGAATTGCTTGAACCCAAGAGGTGGAGGTTGCAGTGAGCCGAGATCATGCCATTGCACTCCAGCCTGGGCAACAAGAGCAAAACTCTGTCTCAAAAAAAATTTTTTTCAGAGGCAGGGGTCTCACTATGATGTCCAGACTGGACTTGAACTCCTAGGCTCAAGTAATCCTCCTGAGGCAGGAAAATAGGGTTTGGAGGTAGGGAACATAAGGCCAATTTACACTTCAGCTGTAATAGGTAATATTCTGGCCATAGGGTATAGGCCATAAATGTCTTTGTAACTTTACTTCATCTTCTCCATTTACATAAGGCATACCCGAAGTAACCATGGAATCACCTGGGGGTATTTAAACTCCCCAAAATTCTGTAACTGAGCCATTGAACTTCTAAGCTCAGGCCCGCTCCCACACTGGAGTGTACTTTCATGTTCAGTAAATTCCTTTGTCCCTTCCTTGCTTTGTTTGTGCATTTTGTCCAATTCTTTTTTCAAGACACCAAGAACCTGGACACCCTCCACCTTTAACACTTCCACCTCATCCTCTCAAGTAGCTAGGATTATAGGCAACAGTCACCATGCCTGGTGCTAAATTCTCCACTTTTCAGAGATTAATTAAACACCGTGCCTAAGTGAGCCGAGATCGTGCCACTGCACTCCAGCCTGGGAGACAGAGCAAGACTGTCTCAAAAAAAAAAAGATATAAAGATGAAAAATTATTCATTTCTAATCCACAGTGCTTAGTTTTTTTGTTTTGGGGACAGGATCTCACTCTGTTGCCCAGGCGGAAGTGCAGTGGGACAATCACGGCTCACTGCAGCCTCCACTTCCCAGGCTCAAGTGATCCTCCCACCTCAGCCTCCCAAGTAGCTAGCTGGGACTACAGCTTCATGCCACCACACCCAGCTAATTTTTGTATCTTTTGTAGAGATGGGGTTTCATCATGTTACCTAGGCTGATCTCAAGCTCCTGAGTTCAAGCAATCCAGCCACCTTGGTCTCCCAAAGTGTGGAATTACAGGCGTGAGCCACCCTGCCCGACCCACAGCGCTTAGTTTCATGCAGTTTTTCAGTATTCCAGTCCTCTTCATGGGCAGGGTTACTATGCAACACTGGCAGTCTAGGAAGAAATCATTCCCAAGGATCAAAAAAAAAAAAAAAAAAGAGGAATTGAAGCTAATATCTTCTGCCCTATTCTTTTTATCATCTATTTTTTCTTTTAATACATATTCTTTTTGCCACTTTCAAAAGACTGATTCTCAGTCTGACATGTCACTCCCTGTTCTCTTCAGTTATCCTTTAGTTCTACTTATTTGGGGAATCCCCAAAACTCCTCTACAGAGAATGTACAACATCTAGAACAAAATTTTCCAAAGGCTTCTTCACTAAAGTGTAAGAACCTACTTTCATCTTTTCCTTCAAAGATGCAACAATTTATTTCAGGGACTAAATGTCCAAGGTCCCTTTAACCACCAGATCAAAAAACATTCTAGAGAAACTCTTCTATTATTTCCACCAAATGATAAATAGAAAGTAGAAGCCATTACGTCTCCTTTTTCAGAGCAAAGAACTACAGACTCAGGCCTAGTCCATTTACATGACTGTCCGGGGGTGCCTGCTGCAGTCAGGAGGGCCAGGTGGCAGCTTGGTCAGCGGTGAATAGCGAATAGACTGCAGCATTCTCCTTATAAAGGATTTGCACCTCAATTCCAAACCTTTCCTCAAGGGATTAACAGAAAAGCCAGTAGATGGTGAAACTTAAGTGGGGAATGGATTACAAAGGCTAACTGGTATCTGTAGATGGCTATATGAACATGTAACTTGCAAATACAGAAGAATACATAGTTAAAGTGTTGTGTAGACATCTGGATGAAGTTTTCATTTTATTTTATTTTATCTTATTTTTAGACAGTCTCGCTCTGTCACCCAGGCTGGAGTGCAGTGGTGTGATCTCAGCTCACTGCAACCTCCAGGTTCAAGTGATTCTCGTGCCTTGGCCTCCCAAGTAGCTGGGATTACAAGCATCAACCACCACACCCGGCTAATTGTTGTATTTTTAGTAGAGACAGGATTTCACCATGTTGGCCAGGCTGGTCTCAAACTCCTGACCTCAAGTGATCTGCCTGCCTTGGCCTCCCAAAATGCCAGGATTACAGGCATGAGCCACCATGCCTAGTGTGGATAAAGTTTTAATAAGATATAATAATGTCCTTTATATCAGAGGTGTGGAAGTAGAGGAAGAGGATGGGGAAATGAGAGAAGAGCATCTTTTCTGGGGGATTTTTAAAATACATATTTCTACACAATAAAGATTTGTTTTTCAAATAAATAAATTACTCTACAGCACCCTTATATACTGTCAGTTCAATAAGTTGTTAACATCTTTTGGAAGGCATCTGGCATTATAAATCCTTAAAAATGTGCATACCCTTTGATCAGTTCTATTTCTGAAATTATATGCTAAGGAAGCAATCAAGAAAACAAAGATTTATAAGAAGAGTATTTACTATACATTTATTTTGGATAATTAAAAATAATACTTTAAAACTGGAAAGAAACCCGGGCCCAGTGACTCGTGTCTATAATCCCAAGGCCCAGTGACTTGCGTCTATAATCAAGGTACTGCCACACTCCTGCCTGGGCAACAGCACGAAACTCTGTCTCAATAATAATAGTAATAATAATAATAATAATTTTAAAGGAGTCCAAGTGCAGTGGCTCATGCCTGTAATCCCAGCACTTTGAGAGGCCAAGGCAGGCAGATGGATCCCTTGAGGTCCGGAGTTTGAGACCAGCCTGGCCAACCTGGCAAAACCTCATGTCTGCTAAAAATACAATAATTAGCAAGGTGTAGTGGCAGGCACCTGTAATCCCATCTACTCGGGAGGCTGAGGCAGGAGAATCACTTGAACCCAGGAGGTGGAGGTTGCAGTGAGATGAGATCGCGCCGCCACTGGACTCCAGCCTGGGCGACAGAGCAAGACTTTGCCTCAAAAAAAAAAATTTTTTTTGGTTCAAGGTAACACAGGAAAACAATATTTTCTATTCACTGGGGAGAATGTTTTGCTTGGAGAAAAAAGTTCATGTTTATTTAGCTTATATGTTCCCTATGGATAATAAGGAGTCACTGAGGGTTTTAGGAAAGGAACAAATATCATAAAACCTAAGTTTTAATTATGTTTAGCTGTGCGGTTGTCTTGTGGAATCTAATAGTCACTGAAAAAAGCGAGATGTGGCCACCTCCATGGATCCTGCCATGCCTACATGAGAGTTCTGACTCTAAGCCTCCAAAGGAGGAAAACCAATACTGGATTTTCTGGAAAAGGAGCCTCTTATTTATTCTCCTGAGCTATAGAATTTATAAGGAACTATATACTGGAAATTACACCTGAAGGCTAGTCACAGGGAAGAAGAACTAAGAAGTCTACACTTCTGATTGGAGAGTACAGGGCCACTGAGACTACTGGTCCACACTCCCTGGCAACTTCTCCTTTTCAGAATAATGCTGTCAGTGTGGTTTAGGTGTATCTCCCAGTGAGTATCAACAGCAGAAGCTAAGTGCTATCAAAGTCACATAAACAAGGCAGTAACCAGTGAATCAGACAGGCATCCCCACCTCAGACAGTCCCTTAGCTATTCCCATCCTGTCAGTCCACAGTATGACTCAAGTTGTACATCCCTGTCTCTCACTATCTCAGGTCTCAGTCCTCAATACAGCACTTTTGTTTTTTTTGAAACAGAATTTCACTCTGTCACCCAGGCTGGAGTGCACAATCTCACTGCAACCTCCACCACCTGAGTTCAAGCAATTCTCGTGCCTCAGGCTCAGCCTCCTGAGTAGCTGGAATTACAGGCATCTGCCACCACGGCCAGCTAATTTTTTGTATTTTTAGTAGAGACGGGTTTTCGCCATGTTTGCCTGGCTGGTCTTGAACTCCTGAGCTCAGGTGGTCTGCCCGCCTCAGCCTCCCAAAGTGCTGGAATTAACAGGCGTGAGCCACCTCACCCAGCCCCCAGCCTTTCATCTTTATATCTTGTGTGGATCAGGGTATCTCCTTTTTTTTGACCTCATTTATCATAGTGCATATCAGATTATATTTATTGATTGGTAAATACATAGATGAATTAGTACATGAAACAATAAATGATTATAATACACAGATATTAGATTGAAAAGTTATGAAAGATAAATTTTTTAAAATGTCCAGTTTATTCATGATCTCATTTTTCCTTCGAGTTTTAATAAGATAATTTTCTAAAAGGCATATATGTATGCTGATGTGTGATATGTGTAGGATATCTGTTGAGATAAGAAGTCAGAATAGTTTTTGATCCATAAAACTTACTGTAGACAAGAACTTAAGTTTGTTATTTTTAAAGGTAAATCAGCTTCTAACTTCTTTATTTTGTTTAACCCTTTCTAACTTCTTTATTTTGTTTAACCACTTTTCCTCTAGCTACTGAGGTCAAACCTGAATTAGGCTGTAGACTCCACCGGCTGGGTAAGAATGGGAAGAAGATCAGAAAACCTAAACTTTGGTTGATAGACTATTTTGCCCAGGCAAAAGCAGGGAATCTATGAGGAATATGAAGACATTCGTCGGGAGAACTCTGTTGGCGCTTTCCACTGTTCCATGTAAGTAGGAAATGTTTGGTAGTTGGTTACCAGGATGTGCTGGAGTGCAATGGCACAAGCAGTTGGTTACCAGGATGCTTCTGGCGAGCTCTGGCAACAGCTCCTTCCACCCCTCACTTGCTTAGCAGAGACCCTTCCTTGTGTTAGGGAACATCACTCTCACATAAATGATGGTTTCTCACATGCAGAAAGAGGTACTTTCTGCTTTGGTGCTTCTTACCAACATCCTATACTCTGAAATTTCTGAAGGTTTTTGGTACCAACAGGACAACCCTGTTGGACTTTTTTTTTTTATATTTTCCCAAAATGCAAGTGTTTTTTAAAAAGATAGGCTCAAAATAGGCTACTCCCTATTCCTGTTCTCAGTGTGAGCGCTGGTCTGTTCATTTGGGCAGTTTCTCCCCATAACATTTACGGTATAACATTACATCTTGAGGAGGGGTATCTGGTGCATTTAAAATAATCCATAGTTAGTAAGAGAGAAGAGTTGCCTCTTTAACCTCTTGAGATTTTCATTCTACCCAAATCCTATCACAAAACCATCTGGCTAGTTTATAACTCTGGCTCATAACTACTTAATAACTATATCCTTCCTTCCCTTCCTTCTTTCCTCTTCCCCCCTCCCTCCACCTTTCTTTCTTCTTTCTTTCTCTCTCTTTTTTTTTTTTTTTTTGAGACACAGTTTTGCTCTTGTTGCCCAGGCTGGAGTGCAATGGCACAATCTCAGCTCACTGCAACCTCTGCCTCCTTGGTTCAAGCGATTCTCCTGCCTCAGCCTTCCTAGTAGCTGGGGCTACAGGAGTGTGCCAGCACGCCCGGCTAATTTTTTGTATTTTTAGTAAAGATGAAGTTTCACCATGTTAGCGAGGCTGCTCTCAAACTCCTGATCCTAGGTGATCCACCCACCTCGGCCTCCCAAAGTGCTGGGATTACAGGCGTGAGCCACTGTGCCTGGCTGCCCTCTTTCTTTCCTTCTTTCTTTTTTCTTTTTCTTTTTTTTTCTTCCTTCCTTCCTTTCCTTTTTCTTTCTTTTCTTTTCTATTTTTGAGACAGAGTCTCTTGCTCTGTCACCCAGGCTGAAATGCAGTGGCACAATCATGGCTCATTGTAGCCTCGAATTCCTAGGCTCGAGTGATCCTCCTACCTCAGACTGCTGAGTAGCTGGGACTACAGGCATGCGCCACCATGCTCAGCTAATTTCTTATTTTTTGTAGAGATGGGGTTTTGCCATATTGCCCAGGCTGGTCTCAAACTCCGAGACTTAAGTGATCCTCCTGCCTTGACCTCCCAAAGTGTTGGGATTACAGGCGCAAACCACTGCACCTGATCATATTATTTCTCTTACCGTGTTGCTCTAATTTCTCTATGTTTTAATTGGCTGCCCCCAGGAATCTCTTTTTCTCCAACTAGTGAGCTCTATCTGTTGAAAATTATAGAAACTAGGGCTAGGCGCAGTGGCTCACACCTCTAATCCCAGCACTTTGGGAGCACAAGGTAGGAGGATCACTTGAGTCCAGGAGTTTGAGACCAGCATGGGCAATATATCCAGACCCCATCTCTACAAAATTAAAATACAAAAAAATTAGCCAGGCATGGTGGCACACTCCTGCATTCCTATCTACTTGGGAGGCTAAGGCAGGAGGATCACTTGAGCCCAGGACGTCAAGACCACAGTGAGTTTTGATCATGCCACCAAACTGCAGCCTGGGTGACAGAGTGAGAACCTGTCTAAAAAAAAAGAAAAGAAAATTAGGGAAGCTGTCCTAGTGGGTCCCAGGCTCATATTCCAACTTTACCAAAAATTCCCTCTGTGAGTGACACAAGTTATTTCCCTTCTCAGTACTTCAGTTTTCCTCTGTGTAATATGTGACTATTGGACTCTTTTGTAGCTAGAGTGTTTTAGAAACCCAGGATTCTGTGAGTACCTCTTCCCTCTTGTAACTCCTGTCCAGTGCAGTCAGTGTGCTCTGAATAAGATGCAGGGATAGAGTCTTTTAGCAAAGCAAAGAGGGAAAATAATGAGTTGAGGAAAATAATCACACAAGGAAAGTCAGAGAGAAGAGGCACTTGAGAAAGAAGTCAATCAGAGCAAGAATGCGAAAGAAAGTAAGAGGAGAAAAAGGGGACACAGACCATATATCAACAAGGGAAAGTATTCTTTTCTCCCATAGAGCTCTGTTTCTTCCCTACCAGCTCCAGATCCCTATTTTTAATTTTTATTTACTTTTATATATTCAATTTATTATTTCATTTTTTTTAATTTTTAGAGATACAGTCTTGCCCTGTCGCCCAGGCTGGAGTGCAGTGGCATGGTCATGGCTCACTGCAGCCTCAACTTCTGGATGCTCAATTGATCCTCTTGCCTCAGCCTTTTGAGTCGTTGAGACCACAGGCATGCATTACCATGCCTGGCTAATTTTTTCATTTTTTATAGATACAGAATTTCGCTATATTGCCCAGGCTGGTCTCGAACTCCTAGGTTCAAGTGATCTTCTTGCCTCAGCTTTCCAAGGTGCTGGGATTATAGGTGTTAGCCACCACACCCAGCTACCAGACCCCCTATTTACATGCAATCTCTTTCCCAAACAGAACATTATTCCCTTGCAGTCTTGTTGTTGTTGCCCACCCAGGCTGGAGGGCAGTGGTGTGATCTCAGCTCACTGCAACCTGCGCCTCCCGGGTTCAAGCGATTCTCCTGCCTCAGCCTCTTGTGTAGCTCCTGAGTAGTGTGCCACCATGCCCGGCTAATTTTTGTATTTTTAGTAGAGATGGGCTTTCACCATGTTGGTGGGCTGGTCTCAAACTCCTGGCCTCAAGTGATCTGCTTGCCTCGGCCTCCCAAAGTGCTGGGATTATAGGTGTGAGCCACCATGCCTGGCCTCTTCTTACTTTTTCTTATGAGATAATTGTAGATTCACCTGCAGTCGGAAGAAATAATAGACAGATTACATGTACCCTTTCTACAGTTATCCCATGGTAACATCTTCCAAAACTATTGTGTAATATCACAGCCAGAATGTTAACATTGATACAGTCCACCAATCTGATTTAGACTTCCCCACTTTTACTTCATTTGTGTGTATTTAGTTCTGTGCAGTTTTGTCACACGTGTAGGTTTTGTGTATCTGTCACCATAGTCAAGATACAAAGAGTTCCATCACCGTAAGCCTCCCTGTCATTACCCTTTAATAAACATATACCTCCTTCCACCACCTCCCCATTCCTAACCCCTGCAGCCACTAATCTATTCTCCATTTCTATAATTTTGTCCTTTCCAAGTTGTTATATCAAATAACATTATATAAAACATGTAGGCTGGGCATGGTGGCTCACACCTGTAATCCCAGCACTTTGGCAGGCTAAGGCAGGCAGATCATAAGGTCAGGAGTTTGAGACCAGCCTGGCCAACATGGTGAAACCCCATCTCTACTAAAAATACAAATCCGAAAATTAGCCTGGCGTGGTGGCATGTCCCTGTAATCCCAGCTACTTGGAAGGCTGAAGCAGGAGAATTGCTTTAACTGGGACCAGGGAGGCAGAGGTTTCAGTGAGCCAAGGTTGCACCACTGCACTCCAGCCTGGGCTACAGAGCGAGACTCCATCTCAAAAAAAAAAAAAAAAAAAAGGATTTTCTCCTGCAGCTGTGGCCTGGGCATGGCGACTCCCAGCTTTGTGACTCCGGAGGCCCCCTTTGAATCATTGAAGCCTCCCATCTTTGAGGGGTTTAGCGCCACTGTTTACGGCAATCCAGAGGGTTTCAAGGAAAACTTCCTTCGCAAGACCTGCAAGAACCCGGTGGTACCCATAGGTTGCCTGTGCACGGCAGCCGTCCTCACCAGCAGCCTCTACTGCTTCCACCAGGGCAACAGCCAGTGTTCACAGCTCATGATGCACACCCGGACGCCGCCCAGGCCTTCACCATCGCAGCCATCATGCTGGGTCTAGCTGCCACCTCTATAAAGTCTCCACCCTGAGCCCAGGGTCTTGAAAACTCTGCAGAAATCATTCCAAAACCCAGGAGCAACCAATGGCCCTAACATGGGACTTACTCTTTCCTCTCCTTTGAGAGGTCCCTGTGTCGTTGCGGGAGGAAGTGACCCTTCCTGTAACCATAACTGGAAGGTTTTTTCAAAAATCCCAGATTCTGTTGTTTGAATGTTACATATGTCTATTTGTGCCACATCTCCCCTCCACTCCCCTGCTTAATAAACTCTAAAAATAAAAAAAGTAAAAAAGTACACACATACTGTATGTAATCTTTTAGGATTGCTTTTATGAACTAGGCATATTTGTATGGGAAGGGGAAATTTTTTTTTTATTTTTTGAGATGGAGTCTCGCCCTGTCACCCAGGCTGAAGTGCAATGGCACAGTGTCGGCTCACTGCAACCTCTGCCTCCCAGATTCAAGCAATTCTCCTGCCTCAGTCTCCCGAGTAGCTGGGATTACAGATACGCGCCATCACGCCCGGCTAATTTTTTGTATCTTTAGTAGAGACAAGGTTTCACCATGTTGGCTAGGCTGGTCTCAAACTCCTGACCTCGTGATTCGCCTGCCTTATCCTCCCAAACTGCTGGGATTACAGGCATGAGCCACCGCACCTGGCCAGGAAATTTTTTAAGATACAGAAAAGTACAGAGCATGATCTTGCAAACAACTATGTTCCTACCACAGAATCAACACTGACTATTGTTAATATTTTGTTATATTTGCTTCATTTTTTTAAAAAAGAGAGACAAGTTCTCACTCTGTCACCCAGGCTGGAGTGCAGGTGCAGTAGCACTATCATAGCTCACTGCAGCCTCGACATCCTGGGCTCACATGATTTTCTTGCCTTAGCCTCCCTAATAGCTGGGACTAGAGGCACAGGCTACCATACCTGGCTAATTGTTTTAAAGTTTTTGTAGAGATGGAGTCTTGCTCTGTGGCCCAGGCTGGTCTCAAATTCCTGGGCTCAAATGATCCTCCCACCTCAGCCTCCCAAAGCACTAGGGTTACAGGCATGAGCTACTGTGCCTGGCTGTCTTTTTCATTATTATTATATAAAGGAAAGAATGTATTATAAAGTTGACATCCCTTCTAATCCTCATCCTTATTTCTATTAGTCATAAGCAGCTACTAGTACGAATATGGTCTCCTTCCTTCCTTCCCTCTTTGTTTGTTTGTTTGTTTCTTTCTTTCCTTTCTTTATTTCTCTCTCTCTCTCTTCCTTCCTTCCTTCCTTTTTCAGACAGAGTTTTGTTCTTGTCGCCCAGGCTGGAGTGCAATGGCACGATCTCAGCTCACTGCAACCTCCACCTCCCAGGTTCAAGCTATTCTCCTGCCTCAGCCTCCCAAGTAGCTGGGATTACAGTCACTCACCACCATGCCTGGCTAATTTTTGTATTTTTAGTAGAGACGGGGTTTCACCATGTTGGCCAGGATGGTCTCGAACTGCTGACCTCAGGTGATCCACCCGCCTCAGCCTCCCAAAGTGCTGGGATTACAGGCATGAGCCACTGCATCCCGCCTGTCTGTGGTATATTATACTCTATACACTTTGATTTCTATTATTATTATTATTATTTTTGAGATGGAGTTTACTTTTATTGCCCAGGATGGAGTGCAATGGCGTGATCTCGGCTCACTGCAAACTCCGCCTTCTGAGTTCAAGCAATTCTCCTGCCTCAGCCTCCCGAGTAGATGGAATTACAGGCATGCGCCACCACGCCTGGCTAATTTTGCATTTTTAGCAGACGTATGGTTTCTCCCTGTTGGTCAGGCTGGTCTCAAACTCCCAACCTCAGGTGATCCGCCTGCCTCAGCCTCCCAAAGTGCTGGGATTACAGGCGTGAGCCACCGCACCTGGCCTGATTTCTATTATTTCACATAATTTTTACAACAAATCTGTAAAACGAGGGTTCCATTTACAGATCAGGAAACTAAGAGCCTTGAAATGATTTTCTCAGTGGTAGGTGGTAGTGGTAGGTTAGAACTGGGGAAACAAGCTTACGGTTTGATGTTTACCCACTAGCACTACCTCCTTCAAAGCTGATCACAAATCATGATAGCGAAAGAAGCTTTGAAACTACAGATCTCTAACTCCCTTTTATAGGACTGGAAGGGACCTTAATTAAGACCCTTCTATTTACAGAGGAGGAAACTGAAGCCCAGAGATACCAAGAGTTGGCCCAGGTCACACCTTGGTGATTGTGGAAGGACTAAGAGAACAAGCCTGGCTCTGACTCCCCGCCCTTTCTCCATCCCACCTCTTGCTTCCCCAGCCAGGAGGCTAGATCTCAGAATGCAGTTAGAAAAATCCCTCACTGAGAAATATTAAGACTAGAATGCTAAGAAGAAATGTTAACAGTTCCATAGAAAATGACAAAAAGCGTGCATATATAATTTATGAAAAAAGAGAACAAAGTTTTTTTTGGAAAGTTTGACTTACCATTGCCAAGTAAGAACTGCAAATTAAAGGAAAAACCATTTGAACTCAGTTGACAATGACTTTTTTTTAAGCTAATACTCATTGTTTTGAGGTGTGGGCTTTGCTGTATGACTGAAAGACACTCTTGTAGCTGGTAGAAGTAAAACTATTACAGTCTTTCAAGAAAGCAGTTGAGTATTGTGTATTTAAAACCTTAAAAATATTTAAGGCTTTGACCTAACAATCTGAATTCTAGGGAAGTTTTCAAAGATAGTCAGGTATGTGGCCAAAGAATATTACATGCAACATTATTTATAATATTGAAAAATTGATCATCTTATTATGTCCCAAGTAGAATGGTTTAATAAATCAGTGTAAATTTATATGATGTGATGTTATGCAGCTGTTAAAATCATAGCTTGGAATATTATTTGATAACCTGGGAAAAGACTTATGATATATTAGGTGAAAAGGAGATTTCAAAACTAAATAATCTGATTTTAAAATTATTATTAGTAGTGCACTGAGAAACGGGTTGGAAGGGAATCAGTTAGAGGCTATCATTTCTGGATAGTCAGTCTTGGAACATGCCCTGCTCTTAATAAGGTGTGCACTTTTATTTGTTGCTCAAATAAGCAAATGAATAAATTGTGGGATTATGAATAATTTAAATTTTCTTCTCCATAGGTTTTGGAATTTCCCAAATTTTATGAGAATATTTTTATTATCATAAAAATTAACCAGGCAGGGTGCGGTGGCTCACGCCTGTAATCCTAGCACTTTGGGAGGCTGAGGTGGGTGGATTGCCTAAACTCAGGAGTTCGAGACCAGCCTGGGCCACACAGTCAAACCCTGTCTCTACTGAAATACAAAAAAAAATTAGCCGGGCGTGGCAGTGTACGCCTGTAGTCCCAGCTACTCGGGAGGCTGAGGCAGGAGAATTTCTTGAACCTGGGAGGCAGAGGTTGCAGTGAGCCAAGATTGCGTCACTGTACTCTAGCCTGGGTGACAGAGCAAGACTCCGTCTCAAAAAAAAAAAAAAAAAAAATAGGCTGGGCACAGTGGCTCACGCCAGTAATCCCAGCACTTTGGGAGGCTGAGGCAGGTGGATTGCCTGAGGTTGGGAGTTCAAGACCAGCCTGACCAACATGAAGAAACCCTGTCTATTTAAAAAATACAAAATTAGCCAGGCGTGGTGGTGCATGCCTGTAATCCTAGCTACTCAGGAGGCTGAGGCATGAGAATCACTTGAACCCAGGAGGCGGAGGTTGCAGTGAGCTAAGATTGCACCATTGCACTCCAGCCTCGGCAACAAGAGTCACACTCCGTCTCAAAAAAAAAAATTATGAAAACTTACAGCATGTTGACACTAACTGAACAAGACAGAAAAAAAAACTAGTATTTTTGTTCAATATCCTTCATTTTTACCACTTTCCAAAAGTTTAGAATACTGAAACTCAATGTTGGCTTATTTCCTTTTCATGGAGGGGCTGGATGGATTCTTTAAAGCTGCCAAACCTTTTGTCATTTCTGGACTTCAGTTCCCTCCTTTGTAAATAGAAGGAATTTAATTAAGGTCTCTTCTAGCCTTAAAAAAGGTAGTTATAAATTCATTCCTCCTCAGTGATCCTGGTTGATAGGATTCTTCCTTTATCAAAAGCCTCTGCTAAAGAGCACCCTCAAAGTTAAAGTCATTGTAAAAAACTCTCCCCGGTTTTGCAGAGACATTTTTGTTTTGCTGCATGACTTTCAGACAAGCACTAGACTTGTGTCATTTCCACATGAACAGATACATGTTTTCCGGAGGGCAGGCTGTAGTTAGGGCTGTGTCTGTGCTACTGTGTCTCTGCATAACCCAACGGGCTTGCATGAGAATAGGATTTTTCATCTCATTTCCATTCGTTTCATACATTAAGCAAGTCAATTCACATGTGCTACAGGTCACAGTGGGAACTCTCCATGTAAGGCTATAAGTGGTTCAGATCAACCCATTTCTTATTTCTGAAAACAACTTGAAGCATGCAGCCTATGGCTGGAAGGCAATTGAGTTATATTTATAGAAGGGCAGCTTGATCTCTTTGCATGATATCCTGTCTTTAGAAAGTAAAAAATAAGTTGCTATGTGTCATCATCGGGTATAGGCAACTAGATGCAGAAATTTAAAAAGAACAGATATCTTTACTGAGACCCAAATATGTCCCCTGACATCGCCCCTCCAAAGTGCACCACCTCCAGTGAGTCTCCCTGTCATGTCCAGCCAGTGGACAGCCAGCCCCCACCATTCCTCCAGCACTCCTGTGGCCAAGCATGGGGGTGCTGTGCTGGCAGCCTGTGGCCTGACATCTCTACCAGTCTTCCTGTCCCTTGTATGACAGGGAATGTGTCCTCTGCTGGCTGTGTTCTCTGTGGAGCTCAGGGGAGGGAAAAGGCCAAGCCATTTCTAGGGTGCTGTTGGGAGCAGTGAAAAGGCCACACCCTTTTCAAGGGACACTTTTCCTGGAAAGCCCCTGGAGCTTAGCTGGCTGTTATCCTGTGAAGCCGACTCTGGCCACTAGGGGCAGGGCCATGAACTCAGCCTCGAGGAGCCTGCAGGGCAGCTGGCACTCTGGAGGGACAGACAGAACAGGTCACCAGGTGCACTGGAGGGACAGAGAGAGAAGGAGGCAGGGGGATGGAAGGGAAGACGCCTGGGGTGGATGGAAGTCAGTGCCCTTGGGTGCTGGTATCTGTCTTTCCGGCCACCGCTAGATCAGGCTTCTGAGCCTGATGGCTGTCAGGGCCAGACTGTGCCCTATAGGTGCCATGGCAGTCCCCATGAAATCCACCAGGTGTCACTAGGCAGCATACAGGTAACAGGCCTGGAAGGTCCCCAACAGCCCAGCTGGACATGCTCAGACACTCTGGGGCTCCTCGTTCAGTGGCACAAACTCCAGGACCCAGTGAGGGAAAAAGGAACACACCAGCCCGAGCAGTATGGCTAAATCCATTTATTCCAAAATGAAAAGCAAAATAAACAGAAGTCGCATCCACAGGGAGCCACAATCCCATCCCCGCCTCCTTCCTCTGTCCTATGCTATCAATAAATAAGTTTCCCAGCCACAAATAATGATCAGAGCCTCCTCCCCATATGCCAGCTCCAACCTCCACTAGGTACGATACAGGGGGTGGCCCTATCCCCCGGAATATACAAAATGATACACAGATACTATACGTACACTGGGGCCACCCCAGCAGCCCATGCCCTCGCCTGCTCTACAGTTAGCCCCACTGTCTCCGCCTCAGTTGCCTCTCTGAATAAAAAGATGGGAGCCCCCTGAGGGAAAAGTTGCTTTGGTGAGAGTAGGGAGGCCATCAGGCCTCCTCCAAACAAACCAACTCCACCAGCCTCTGGCTCTTCAATAACAATCATCATCATTCAGAAATTTAAGGACTCAGCCCTGGTTAAGGTGGCAAAGGGTCTGTTTGTCTCTCCCCATTAGACAGGGGTCTTGTGTTGCTACCCTAATGGTGAAGGGGTGACTAGGAAGGGATGGTAGGGACATGGTGGGGGCAGAGACTCCAGCCCCACTTCTCCAGGCTTATGCTGACAGAGGCCTGCTTTTATTTATTTTTATTTATATCCCATGACTTATTTTTTAATTCCATAACTTCTTTTTCATAATACTTTTTTAAACTTTTCATAAAACTTTAAATACTTTTTTCACAACATTTTTTGCTATGACTTTTCTACATTTTTTATCCCATAACTTTTTCATCCTACAATGTTTTCTAAATCCCATAACTTCTTTTTAGTTTGTATTCTTTTAATAAACACACTTGCATAGTTACATTACAATTTTGTAAAAATAAAAACTGATTATCTCATGCCAAGCATGCCCAGCATTTGCACAGTCTCAATACCTCTAATACTATAGTTTTCAAGACATAAAATTTTAAGGCAAAAACAGTACTTTGCAACAATTTAATAATTTATTACATTACAGTAGCATCACAGTAGCAGTCAATAGTGCCACTTTAGGCAACAGTGTTTCAGTATTTCCATTATACATTCTGTTTACAAGAATTCATAAATCGGTAAAAGTCATTCTAAGAAAACTTGGCAAATACAGCTTTGCATTGGAATTGGCATTCCTTTCTCTACTTTTCCTTCCCTCAGTTTCTTTCTTTCAAATTACAGTATTCATATTTTAAAGTGTTTTAACTTATTTCAAAACATTAAGATAGCAGTTACATTTATGAAAAGTTATATTCTTTTAAAATGACTCTTTAAGATAAAGTTTTAGAGAAACTATATTATGGATAGGGCTGATTTATATTTTCACATTTTCTAAATGTAAGCTTTGGTTTTAGAACTGATTTTTTTTTTTTCATTTCTGGAAAACCTATCAGGTTTAATCAAATACTTTAAAAATGTTTATATATTGCATCTTTAAATAGGTATTTTAATTCTTTACTTCCTACAGAAATTCAAATTTATTCAGTTGAACTCACACTTTAAAATTCTTTGTTTCTGATAAACTCTAACCTTCTAATGTTGCCTTCTAAGCAAATTGAAAGCTGCCTTACACTGAATGAGGAAGAGAACAAATACTTGGCTGAATGAGGTATTGCAAAGGACCGCATGCACTTTGAAGAAAGACTTAAGTTATTATCATACAATTTCTATTCTTTTTAGCTTTTTCTAAAATAAATGACAAAATATCTAAACAAAGAGTGGTATTTCAGTTAATATAGTACGTTTATTTTCCAGACTGACATTCAGCTTAAATATGCCAGTGTGTGATTTAATCCATAGGTACCTGATGAACACATTATTGTCAGATTGGTTACAGATGCTAAACGCTATCTGAAGGTCATTCCTAGTCATTTATATGTATCAGGGTAAAAGTGAAGTGAATTGAACTATAAAAATACCTTTGAAATAATTTATCAATGTATTAGGTAAACTCAGTTTCAGAATTATAAAGACAAACTGCTAGACCAAACAAGGTGGCTAATTAACAGTGGTACGATTTCTAGCCCAAGGGTCTAAAATAGACTTAAAGTAACTGTCTTTAAACTGAACTCAAAGAATGCAAAAGCAGCAAGTTCAGAAAATAAAAGGCAAGAACAGGACTTTAAGTCCATTTTAAACTCTCCGGCTAGAAATCATACTACTGTTAATTAGCCACATTAGTTGGTCTAACATTTTTTCTTTATAATTCTGAAACTGAGTTTATCTAATACATTGATAAATTCATACAATTTGGAAGAGTCAGTTGAAGTCACAGGGATTAATATTTGGACCCTTTCAGTGAATGCAGGCAAATCTGTTATTCCATCTGTAAAATCATATTATTGCTCTCCTATTAATGTCATATGTATAAAAGTATCATGAGGATGCCAAATGCTAAAAATGGAGATGGTCTAGTAACTAGAAATGCCCACCCCAGGAAGCACACACATATCTCTCCCTACATCCTAATAATGTGACGTATTTGGAACACAGACATTAGGACTTCATGAAGTTTTAGCTGTTGATTCTTTCCCAAGCATCATAAAGTTATGATTTAGGCAATGTATGACTGAAATAATTCATTCATCATGTATAGGCACATTAACATAAATATGGCACAAAATATGCCTCTAACTGAAACCGAGAGGTATAAAAACATATTTCACTCTTCGTAAAGAACTTTGTGAGGAAATATAACTCTGTGATTGTATAGACACTTTTCCTCATAATACTTTGACATTCACAAACAGTAGATTGCATGGCAGCTTGTAAACATTTTAAGTTGCATAAACTTCTCCTTGATTTTCAAATGTAGTATAATACTGTCTACTAAAACTCCTTTTTGTTTCAACTAAGTACTCTCACATATATTGGTTTTGGTAATGGTGGTTATTATTTTTACAGTGTTTTCCATTCAAGGAAAATAAGTAATTCCTATGTCAGAGTAAGCAATGTGGCTGAAGAATAGGTATTAGCCAGAGAGGTCTAGATGGTAAAATCAATCTTCTAGCCTCAAAGAAGCTCCATGAACATAGAAGAATGCCAGGTGTCACACAGCTTTCCTTCACTCGAATTCATTCTTGACTAGAGCCTGTATGCCTGTTTCAGGGACATTTAAACTCTTAAAGGATTTCTTATGATCTTTACTAAACACATTAAGAAGAATGCCAACCAGTGCCCTTTTGTGTACTGGGACATATACTCATGTGATTAAAACAGGTAACATGAACTCTGACTTTAAAATGTATTGTAGATATAAATGCTCTAAGCTAGAAAAGGTTTTCCACATCCACAGTCAAAGATGGGAGCCTTTCATTTCTCAGAAATAATCCCTTTTTAGGTCACTGAGAAAGAGTACAACTGCTGCAGCTCATGATGCAATATCTTCATGAGCCCAGAGCACATACAAATCCTAAGGGAACTACCATAGTACAGCGCTCATTCTTGGCACCAGAACAAATGAAACACACTCTATCCTACACACACCTGCCAGAGCAGGCCACTTTCCTCTTCTGTGAGATTTTTAAAAACTCCACAAAATGTTATTACGCCCATCCCCAATACACAGAAAATAGGGGAAAGGCTGTTTCCAGTTCTCAGCCTTTAAACAACTCTAAATGTCAGTACTCACAGTGGCATATTACAAAGTAATAAACAGTGCGCACTTGAGGGCAAACCACATATTGAGCTAATGAAGGGCTCACTGTGATTAGGATTTGATCAAACACAATAGCAGAACATAAGCAAATTTTATCTGAATTCCATAATGAATATACGTGCTGCAATAACATTAAAAAAGCATGGCAGTCTATTCCAAACCAGCAAGAATAGTTTTGTGCAAATAGTGGGTCTTTGTATGTTTGAACTCCCACCACCTAAGGGCAAACTCGATATGCATGCTAATGACCTAAAATTATCAAGTAAAAAATAAAAATGCTAAAGGATGCTAGAGTTAACATCAGGGAAAGATCCACTCTCCATTAACTTTTTACAAATAAATTTAAACTAAATTAGAAACACAAATAAACATGAATGGCTCTAACATTCAAATGAGGTAGATGAATTGTGTAGGAGATTAACCCCATAACTTTTTGTTGTTTTTGTTTTTAAATTTCTTGACCAGCTCTTAGATGATGATGATGTTTATCTCCTGTTCTTGGCTGCCCGGTAAAAGAATGGCATGCAGGGTTTGCTGGGCAAGCCTGGGTGCTCCTGGGTGTCCTGCATTACAGGAGGCAGCTGCAAGATCTGCTGTGCAGTGGGGTTGTCATCGGGAGAACCCTCCCTGGCCGCTCCTGGTGCAGGCTCCACGCTGTCATCCAGGCTCACTTCACAAAGATCTTTGGAGAAGGGGAGGCAGGGATCTGAGCGTAGTTTGAGCATCCCCTGCTCCTGCCTGCCCACCCCGCCTGAGGGCTCTACTCACCACCCTGCTCATCGGCAGCCCCAAGCTCCTGGGGGGCTGGGGCCCCTGGAGGGGGCTCATCAGCAGGGTTCTGGGCAGCAGCAACGAATTTGTCATGCCCCTTGTGGTCGCCCACAAGCGGCAATACCAGCTCCTGCAGCTCCAGCAGCTTCACCTGAAGGGAGAAGTGCTCAGCTGCCACGCCGGAGCCGGCGCCAGTGCCCACACCCACCCCCATCCCCGCAGAGATGTTGCACACCCTACCTTCATCTCCTCCTCATTCTGGGCCAGCCTGATGACATCCTCCTTCTCCCGGTGCCGCCTGTTTGGCACTACCCCCTGGCTCTCATATATGGTGAGGTACTCTCCTGCGAGAGGACAAGGCTCAGATGCTGGGGCCCCTCCGACGGCCCTGTAGCTCCCCCTGCCGTGCCCTGGCCTCCCGCTCACTCATGCCTTCTGTTGCTCCAGAGAGCTTGATGAATCCAAGCTCTGGTTTCTCGACCTGCTCCTTCCTGTCCACCTTCTCCTCCAGGAAGTCCATAAACCCGCTCTGGAGCCAAAATAATGGGGTCACATCTCGGGAGTGACCTGTGCTGCCCCGCCCCCACTTTTCTTGGCCCATGCCAGGACTCACTCACCTTCAGCTTCTCCATGGCCCCCTGCAGGGCCCGGTAGATCTCCCTACACACAAACTCACCCCCGGTCCCTGGGACCAGGGCCTCTGCCTCTGGCTCCTTCCAGGCCGAGGCCACCAGGTGAGCCAGGTGCTGGCAGCACAGCCTTCGCACCTTCCGCTGCCCACATAGCCATGCCTGCTTCTCCTGGGCACTGGCTCCAGGGAGTTGAAAAATGCCACCTGAAGGCAAGAGCTGAGTATTCTTGTAGGGGCATACCCAGAACAAATGGGGCAGGGAGGTGGGGCACAGCCCCTTCACTTGGGGTCTCAGAGTGCACCTGTTAGTCACAGGAGAAATGGTGTCTGACTACTGGCTCCCGGAAGGGGTGAGGGTCCACAGAAATCAGAAGGCGGGGAAAGCCAAAAGCATAAGGGGGTCTGGGAGGGACCACAGATGAAAGTGGCAAAGGGGGGCAGGAAAAGTCAGGCTCACCATGGCCTCCTGGCTCTCCAGGTCCTCTGGGATGCTTGGCATAGGCTGAGGTGCCTCCTCCTCCTCACTGTCCAGATGTCCTCCTCCATCTCCTATGGGGAGGTGGCCAGAGGGGTCCTCAGACAACCCAACAAGGAAGGTACTGTGGGGCCACCTCTGTCGCCTACCTCATTGTGTAACCCTGAGCCAGCCCCTCCCCAGAGGGGAATGAGCGGCTGTTCTTTATTTTTCCTTTTAAGAACCAAGATCTTGCTATATTGCCCAGGCATAGTCCCATTACCCATCGGTGCGGGAGTTCTGATCGACTACCTTTCTGATCTGGGCCACTTCACTCATCCTTAGGCAACCCAGTGGCCCCCTGCTCCCAGGAGATCACCATATTGATGCTGAACACAGTGCAGACACCTGGTCAGCATAATGACCAGTTGTTCTAAAGGTCTCTTCCAACTCCTCAATCCTATGCTGCTAACAGTCCCCCCTCCTTCCTCCTGGGGCTCTCTCCTCTTCCTCTGAGTGGTCTCCTGTACCTTCTCCAGGGAGAGCCATGAGGCTCAACTAGGCCTCTAGCTCTTGGTTCTGCTGGCTGCCAGCTTCTAGGTGCTCCTAAGGGGACGGGAAACAGAGTGAGAAGGCACAGAGGTTGCCAAGTCATCCCCCTCGGGGCCCCGTCCTCAGCAACTCCCTCCCCTGGGTCTCCTGCAACTTTTGGCGGCCCATCTCAGCCACCGCGTTGCCCCGAGCTTCCTGCTGCTGTTGCTGGTTCACAAGCTGGGTCTGCAGCAGTAACTGCCTGTGCAGCGCCTCCTTCTCAGAGGTCAGCTGCTGACAGGTGGCCACGTACTGCTACAGGTGACCCAGGTACTAATCTCGCTGCTGCTGCAGACTCTGAGACTCTTGGCTCTTCAGCTCCACCTGCAGGAAGACCCTGGGCATGAGGACACGTGGTGGCTGGCTTCCAGATTCTGGGCCCATTAATAGGGTAGCGAGGGCACCGTGGGGTTCTGTCACCTGCCCAGGCCCCTGGCCCCTTGCTCCAGGCCTTAGAGAATTCCTCCCTTGCCTAGAACCCCATGCCTCCTTCCTCAGCATCAAATCTCACATCCTTCTTCCCACCATTTAAACTGTAGGCCACAGACTGGTGGAAAAGCAGAGGGAGCCAACCACCATCTGCTAAGTGTGCTACATGCCTAATGCTTTCCATGTATTCTCTCATTCAATCCTCAGCACCTCTGCAAGGAAAATGCTAACTTCCTTTTGAAGTTAAAGAAACAGAGACTTAGAGATGAAAAGTAGTTGAATGGTGACCAGTGGAACCGAGGCCGGAATCCAGTTTGAATCTAAGGAGGCTTTTTTGTTTTGTTTTGTTTTGTTTTGAGACAGTGTCACTCTGTGGCCCAGGCTGGAGTGCAGTGGTGCAATCTCAGCTCACTGCAACCTCCACCTCCCGGGCTCAAGCGATTCTCATGCCTCAGCCTCCTGAGTAGCTGGGATTACAGGCATGCACAACCGTGCCTGGCTAAGTTTTTGTTGTTGTAATTTTAGTAGAGATGAGGTTTCGCCATGTTGGCCAGGCTGATCTCAAACTCCTGATCTCTAGTGATTCTCCTGCCTCAGCCTCCCAAATTGCTGGGATTACAGGTGTGAGCCACCGCCCCCAGCATAAGGAGCCTCTTATACCACTGTCTCTTCCCCTATGATTGGGGGCTCCCTGCCTCTAGCTGGGATAATGATGTCCAGACCTGGGAGGAGTCCAGGGCTACCCACCTCTAAAAGTCAGAGGGCAGGAAGCAAGAAACTGTTATAGGGCTGCCCTGGAGGATGCTGGGGTCACCTGCCCCCCAGCTAGAGCTGCCTTTGGCCTGGCACCTCCCCTCCCCAGAGGCTGGTGCCTGCCTCCCAGCCCTTCTTGGATTGGGTGGAGGTTACCGTCTCCTTCACCTTGCTCAGCTTCTCCTGCAACTCCTTTACTTGCTGCTCCAACTGCAGTGTGCTCTTGTTCTTGTTGTTCTGGACAGAAAGAAGCAATCAGTGGCCATTCACTGCAGCTGGAGACCCCTGAACTTGGTGTCTGCCTCCCATGCCCCGGGGAGGTAGAGGCAGCTTAGAAAAATCATCCCCTCTCCCCGACAGCCATCAGAGCAGGGCCTGATGAGCTCTGGCTCACAGGTACCTTTAGAAGTACCATTTCATGTGAGGGCTACACTGCCCCATTTTACAGGTGGGGAAACAAAGGCCTGGAGGGCTAGGGATGAGGGCAGGCTCCCCAGGTGGGGCAACCCACCAGATCCTCGAAGCTGCACTGTGGCTCGGCCAGCTGCTTGTTGAGCTTCTGGTTCCGGGAGAGCACGAGCCTCTCCTCCTGCTTTCGCAGCCTCTCCTCTTGCTTTTGTAGCCTCTCCTCCTTCTCCCACAGCCTCTCTTCCTTCTCCTGCAGCCTCTCCTCCTGCTTTCGCAGCCTCTCCTCCTCCTTTCGCAGTCTCTCCTCCTGCTTTCGCAGCCTCACCTCCTGCTTTTGTAGCCTCTCACCCTGCCCCCGCAGCCTCTCCTGCTGCCCCCGAAGCCTCTCCTTTTGCTCACACAGCCCTTCCTGCTCCCGGAGCCTCCTCTCCTCCTGCTCCTGGAGCCTCTGCTCCTGTTTCCGAAGGCTCTCCCTTTGTTCCTTGCTCAGGAGACTCAAAGCCTGATTGTTTTCCCCCTGAGATTGGAGATTTCCCATCAAACTCTCCACCTCCTTCCTCAGATGTTTGGCCTCATCTTGTAGCTGCTCCACCTCAGAGGGCCCTCCTGGAGGCACTGAGGATGGGGGCTCAGCTGAGAAAGGAAGCAGACAATAAGGGCCTCTGGATTCCCCACCACCACCTTCCCCCCCCCAAAAAAAAACCAACCGTTCTCTTGATGCACAGCTCCTCTCAGGCTTCCCAAACTTGGCCTCACTGCTAATGATTCCTCGCACCCGATGGTAGCCAATTTCCAAGCCACTTTCAGATAGAGAGCACTGTGGGTGGCTGACAACGGGCACTCCTCCCTCTTTGCTGATGGGGACCCTGAGGCTCATGGGGATGACAAGACTTGCTGTCTCCTGGCACAGACCTCTTTCCCTCTGTCTCAAAGCCCTTCCATCCACCCACCTCTCTGGGGCATTCTAAGGCACCCCACAGCCCTCTGATGCCAGTCCTGCTCCCAGGTCACAACAGCCCCATCTTACCCATCTGGTTTTTGAGTTCAGACAAGCTCCTCTCCAGCTCCTGTATCCGATGTGTGTCACGCTTCTTCTCCTCCTTCAATGTGTGAGCCTGCCCAAAGCACAGGGGGAAAGGGCCCTGGAGAGAGGGGCTGGTGGCTGGACAGGCTACCATCTCCCTCTCTGCCCCCACCTCCACAAAGCCCAGACCCATGACCACCTCTGGCTGTACTATTCCCATTTTACAGATGCCCAGAAAGATCCAGTGACCTATCTAAAGTGGGGGCTGAAGGGTCAGGTCTCACCTCCACCGACATTTTCCACATCCTCTCCTGCCATCGGGCCCTCTCTCCTTTTATATGTTGAGCATATTCATCTCTCTCTAGCTGGACTTGTTTGAGTGACTCTGTCACCTGCAAGAATGGGCACAGAAGTTAGGAAGGGCTGTCACTAGTCTTCACCTGCTCCTGGCCACCTGGAGTCATCTTCCTTCCACATCCTTCCCTCTGCAAAGTCTCACCTGTGTCACGTGTGCGTTCAGCAGTGCCCGCTCCTTTATGGACTGATGTAACTGCCGCTGGAGAACTGCTTCACTGCAGCTCGAGGACTGGATGGTGAAGAGTGAGAAGTTTCGATCTGGGAGCCCGGGCAGTGCCCCTTAAAAGGGCTAGGGCTAGGCTTAATATACAACTCGGTCAGTAAAGATCAAGGCATTTCCAAGCCCATGGTCTGGTTTTCAAAAGAACTCAGTAAAGTTGGAAGGGACAGGGAAAGAAATTGAATTTACAGCTGGCTAACAGAGGCCCAGAGAGTTCAGATAATATTGCTGTTGTTATTACTGTTATTACTACCACTGTTTGAGCCGTCATGGAGTGCTTCACCAGGTTCCATGCTACAATCCCATTTCATCCTCACAAACACCACGTGAGACAGTTACTAGGATTACCTCTATTGTGTAGATGAAAAACATGGAGTATTCGAGGTCAAGTTCTTGCCTAAGATCACTTAGACAGAGCTGGGATTTGAACACCCAGGTCTATCCAATTCTCTAAGCCCATTTTTTCTTGTTGGGGATGGGGGCACAGATAGAAAGGGGGAAATTAATCTTTTGTTCACTTTTTGAAAGGATGATACATTTGCATAGTCCAAAACTCAGTAGGTACAGAAGGGAAGTGTCTCCCAGCCACCCTGTTACTCTCTCCTGAGTTTTTTACGAACACTTGCAGACATGTTTTATGTATATTATCATAGTATGTACAGACACACACACACACACACACTACACACACACACCCCTTACCTCTCTCTACAGAAATGGTAACATACTAAAGGTACTCTACTATACCTTCACAGTACAAGTACCCAATACCCCACCTAGGACTTGGCCAAGGCCACAACCAGGTAAGGGCAGGGCAGGCACTTGGCCTCCAAGCTCTGCGTTCAGTGCTCGCTCCCCACAGTGCCCCCCAACTCACCCACAGCAGCTGACTCAGCCCCAGGCTGCCTCTAACAACCATACACAAAAGCAGCGAGAAATGACCATGCTGCCTTCTGGGCAGGACACTCCATCCTGCAGAAGGGACCTTTAGGCTCACTCCTCCATCTGGGAAGCCAGGCTGCCAGGGGATGGGGCTGCTGGTTGGACTCACCCTGTCCTCTTCCTGCTGCTGTGTAGACACAGCAGAGAGAGCCCACTCCAATTCTTTAATACACCACAAAGAGTGTTGCAGGTGGCCAGCCAGATCCTTGGACTCTTCTGTAATGACAGAGGTTGAGATGGGACCCAAAGGACTCCCCTTAAAGACCTGTCAAAGTGACAGGTTGAAGGATGACAGGGTGCCCAGATTCCCACCTTCGAAGTGTCGGGCAGCACGTTTAGTATGGTAAAGGGTGGTCTTCAAGTCTGCCTTTTCCAACGTGAGAATGTTGATTGTCTGGAATTGCATGTTTGGGAGAAAAGCCAAGCAAGCGCTGAAAGAGAAGGAAAGAAACATTCTCTGAAGGACAGGAGAAAACTCCCCACCTTCCCACTCACCTCTAACTGCTCCGTTTGTGCTTTGTGTATTTCACTGTTGGTTTTCTTTTCCTATAGGAAGAGGAAGACAGAGCTCTTACCAGGGGGAGGCAGAGATGGCACAGCAAGAGACATGCCCCCAGAATGCCACCAATGCCCCAGGACAGGGCCACCAATGCCCCAGGACAGGCCCACCCATGGGACCAGGTTATCAGGGACCCTGTGGGCATGGGGTGGAATCTGAGGGGTGAGCCTTCTTTCCCAGGCTGGGGGTGGGTGAGACGAGACTGGCGCCTCTACATCTGAGTGCCCCCCAAACCCAGCAGTCATGTTGTGAGCAAACAAAGAAATCACGTTACTTCTTCCAGCTGATGTTCCACTTGTTTCTTCTGTTGTTTCTGTGGGGAGAGTCAAATTCAGGTGACTGAGGGTGGCCCCCTCAACTCTATTCCCCAGACCAGGAAGCGGTAGGCAGGGGCCAGAAATGGATTTTAAAGGCAAAGTTCTCAGACCCAATGGCAACATGAACTGGTCAACCCTCCTCAAGCTCCCAAGGACAGAGGGTGTGGGTCTTTGTTGGTTTTTGCCCACAGCCACAGAACTCAAAGTCTGAATCTGGATTCTCTCAAAAGTACAGGAACATAAACCTCTAGAGACGGAGTCTGAGAAAGGCCCACCCTTCTGCCAGCTTGTGATTTAGAAAGGTGCGTTCATTCAAGGAACATTTACTGAGCACATACAGGCCAGGTACGGTTCTTCACGGCAGAGATACAGGACAGAAAAGGACAGACAGGAGCCCTTGGCCCTGAGGTTTCCATTCTAGGGGCCTTTAAATCTTGGACTCTCAGAGCTAACAGAGACCTTTGATACTCTCTACCTCTTCCAGAAACATGAGCCCAAGGAGGAGAGGTGGCTTGTGCAGACTCAAAGAGCAAATTAGGGATTGAGTCAGGGCAGAAATATGGGGCCCCTGACAATCCTCACTTCCCTGAGAGGCGACAACCCCAGGGTGTGTGTAGCAAGGACTGGAGCAGGGATGTCTGAAGAAGAGAGAGTCAGCAAAGAGGGCAGCAACAGAAGAGCCATGTTGCATGCTCCTTGCTCTGGGGTCCCCCCAGGTGAGACCTGAGTACTCCAGCTCCCCATTTGCCCTTTGCACCAGGGGCCCTCAGCCCCTTTCTTCAGGGCCCCAAGGGGAAACTAAGGCCCAGGATTAGCAGCGTGGAATCAGGGGACCCCACTGGACTCTTACCAATGATTCTATGTTTTTATTTAGTTGATTGATTGTTGCGGAGCTTGAGTCCAGGGCTACTTCCAGTTCTTGGTACTGGCTCTGAGGCGCATGCAGAGAGGAGTTGGAGGACAATTGCAGGGAAAGGTAGAGAGAACAATCATTAGGGCTGTGGTGTGTGTGGGCTGTCTCAGCTGGCAGAGGGGCACCCAGCCCCCGCTGTGAGAGGAGGTTGGAGGGCTGGTCTGCAGAGTCACTGCACCTCAGCCCAGGGCCTCTTACTTCCAGATCCTTCAGGGTAGCAGATGATGCAGGGGTAATAAAAATGAGAAATTCAAAAAAACAAAAACTTACATGGGAAACAGTTATGGACATAAAGTATAAAAACAGCAAGGGACCAGGCATGGTGGCTTGCACATGTAATCCCAGCACTTTGGGAGGCAGAGACGGTGGATCACTTGAGGTCAGAAGTTCGAGACCAGCCTGGCCAACATGGTGAAACCCCATCTCTACTAAAAATACAAAGATTAGCTGGGCATAGTGGCAGGTGCCTGTAATCCAGCTACTCAGGAGGCTAAGGCAAGAGAATCGCTTGAACCCGGGAGGCAGAGGTTGTAGTGAGCCGAGACTTCACCACTGCACTCCAGTCTGGGTGACAGAGTGAGACTTTGTCACAAAAAAAGGGGGGAAGAAAGCCCTAAATCCCACATGCCTGCTCTGTACATTATTCCCAAATTATTTTTAAACTTTAAGGTATGTCTCATCATTTTGAAGATGACAAAAGATGCAGGGAAGGAAAAAACCCTATCAGTCAAGCAGGTGAAGAAGTGGACATAAACAGGCTGAAGGTTAATGGCAGCAACATAAAATAAGCCAGAGGCAAAGTATCCCCCAAACCAGAGAAGCCTCAGGGGCATGCACAGCTGCAGGCAGCAAGCCAGAGAGGGGTCTCGGCACTGCCTCACCTTCCACTTGTTCAGTGGGGGAGTGCTACCCCATTGGAATGGTTAAGGTTGGACACCAGCACCTTCAGAATGTCCTGAATCTACAGGAGGTGACAAGGGAAAAACAAGCGCAGGAGGCGAAAGACAGAAGTGACTTAGAGAGAAGCAAGAAAGTCAGGGTAGGAGGAAGATGGGGGTTCAGGAAAAGGAAACGCTGAAGAAGAGCAGAGGAGATTAAAACCATGGCCTGTCCCATTCTTCCAAATGGCCACCTGCTGCCTTGCCAGGGGCAGGAACAAATAGGTGGAAAAGTCCCCTGAGTGATGCAGTCACAGAGTGGAGTCAGCTGACCAATGCAGCTCTTAAGATGCTCACTGGACCCCTCTCCTCAGGCCCAGGACATGGGCGATGAATCTGGTAGAGCTCCAGACCTCCATTCCATTAAAATAAAAAACAGACTTCTGAGTAAGGGTTCACTTGAACTAAGGGGGCTCCAGCTAAAAAACAAGTTTGAAAGACACTGATCTTATCCAGTATCATCTTACAGAGGAGGAAACTGAGGCCCAGGGGAAGAAGTGATTTTTCTGTGGTCACCCAGCAAGCTGGTGGCAAGCTAGATCTTCTCTTACTCCTAGTGCCTGGGACTCTCCTCACCACAACCTGGGGCCCTTTCAGTGACTCCTAAAGGGACAGCTTGATGGTAAGTGACAGTACTCATTGGCCCAGCAGTCCCTTGAGACTGGGGATGAGGAAAATCAAGCAGCAATGACCATTTCCTGGGTGTCTTGGGTGTTTACAGCAGGCATGTACTAGGGATTCACATAAAAACAACGACAATAAGAAGTCTCATTTAAACTTCACAAATGGAAGTCAAACCATACTACCCCTATTTTACAGATGTGAAAAGAGAGGCCCAAAGAGCTCAAGCAATTTGCCATAAATCAGATCCCTAGCAGACGGAGAGGCAGGACTCAAACCCAGAATTCTTAACCAGTACCCAGCAACCTTAACAATTACCCTCTACTGCCCCTTGGGCCCCCTGTCCCCAGGAGCCTGGCCAGCCAATACTCACATCCCCAGGTGAGTGGCAACCACCAGAAGTGGTTGTCTGAGGGCCACCGCCAGTTTTTTTCTTTTTCATCTTCGCTCCTGCCGGAACACCAGGGCTGTTCCTCTGCTGATAGTCTTTTAACTGTGAGAAGGAAGAGCAGTAATACTCATGAGAACTACCAGCCCCTACAGCCACACCCTCCTTTACAGTTTTCACAAAATACTCATACATCATCTGATTTAATGCCACCAACAACTGTACAAAGTGTTGTCGCAATCACTTAGTGACTGAGAGGGATTGATGATATGGCTAAAAAAAGTAGGGGGGCAATAATGGAACTTAAACTCAGTCTTCTGACTCCAAGTTCTGGGGTTTTGCCACAAATCAGTAGCTGCCAGGGACCGAAATCAGAGGCAGAGGTAGAAAAGTAAACATTAAGTAGGCAGGAACTCTATACTGTGTGGTTTAGAGTCATACATCCTCACACATCTGTTAGTGTGAAGAAGTGCACCAGTACCTCTCAAACTTTTATATCAATGTGTCCTCATGACAGAAGGCAGCTTTTTTTGTTAAATCTAGGAATTTATCAGAAAGAGGACAACCCAAGCCTCATTTCAGAGAGAAGTCTGGTATACTCTTAGAAACCTATGTGACTGTCATCCCTAAGTACATTAATGTTTTCTGTCTCTCAAGAGAATCAAGGGAAACTGATGCTTCAGAAAGATCTCCTACATTTATCCTGTGGCACACAAAGTGCCCCAGGTTGAGATGATATGAGGAAGATTCAAGCTGTCAAGTTCAGTTTCCCAAGATCTATTCCACAGAAGATGAGCAAATCTCACTTCAGAAACCACTGACTAAAGGGCAGTCTGGTCCCAGAACCACGGAATATTAGAATATGAGGTGGAGAACTCAGAAAAAAATGTTAAAGTCTCTCTGGAGAGTAGAAGCCTGGGAGAAAACCAAACCAAACCCGTTCTCCCATTGCCATCCAGAGAAACTGTCAACATTTTGAGCTCACGGGCGAAGTGTAGGCTTTTCACACTGCCAATGTCTATGTGAAGGGAGTAAGGCAGCCTGAAACCTCTTGCTTGTAGGTCCCATGGTCCCCATTCCCCTTCCAGCTGGAAATTTGTGCTGTGACCAGAGGAACTAGAAATGGGGTGAGAATGCCAAGGGCACTGGGTCGTAAGATCAAAGTCTGGTCTTGCAGCAGTAATGACAGTTCCTAGGGGGACTGTGACATCACTACATTCCACTCCTCCTGGGTGTTGGGGGAACCACATCAGTGTGATGGCTGAGTTGCCGATCCACGATGGTGGAGGGGGATGTAGGGCCAAGACCCAGGTCCTTGGAGATGCCAGCCCAAAGAGGCCAGGGAGGTCAGGCTTGAGTCAGCAGGAGGAGAGAGTAGAGTCTGCAGCAGGGAACCCCAGGAATCACCAGCCCAAAGTCACCGAGGGATGACTGGCAATGTAGGGACTGGGGCTGCAGCTGGGGGACCCAGGTCCTTGGAGAGGTATGCCCAAAGAACCCAGGGAGGTCGGGCTTGGGGCGGCAGGATGTGAGGGCCAAGTATGGAGCGGTGATCCCCAGGAGTTGCCCACCCAAAGTCACCCTGGGGTGACTGGTGAGGACAGGGGCTGGGCTGCTTGCTGAAGGGGTGGGGCTGACTGCCAAGACTTTGGTTGGGGGAGCCCAGAGGCACCAGGGTCGGGGGGCCCAGCCTGGTGTGCCTCAGGAGTGATATGGACTCTGGCAGTGGCCTTGTCATCAGAGGGGTCTCTGGTTCGGTTGGGGCACCATGACCTGGTGTGTTTTACCTTTTTCTTGGCTGCTGCCAATTTGCTCTGTCGAGTTTCTTCTAACATCATGGGGTGGGGAGGGAGGCAGGGTTGGGGCCACATCAGCGAACACCTCCAGTCACTTACTGGGCAGCTGTGTGACTGAGCCAGAGGAGGCGTAACCAGGACCCCACTAGAACACAGAATAGGGGCGTGGCCTTAATGCTCCAAGCCCATTGGTCAATGAGAAAGATGAAAGGGAAAGGAGGTGTGGCCAGGCAGCAGTGTGTCCAGAGGAACCTGTGGCATCACAAGGGAAGCTGTCCATGCAATTGCTGTCCCTGCCCACTTGGGGCGAGGGGTGTGGCCTGCTTACTCTGGGAGCGGGGAGGGGCCACCCACTCCAGGAGAGGGGAGGGGCTGGCTTTTGCTTTAAAACTTTAAAAATAAACTTTAAAATATACATGTGTTTATACTTTATATATATGTGTATCAGTGTGTGTGTGTCTACGTGTTCCTCCAGAGCTGTCTTCATTATCCAGCTTCTATGCATGGTCTGTGATTTTGGCCTACATTTTTCATCTTCAGATGGAGTCCAAGAATTACCAGTATTACCTCAATTGAGACACAAATCGTATAAAAATGGAAAATCCATAGTATGTTTGATGATTAATGAAGCAGACTATATTATCCAACATTCCAATAAGGTAAAATAATCACAAGGATTTCTCTCTTTTGGAAAAACATTTCTCTTACTCTCCTACATTATTAAGATTTTTTTTAAACAAGAAACATGTCTAATATCTTTAAAAACACAAAGCTTTTGGGCCAGGTGTGGCGGCTCACCTTAGGTCAGGAGTTCAAGACCAGACTGGCCAACATGATGAAACCCTATGTCTACTAAAAATACAAAAACTATCCAGGTGTGGTGGTGGGTACCTCTAATCCCAGCTACTCAGGAGGCTGAGGCAGGAGAATCACTTGAACCTGGGAGGCAGAAGTTGCAGTGAGCCAAGATCATGCCACTGCACTCCAGCCTGGGTGACAGAGTGAGACTCCATCTCAAAAAAAATAATAATAATAAAATAAAATAAAAACACAAAACTTTCAATTTAATAAGCACTCAAAGCTCTTTACCAGTTTAAAGCAAATACAAGGCCTATTTTTCTAGAATCACCTGGCCTCTCTAAGCCTTGCAAATGAAACTGAATTTCTCACTTGATACTTGGCTATGACTTGCAATCACGAAAACCAAGAATTGTGTTATGTCACTGTGCATTGCTTGTTACCTGAATTCCACACTAGGCTGGGATCAAGGGTTGAATTTTTCATGATTTGCTCCATAACCTGTGAGCTTCTTATCCCACACCAAACTAAGCTTTTTTCTAGAGTTCTACAATTTACAGTTAGTAGACAAGAGTGGTTCTCCGTAATGTAGTCTCTGGACTAGCAGCACCAGCAGAACCTGAGAACTTTTTATAAGTGCAAATTCTCAGGCCCCACCCTGGACCTGGTGAATCAGAAACTCTGGAGTAGGGCTCAGCAATCTGTGCTGCAGTAATCCCTCCAGGTGTTCAAGAACCTCTGGCATACAGCAGGTAGAAAAATGTGTTTCCTTCTGTAGGTCCAAAGCCAGGGATACCACATGTTCTGTCTTGATATGAAACAATGACATGCAATTAAAAGACATAAATCTCCTTCCTGCTCCCACCCTCCATCCAATGTGTTCTATTTTTATGAGTTAAATAAGAAAACAAGTGGCAATCAGAGATTTAGTCTAAAAAGTATATTTACAAGTGTCAGTTGTCATCCAGCCTGATCTCATACAGTACCATTTACACCCTCTTACCTCTCAAGTTTTAAAAACGTATCTTCCCAATGTAAGTCTCAGGCACACTAGCAGTTCTATAATAAAACACCAAGTAGATCGGAATGTCCAAACTTACCAGAGAAGAAAAGTGGAATCATTGGCTGTATTTTCAAATTGCATTTAACAGGAAATGTAAGTTTTGAATTTTTTTCACCTTCATGCTTCCAAGTTAATAGAATTAAACTAGAATACTCCATTCTTTCAAAACCTCTAGCCAGGCAGTTTCACTGTATTACTTCTCACTTTCAATGGGTATAAAGCAGAGTCCTGGTAGGCACATTTTGTATACATGCAAAGATGCAGAACTAAACAGTTCCACCTGTTCAATATTAAAACAAAAGTCCTGCAAACCTCGGATGGCGAGTGTAATACTTCAGCACTAGCACCAAAGTCTCAAATATGAAAAGATACCAAGAACACACCACTAGCAAACAAAATGAGCTCTCGGCCGGGAGCAGTAGTTCACGCCTGTAATCCCAGAACTTTGGCAAGCCAAGGTGGGAGGATCACTTGAAGTCAGGAGTTCAAGACCAGCCTGGGCAGCATAGTGAATTCACATCTCTATAAAAAGTTTTAAAAATTAGCTGGGCTACTTGGGAGGCTGGGGTAGGAAAATTGCTTCAGCTCAGGAGTACAAGGCTGCAGTAGCTATGACCATGCCACTGCACTCCAGCCTGGGTGGCAGAGCAAGACATAGGTAATTACAGTCTGTCCTGCTCCTATTTACATTAAAATCACTAAGTTAAAATGCTTTCAATCAGCAGGATAAAAATTAAGTGAAATGTGACTTTGGAGGTTGGCCAGAAAATAGGCAATGGAGAAACAGGCACTTCCCACAAGAACAAAAATGGCCAATAAGCATATAAAAAAGATTCAGGGCCGGGCCTGGTGGCTCACACCTGCAATCCCAGCACTTTAGGAGGCCAAGGCAGGTGGATGACTTGAGGTCAGGAATTTGAGACTGGCCTGACCAACATGGTGAAACCCCGTCTCTACTAAAAAACACAAAAATTAGCCAGGCATGGTGGCAGGCACCTGTAATTTCACCTACTCAGGAGGCTGAGGCAGGAGAATTGCTTGAACCCAGGAGGCAGAGGTTGCAGTTAGCTCAGATCGCACTGTTGCACATCAGCCTGGGTGATAGAGCAAGACTCCATCTCAAAAAAAAAAAAAAAAAAAAAAAAAATTCAAAAGCACTAGAAACCAAAGAAATGTAATGAAAACAATGAGATGTTCTGCCTAAATACCAGGAAAGAGGGCAAAGCAAAGGCGGAAACTGGAGCTCTGCCCCTGTTGCTGGGAGTATAAACTGAACCTTTTTTTCTGCAGGATAATTTGAAAATTTTATTAAAAATCCTCAAACTGTTTGTTATTGTCCTCCAGAAATCCTACTTCTATGAATTCAGTCCAAAAATGCTTGCTTGAGTCCATTAAAATATATATATAAGAACATTTACTTCAGGGGTGGAAATGATTAGCTTAATATACATCAAGCTTTTAAAAATGATGATGCCAAGGATATATTTACTGCCATAGAAATATGCCCAAAACATAGTGACAAAAGACTATATATTATGATTCTACTTTTTAAAGTGTTTATGTGCATTAAAAAAGTATAAAAAGCAACAAACAAGAATGTTTTGAGTGGCAAAATTCAATACTTTTCTTCATATTTTGTCTTCCGAATTATTACAAAAAGAATGTGATTTTCTTTATAATCAGGGAGAAGTATTACTTTCATTTATTTCTATTTAAATTTCTTTTCTTTTCCTTATTTTTTTCTCATGGATGTATCACATGTAGTCTAGAGAGCTTGAATCCCTGCCTCTTGAGGTAAATCAGCCCATTTCTGTCTCTATCAGTTTGCCTTTTTTGGACATTTCAAATCAGTGGAATTATACAATATGTGGTCTTGTGTCTGGCTTTTTTACTTAGCTAATGTTTTTGAGGTTGGTCCATGACATATAACAGGTACCGCAGCACCTTCTGGGCCCAGATTGTGCCTTCTCAGAAGTCTGGGAGGCAGGGCCCCGCCTGGCCATAGCCTTCTTGCTCTGCTCCAGGCACTCCTAGCCCCAAAGCCTCCAGCCCCCTGGACGCCTCCATCCCCGGCTATGCCATGGCTCTCCTCATTCTAGGCCTCCTGCACGTCACATTCGCCCTTGTCCTGGTAAGTGTCTGGCTGGGCCTGGGCTCCTTCCTGAGGGGCAGGTTGAGCCTTTGACGCCTTGAGCCTTTGAGCCAAGCTGAGGAGTGAGCAGGCCCCTTTACACCCCTGATTCCCCGACCCAAGCCCAGCATCTCCTCATCCTCCAGCTGGGGCTGCAGGGTTTGGGGCCAGGGGGCTGGGCCTGATCCCAGTGTCCCCGCCCTTCTTGTCAAGGTGCTAAAGTGGAGGGTCTCCCTCGGGGTGTTCAGCCTGGGAGCTTAGATGCGCACAGTGCGGTACAGAGGACTCTCTCCAGACAGGTAAGTGGAGGGCAGTTCTCCCTGACCCCGCCCCAATTGTTTGCTCTGGGTGGGGTCCACCACACCCCCTGCCAAGGCCTTCTGTAAACACTCCCCGGGGGCTGTCATTGGCAGCGCCTGGGTGGTGCAGTCAGTGAGCCAGAAAAGCTCCCCACTACTGTGGGCAGTGGCCCAGGCAGTCAATCAGACTCCCCCAAGCAGGCCCCAGCTACCCCTCGCCTGTTCCCCGCTGCCTCCCACCAACCCTAGAAATGATGCTGGGGGCCGACAGAGACTGAACTTAGGAGCACGGGAGGCCAGGAGACCTGGGACAGAGAACAGGAGGGGTGGGGAGGGAATCTTCCTTCCCCCACTTCCCACTGCATGAGGGCCAGACAGTGGCGCCTCCAGGTCCTGGAAGGACATGTGTGGACCCAACTCAGTTTCCCCTTTGTCTCGTGGCCTCTCTTCTCCCTCCCCCAGGGCCAGGTGGATGTGGGAGGAGACGCAGCACCGTCCTGGGCGCACTCACACTCATTCCTCACTCCTGGCCTTCATTCCCTTTCCTCTACACACAGGTGACCCCTCACGCTGCTGTTCCCTCTGCTGAAACCCGAACTCCAAACCTCTCCTCTCCCCGCCTTCACCTTGCCCCACGGCTTCCACAGACAGTGCCTCAACCCTGAGGAATGAATCCGGAGTTCCAACACCACTGACTTTCCCCGGAGCTCAGAGCCAGAGAGGGCCAGGGTCCAGCCGGAGGTCACACAGCCAGGGCTTCTTCCCTCCGAAACCCCCAAGGACTGGACTTGCAGGGCTGGGACAGAGGTGGGGTGGGGGAAAGCAATGCCTTGTCAACCCACGCGGGGAGCCCCACTCCCATCCCCAAGGTGCATAAAGTCGAGGAACACCCCTGCTCCCGCGTCCATGCTCACTCAGGGTCCTGCTCCAAGTGCTTGGCACTCACACCAGCCTCCCACCCTCCATGTCACAGGTATCGGTCTCATTTACAGAGGGGGAAATGGTGGCCAAGAGCCTCCCCCAGCACACACAGCTAAACCACACAGAGGACTTAGGCACAGCTGAGGGATCTGCAGTCTCTGCTGCCCCTCCTGCCACCAAAGCGTGGTCCTGCTGCCAGGTGGCAGGAAGGGGACGGAAGCCCTCCTCAAAGAGGGCTGGGGCAGGGGCACCCTTATGCCTGCCTCATCCAGCCCAGGGCTGGAGAGACTGTCAGTCCTAAGAGAAATGCTGGCCCTTTGAGGGTATGAAAAAGTCAGGAAGCAATCCAAAGTTGGTATTTAAAATATTGATTTCTAGATACTTAGACAGTCATATGGTGTGAGGAGCTGGGAGGGCCCCAGGGTAGAGCCCACAAGAGGAGGAAGAGTGGGAATGGAGGCTGCTGAGGGCAAGGCCCACCCCCCTCCCTGACCCCCCAAACCCAGCCATAGAGCCAGTCAGCCTCAGGCCAGAGGGTGTGAGCCACGGGGGCCCTGGTGCTCTACAGTGGATCAGAGCCACTGGGTGTGGGGGGTCTTCCAGGGCAGGTGTGGGACCATCAGTGAAAGGTAAGGCAGGCTCCCAGGACAGAGACTGAGGCCGACCCCTGCAGCCCCACTGTAGGGAGGAACACAGGGATACTCAAGGATATTAATCTAGAAAGCCCCAGCAGCTCCTGTGCCCATCAGGACACCATTGAGGCTTGGCGGTGGCGCAACCCAGGAATGGTCTTTGAACACATGACCTGGAAGAGGGAGCCAAGGATAATCCTGGCCCAAAGTCTCCCCTACCAGCAGGCAGCAGGCAGGCCCAATGAGGGGACCCCAGGAGCCCAGACCATGAGCTTACCTGGCCAAAGACAGCAGCCAGCACCAAGACATCAAAGAGGGCAGGTAGAAAGATCATCACATCGGAGTTGACTGCAGCCGGCAACAGGTTCCTCTGTATTCTGGAACACACAGGCCTTTCCTTCCTATCCCTGAAGCACCCCTGTCCCCACCCCAGCACCCCAAAGACCAGCCTAATATATGCATTTGTCCTGGGTCAGCCCCACTGTCCAAGCAACTATAATTTCTGACTAGAGAGCCAGGGCAGGGCAGGGTGTAGGAGGGGTCCCTGGAAGATGCTCCCCAGAATGCCCTGATGCCTAAAACGTTCCCTGTTGGGCCTTCTCAGGGAGGGAGGGTTAAGGCAGCCTTCTTCCCTCCAACTACCTCCATCACCACAAGAGCCCTTACAGGCATCACGGGAGAGAACTGGCTCACTGGAGCCAGGACCAGCGTGGACACAGCCCTGGGGCTGAGGGGCTAAGTGGGCTCTGGGAGACCGTCACTCTCTCTTCAAGCTTTGGTCTCCTGGCCCTCTACAAGCCAGGCTGTTTCAGGCTTTGCAGGAGGCCTTGCGCAGAGACACAGTTCAAACACAGCTGGTGAACACAGCGGGCTTTAGGGAGGTGGCACTACCTGGGGGTGGGGGCTAGGTAACAGGGAAAGGAGGCTCTCGGGGTAGCATGGCCTGTCTGGAGGTGGTGCAATGGGACCTGCACCATGAGAGGGGAGAGGGTCCACCTGGAAGAGTGGATCAGCCAGATGGCCACCAAGCTGGATGGCCACCGCCAGAGCCTGCAGGACAGCAGAAGGGGCTGGAAAGAGACAGAGGACAGCTGAGGGGCAGGCAATGTGGGTTCTTCCATACAGACACATGAGTCTTCCCTAAGTGGGTCTTCACCATGGGGGCGAGGGGGCATTCAAGTCACACCTCCAGCCCACCTCAAACCACCTCAGGAGGCCACCACCAACTCACACAGGCCAGCTGAATTGCCACAGTGATCCCAGAACAGCACAGCCCTATCCTTCAGATGAATAAACAGAGGGAGAGATGCATCTCACAGCCAGGAGATGGGACTCAGACCCAGGTCCAGCTGCAGTGCTGCCTCGATGGCTCTGCCTGCAGCTCCTCTGGGACTCAGTTCCCGCTAACAAGTGAGCACTTGAGTACAGGTGAAATAGGTGCTATTATTCCCATCTGGCTGCTGGGGAAAGGGAAGACAGGCACAAGTGACTTGCCCAAGGCCAAAGTGACAGGGCTGGTTCAACCCCATCTGTCTCCGCCAGCACATCCCCATGGCAGAGGCTATACTGTGATCCAAACCTGGAAGGTAGCACTCCTTCCAATATCCCACCCAGGGCACAGAGCATGCAGCCTCATGTTTGGGGAGGTGACAGTGTGGGGAGGTGACAGTGTGGGAAACAATCCGGCTAGGCCAAGGTCTCATGGAGCCCAGCGTTCCCTAGGGCCAGGAGAGCACTGGAGCCCACGCCGACACCCATTGGAAACCTGGAATCCGCACCTGCAGGAGATCAGGAGAGGAGTTCAGCCTCCGATGCCCTTGCAGCAAGGTGAGACAGGCACAGGTGGGCGCCCTGCTTCTAACCAGCCTCAGGTGGGCAGGAAGCAGATCTCCTGCCTGACCTTCCTCTCCTGCCTCCCCCAAGCAGAGGGGAAGGGGCAGCCACCCATCAGGCCATTGCCCAGATTGAAGCCGCTGAAGCTAGGTCCCAGCAGGTGAGTGTGACTCCTGACTATCCCAGGCCCGGGCCAAGGCAGTCCTGTCTCTGGTGGGGACCTGGTAGACAGGAGATGTGATGTTCCCGAGTGGCTCTATAAACCTCTTATTGAGGATAGTCAAGGAAATGGGCAAGACCATAATACTCAGCCAAGAACCTGGCAGGCACAAGGGGGACCAGGGGCAGGTAAAAGTCAGTTTGGGCCCAGGCCTGGCCCCTGGAAGGCTGGTGGACGAAGGGCCAGCCATGGTGAAGGGGAATGGATGGCCACAGGCTGGGTGGTCAGGGCTGTCAGCTCCTGCAGCCCCTGCAGAACGTCCGCCCAGACCTGGCTCTGCACTCAGCCTTCTGCCTGGAGCCACAGGTGCCTGGACACTGGCCTCAAGTAGGGATGGTGGTAGGAAAGGCACTTGTGGCCACATGTGCACACCTAAGCATGGGACAGAGGGGTATCGTGCCCCAAAGAGACCATAGAGGTCGAGAACTTAAGCAGATGTGACACCATCAATAAACCCCCTTGTCCTGGGTCACATCAATTAAGTCAGAGCCTACCCTGACCCTGAAGCTGCAGCTCAGTCTGGTTGAGACTCACAAAAGAGATGTTAGTGCTGGGCAGAGGGCCTGGGCCAGCCTGTGATGTCCAGCAAAGCTGTGGGCTGGACAAGAATCTCTGAAGATTAGTCCAGGACAAGGCTGTGCCTGGGCAGGGAGTGGGGACAACGCCCAGCGGGCAGGAGGCCTAAGGACCTTTAACTAGGTAGGGTGCCCGATCAGGATATGCAGAAGAGAAGGTGGCAAGGCAGCATTCTGCCCGAGGCCAGGCTATAAACCTAGGGACTGCCTTGTCTAGCCTAAACCATGCTGCCGCCCAGATGCCATCATTGAAATGTGAGGCAGGGCTGGGAGAGCCCCCAGACCCCTCATCCCTCCTGCCCCAAGCTGGTTCCCATCCCTCACCAGAAGGAAAGTGAACTCTTCTATGGGGCACAGCCTGCCAGGTTCTCTATCACCTCTTAGAAGGGGCAGCGGGGAGGGGGGCTGCAGCTGGGTGAGAAAGAACCCGGGTCCACTCTGTCCCTACCTGACAGGTGACCTCTGGCAAGCTGCTTTCTTTGCCTGGGGCCAAGGAGAGTCACAGGGGAGGAGCCAGGTTAAGAGGGCTCCACCCTGGAGCCAGGAGCTACCCACAGAGAAAACCCCCCATCCTCCCAATTCTGCTCTCAGCTCATGCTGCTGGGATAACATCCTCCCCATCAGAGAGGCTGTGGGAGGCAGAGGCTGACCTTTGCTCCTTCAGGCACCTCAGTGGGTTTGGGTCTGCTTTCATCATGATCAGGGAGTGGGTCCCTGGGATCACAAAGGTGAGGGGCAGCTTCTTGGGCTCCAGGTGCTCCAAGGTAGACCCTGAAGGGCACCAGAACTAGAAGGGTGTTGGGGAGGCTGGGCAAGATGGCTCAGTCCTGTAATCTCAACACTTTGAAGGGCTGAGGTGGGTGGATCACGAGGTCAGGAGGTCGAGACCATGCTGGCTAACATAGTGAAACCCCAGCTCTACTGAAACTACAAAAAATTAGCCAGGCGTGGTGGCATGCACCTGTAGTCCCAGCTACTCAGGAGGCTGGGGCAGGAGAATCACTTGAATCTGGGAGGCTGAGGTTGAACAGGGCCAGGACCTGAGCTCTGCCTGGCCATGGTGACTCTGAGCCAGATAACCCTACATTAGTCTCAGTCTGTCACTCTCTCTCATGGGGGATGTCAGCATTACCTCTAGAGTCAAAGTAGGTAAGCCAGGGTAACCAGAGTTCCCAGTAGGGAGCAAGACCAAAGGATTCAGGAGTCGGGCCTGTCCCGGAATGTCAGGCTGGACGAGGGGCTCTGTGAAGCTGGGGCAGCCGAGGGCCTCCCTTCAGGTTACAGGCATCTGGGTCCTGGTCTAGACCCTCATATGCCATCCAGAGACCCAACCCTAGGGACAATTCCTCCCAGGTTGGTAGCAGAGAGTTGATCCTTGTACTCACCCCACCAAAAGCTCTGAAATGAGGGGGCCTGTGGGTGGGGGAAAGACTCTTCAGGAAAAGGATCTCAGGGTCAGGGAAGGTTTGAGCTGGGCGTTAGGGCAGCCAGGGAGATAGGTGACAGGTCGCCTCACAAAGCCTACCAGAGAATGCAGGAGGGACACAGATGTAGCAGTGGGAACGTTCTGGAAGACAGCAGGCAGCCTCCCACTCACCGATGGGGCCGAGTGAGGTCAGGTCCACACACCAGGAGAAGCTGGTATCCACACACCATTGCACTTGGTTTCTTGTTTTAGAGACAGGGTCTTATTCCGTTGCCCAGGCTGGAGTGCCGTGGTGCAATCATAGCTCACTGCAGCCTTGACCTCCTGGGTTCATGCAATCTTCCCACCTCAGCCTCCTGAGTAGCTGGGACTACAGGCGCATGCCACCATGCCTAATTTTATTTTTTATACAGACAGGGTCTGGCTATGTTTCCCAGGCAGATCTCAAGCGATCTTTCCACCTCAGCCTCCCAAAACACTGGGATTACAGGGACAAGCCAGCACTCCTGACTACGCTGGTGCATTTTGGCTGCCATGGTGCACAGGAGGTATGAGCTGGGGGGCCGAATCTGCTCCTGGACCTCTACTCAGGCCTGCACACAGACTGATCCCTGGGCTGCAGGGAGCAGGTGTGGTGAGAACAGAGTGAGCAGAGCAGGCTAGCCAGTGATGGAGACCCAGGCTGGGACTAGGAGAGACAGGGCTCCAACCCTGGGCCTAGTGGCCCTGCCCAACCCCTTGGGGCCAAGATGACTTCCTAGGAAGCCAGGCATGGAGGCCAGCATGCACCTGAACTGAGGACAGAAGATTCTGATGAGAGGGAGGGGGAGGCCTCTGACATAGTTTGGATGCACATATCGTGTTGAAATGTGATCCCCAATGCTGGAGGTGGGGCCTATAGTGTGAGGTGTTTGGGTCATGGTGGGGGATCCCTCATGAATGGCTTAGTGCCCTCCCCATGGTAGTGAGTGAGTTTTCTTATTTTTTTTTTCTTCTTTTTTTTTTTTTTTTTGAGACAGAGTCTCACTCACAGCCCAGGCTGGAGTACAGTGGCACAATCTCTGCTCACTGCAACCTCCACCTCCCAGGTTCGAGTGATTCAATGAGTGAGTTTTCTATTAGTTCACAGGAGAGCTGGCTGTTTAAAAGAGCCTGATGCCCCTCTCTCTTGCTTCCTTTCTCACTATGCGACATGCCTGCTCCCTCTTTGCCTCCTGCCAGGAGTAAAAGCTTCCTGAGGCTTCACCAGACGCCTAGAGATGCTTCTACAGCCTGCAGAAATGTGAGGCAAATAAACCTCTTTTATAAGTTAACCAGTCTCAGGGCCGGGAACGGTGGCTCACGCCTGTAATCACAGCATTTTGGGAGGCCGAGGTGGGTGAATCACTTGAGTTCAGGAGTTCAAGACCAGCCTGGCCAACCTGGTGAAACCCTGTCTCTACTAAAAATACAAAATTAGCTGGGCATGGTGGTGCATGCCTGTAATCCCAGCTACTTGGGAGGCTGAGGCATGAAAATTGCTTGAACCTGGGAGGCAGAGGTTGCAGTGAGCTGAGATCACGCCATTGCACTCTAGACTTGGCCACAAGAGCGAAACTCCGTCTCAAAACCCTGTTTCTACTAAAGATACAAAAAATTAGCCAGGCACGGTGGTGCATGGCTGTAATTACAGCTACTTGGGAGGCTGAGGCAGGAGAATAGCCTGAACCCAGGAGGCAGAGGTTGCGGTGACCTGAGATCTTGTGACTATACTCCAGCCTGGGCGACAGAGCTAGACTTCATCTCAAAAATAAATAAATAACCCAGTCTCAGGTATTCCTCTAGAGCAACGCAAAAGGGACTAACAAGCCTCCACGCTTGGTGTCCACTGGACCTGACACTCAGGGAAGGGCTGGTCTTGACTCTGCCATTAACAGCCAGACTATGACAGAGTTGTTCCCCTGCTCTGCCTCAGTTTGTCCTCTCTCAGTTGAGCAGAGCAGGGATAATTGCTTCTCATGTGGGCCACAGGACAAAACAAAGTCCTGAGTCCCACAGGAAGGTAGGTGGGCTATGTCCAAGGGAAGACAGACCTGGGGCAGTATTTTATGTTCCCGAGGTGGCAGAGGGACATAAAGAAGATGCCTCCTTTGTGGGCAAAGGAGAAGGGAAGATAAGCAGAGAGGCGCCAGACACCCGCCTCACCCCCACCTCCCCCACCCCACACCAGGCCCATTCCCACTTAGCCCCCAACTCAGGCAGCACCGTTCTCCTTACGGTCAGCGTTGACTTCCCAGGCAAGCTGAAGGAAGCTGACAGCTTGGATTCATCAGAGACAGCACGTAGTGTAGGTGATGTGCAGGATGGAAGTGGAGAGGGGACACGGGAACCGTGGTGTCAGGTTGGGGCTGCCAACATGATACCTGCCCAGGCCGTGGGCAGACCATGCTGCTCCACCCTGCCAGATGTGGCCTCTAATACTAAGGTGTCCGAGTTCCAGGCCAGGACTGGAGCCAGACGCCCCTTGGGGACAGGGGACACAGTCCACATAGACATCACCTGTGCTTTGGGCAAAGCCAGATGGACAAATGAATGAAAGGGGCCCTGCTGGAGGGTAAAACTGGGCCTAGACTACTCAGACCTGCCTCTGGGACAGGACGGTCCCATCCTTCCAGTAGATTCCTGAGCTGGAAGCCCACCCAGCCAGGGAGTGGGAAAGGGGTGGCCTGCAGTCTCCCTTGAGTCTGTAGCCCCTCCCACCCAAGGGAGCTCCATAAAAAAGATGCAGAAACACCACGTGCTCCTCCCAGCTGCTGGCTGCTTCCTGGCATGGCCTCCAGGACCCTGGATGAGTCAAGATGGGGCTGCCAGCAGCTGGGGGCAGGAGGAAGCTGGGTCCCCAGGGTGGACGCCTAGCAGGAACATGCAGGCGTGGCGAGTGATGGGCCGTCAGGGCTGAGCCCCTTCAGCCCAGGGGGCCTTGGTGACACGCCTGCTGCTGAGCTCAGCCCAAGGAGTCAGGGCCTGGTGCCAAGCAGCCTCTCTGCCTGTGAAGACAGTCCTGGGATCATCAACCCTCTGCCCAGGGCTCAAGTATCCAGGCTGTGGAAGGGCCAGCAGTCAGAAACAAGGAGGCCGTGGGTGTGGGTCCCCAAGCAGTCAGGGACCTTGGTGGACAAAGCCCCTATGAGGGGGATGAAGGGGAAGGGAGACTGAGCTGTACCTCTCACCCTGAGATCTGTGGTACCAGGCTCCAAAAGAGGCCCTGGGAGAGACCAGCATGACAGGAATGCTACTGATGCCTTTGGGCATCTACTCTGAAGGGCTGGGCCAGCCGGAGGTTTAGGGCCCACATCAGAGGGGTGGGCCAGGTGCCACAAGCAATGAGGCTTCGTTTGGTAGAGCTGTGACCCTCTTCATCCTCTCCTGAACCCAGCTGACCCTCGTCCTCAGGCCTCTGCAGAACTTTGGCCAAGTGGTGGTGGAGGAATTCCGGTGGGTCCAGGGTGGCCCTGGGTGACCCAGGGCTCAGACCAGGGTTCTGGGGTTGAGGGCAGGAGGCTGGAAGAGATGACCTCCCCTAGTCCCCCAAGGCTGCCCAGGCCCCTGAAGTCTGTGATGATCCTCCCACCAGGCCAGACCCACTGACCACCAGAATGGGTGCCACCTTCTTCAGGGTGGTGCCAGCCCAGGCCCTTGTGTGGGATGGTGCACGCCAGAGTCTGCACACCCTGGGGGAGGCAGACGGCCTCTTGGTAGACACCCCTGCTCCCACGTCCATGCTCACTCAGGGCCCTGCTCCAAGTGCTTGGCACTCACACCTGCCTCCCGCCCTCCATGCCACATGTATCGGTCTCATTTACAGAGGGGGAAATGGTGGCCAAAAGCCTTCCCCAGCACACACAGACCACACAGAGGTCTTAGGTGCAGCTGAGGGGTCGAAAGTCTCTGCTGCCCCTTCTGCCACTCGTGCTGCCAGGGACCACGCTTTGGAGAGGGAGGAATGAGAGGGAGCTGGGTGCTCACACATGGGGCATGGGGGACTAGGGAAGGGTCAGCCAGGAGGAAAGGGCAAGGTCTGATCCTGTATGGACACATCACAGAGCCCATGGATTCAGGAGACCCAGGGCCACGTCCCAGCTCTGCGGCTGCTCGGTATGTGACCATGGTTAAGTCGTCTCCCTGGACTCTCCATGCACTTTGTGTGCTGCGTGCACTTTCTAGGATGAGTCCGGACCCTGGCTGGCCTCATACTGCGTAGGATGCAGACCCCAAGTGCTTCTGCAAGGGGCTTTGCTTCTCCTCATAACAGCGGCACAGGCTGGGCACATGCTCTGGCGGTAGAATGGAGTAGCTCTGGAGGTAGCATGTCGGGGCCTGGCTTGGGTTCCTGGCCCAGACATGGCAGGGTACACCTCAGGGTCACAGGGCCTGGCCCGCTCTCTACCAGCCCTTGGCCCACAGGCTACCCAGCTGCCCACCCACAACCTGTACCTTGGGGCAGCCCCAGCTACTGCAGTTCACTGGACAAGGATTTACCATCGACACTGTGCTTGGCCGCACTGGAGAGGATGAAACTCAGCACTGCCACTGTGGCCTTCACATCGCCTGACTCTGAGGGACCCGTGGGTGGGACAGGGGGTGTCACTGTGGGTCCAGCCACCTCCCTGTTGCCCTATTAACTTCAGCTCAAAGCCCCCAGGCCTCCTGGCGCCACAGGCACTGCTACTGCTCCACCAGGAGCTGGCAGAGGACAGGAAGATGGGACTGTCAATGTCTTTCTTTCCCTCATGCTCTTCCACTAGGGAAGGCAGGTTAAGGATGCTGCTGGGATGTGGGGGGGTGGGAGGGGGGTCTGTACCAGGCACCAGGCCAAGGTCCCAGGGTTGCCTGGGGCCTGTGGACTCAACAGGGTACTCACCAAACTTGGTGTCAACCGTGAGCTTCAGGATCTTCTCATACTATGGGGAAAGGAGATCTTCAGGGGGTGCCAGGCCCCTGCTCACAAGCCCCTCACCCCTAGCCTGGATCCTGCAATAAGGAATAGACAGGCTGGAAAGAAGGAAGGGAGGTGACCAGAGAGGTTGAGAGGCTGGTTCACCCGTGTCCCTGGGCCTAGTGCAGAGTTTCAAGTTACTGGGGGTCATAAGGTCATGGGACAATGGGGTGCTGGGTCTTGTAGTCACATCAATCCCCTGTCCCAGTAGCTCCTTTAGTACCTGGCTGCAGAGCAGCCGCAACTTCACAGAGGACTGCGAGGGAAGTCCTTATACCAGCCAGGCTGGCAAACCTCACCCCTCCTTCCTGGGGACTGGCTCAGAGCAGGCCAGCCACTGATCAAGGTCACAAAGCATGGTAGCACAGGCTGAGAGTACTGAGGCCTTAACCCCAGAGAAACCTCACCATCCTCTACACCCACAATCCCCAGCCCAATGCCCTTCCTCCACCCAGACTAGATCCTGTGCACTCAACCATCTTGGCCAGCGTGCTGATCTCTGCCAGGACCCAGTCGAGACAGTCCAGATCACCACAGAACCGGAACCTCTGCAAGGGAGGGAGGCAGGTAATCAGGCTGGAGGGAAGGCTAAGGTGTGGCCAGGATCCATGTGTCTCCCACACTGCTGCCCAGCAGGGATCCCGGTCCCCGTCATAGATGGATAACCTCTGGCCACTTGTTCTCCTCTATCACCAGGCTGTTGAGTAAACTCTCTCACTGACCCACCCTGCCACCAAGCCCTGCTCTGAGGTCTACTCCAGGCATCCATCTGCTCAGCAAACATCAATAGAGTGCCTTCTCTGTGCTAACTCCCACTCTAAGTGCTGGGGGTACAGCAGGGGACAAAACAAAGTCCTGGGCCTCACAGAGATAAGTGACCTCTCTCACCTCTTCCCCATACCCACACAACTCCAGCCACTCCGGCTTCCTTGCTGTCACTCAGGGACATCAGCCTTTCTCCCACCTCCATGCCTGCTGCACTCTGCGTGGCTTGCTATCCTTTATTTCATTCCACTCTCTGCTCAAGTGACAATTCATCAGACCAGTCCCCCCCTCAATTTTTTTTTTTTTTAAGACAGAGTCTCACTCTGTTGCCCAGGCTGGAGAGCAATGGCACGATCTTAACTCACTGCAACCTCCGCCTCCCGGGTTCAAGCAATGCTCCTGCCTCAGCCTCCCAAGTAGCTGAGACTACAGGCATGCACCAACACGCCTGGCTTTTTTTTAATTTTTAGTAGAGACAGGGTTTCACCACGTTGGCCATGCTGATCTCGAACTCCTGACCTCAGGTCATCTGCACACCTTGGCCTCCCAAAGTGCTGGGATTACAGGTGTGAGGCATTGCACCCTGGCAGGCCGGCCCTCCTTGATCATACTTCCTAAAATAGCCCCTCACACGAGGAAATTTTGGGGGCCAGTGGATATGTTCATTAACTTGATTATGGTGATCCAAGAGCCAGGAAGATTTGGTCTTTAGTTGTCCAGCCTCATCCTTCCCTAACCTCCAGATGATACTCTCCCAGCTATGGGAAATGCATTCATTCCTGGGGAGCCATGCTCTCTCTCACCTAAGTCTCTGCACATGCTGTTCCCTGTCTGAAGACACACACCTCCCACCCTTGCCTCCCAACCTCTGGTACACAAACTGTACTTCAGCCAGCCAGCTCCTGCCATCTGCCTTTAAGGTTGATGGCATCCTCAGGGAGCCCCCTCAGCACTACACACAAGGCGCAGTTAGGTCTCTGCCCCTGGAGCCTTAACTATGACTCCAATTCAAGCCTCCCATTTCCCCTTCCCTCGGCAGCTCAAGTCCTCCCAGTGCCTAGTACACTTCATGGTATAGACTAGGCGCTTAGAATGTACGGATGGATGGATTGGATGGAGGGATGGATAAGTCTCAGGCCCAAAACTACTACTTTCTGGGTCTGGAAAGAGCGGAGGGGCTTCCTAACAGTGTGGAAGAGTGAGCCTGATTCTAGCACGTTCTTGTTCAACTCCCACAGCAGGGCTGGGGAACGGGGTGTCCTTGGGAGGTCCTCTTGTGGCTGGGGAAGACCTGAAAGGACTCCCAGCTCCAGACAAGCCCCACTTCCTGCCCCGGGAGTCAGGGTCCCTTCCTTCCGCCAGGGAAGCACGGGGTCTCTAAGCCGGCCGGCCTGCGCTGTCTTACCCGCCCCCACCCCCTCCCCCGCGACTCCCTCTCAGGAGCGGGATGGCGGTGGACTTTTCTCTACCAGACCCGCAGCCCTCACGCCCGCGCACACTGTGTTTGCGGAGAGGCCAGCGCAGACAACCTCCCCCTACTTCCGGAGCCACTGGCGCCCCCTCATTCCCGCTGCAGAAGCCCATGCCTGGCTTCACCCCTGGTGCCTCATCATCGCGCCAGGAAGCCAGGGCCCGGGAATTTCTTTTTCCGGTCGCGTGGGGTCCGGTGAGTCGACGATCACATGACTTGGATTAACGTCCTCTGGGAGGACGACGAGCTGTTCGAGTGAGGTTGAGAGTGGACCGAAGCCCGCTGGAGGTGCCGGGGGCGAAATGCTGGCGTCTCCTCCTCCGTCTTCCAGAATCCTTCCCTGGAAAAAACCAGCGCCAACGACCCGTTTAACTAACAGTGAACGTTATTTTATTTGTTTAATTTAAGGGAGTAGGATCCCGGGAGCCAGGGGAATTCGTGTCATTGCCATGTATTCCACTGTTAAGCGAATAGCATTATACACAGCTGCGGGCTGTGGCAAAAGACATTTTAAAAACTATTGAAATCTACTACACATACAGAAAATTGTACCTATTAGAAATATAAAGCTTAATAAGTTTTCATCAACTGTAGACCTCACATAACCAGCACCCAGATAAGGAAATAAACCAGATAACTTCTTTAACTGCAGGATATTTTATTTCATGTTGATGAATCGTCTAGGTGCCTAGCAAAAAGGGCTGTCGTAATTAACATGCTCAGGAAAACTCCCCGCAGCTTCAACAATAGATGCTTATCTTAATTTTTGCCAATCTGATGGGGAAAAAAATCGATTGCTTAGATTGCAATGGTAGGCTCCTTACTGATAGCTTTGAGCTAATGGGTAGTCTAAAACAACTACCCAATGTCAGTTTCTGACATTGATTTGAAGAGGCAAAAACAAAAAGACAAAACAACAACAAAAATACATTAGAGAATAGACTAATAACCAAAGAAGAAATTGAACACAGTTGTCCCTTAGTAACCTCAGGATATTGGTTCCAGGACCCCAGAGATACCAAAATTCACAGATGCTCAAGTCGCTGATATAATATGGCATAGTATTTGCATGTAACCTATGCACATCCTTCTGTATACTTTAAATCATCTCTAGATTACTGTAATACCTCATACAACATAAATGCTTTGTAAATACCTGTTATAAAGTATTTATAAATTTTTGTTTTTTATTGTTTTACTTTTTCCAAATATTTTTGATGCACAGTTGGTTAAATCCAAGGATCCAGAACCCAAGAATACAGAGGGCTGATCATAGTTTGAGCTCTTCTCAATTCCATGCCTATCCCATGCACCAGGTGCAGCTGGTTTCATTCTTGCAGGCTTTCAAGTTTTCAAAAGACAGAGCTCACGACAAGTAAACTGCTCTATAGAATAGAAAGAAATGGAAAGTGTCCCAATTCATAGTAAAATTGAGCTCATTTCTGAAGAGTTCTTTTACAAGTCATAAGCACTAGCCTGTTGAAAACAACAGTGTGTTAAGTTACTAGACTATCCTACACCATGTCAAACAAAAATTTTAAGAACATAAGATCTGTAATCATAGCACTTTGGGAGGCCAAGGCCAGTGGATCACTTGAGCCCAGGAGTTCTGGACCAGCTTGGGCAACATAGGGAGACCCCAGTCTCTACAAAAAATTAGCCACTTGTGCGGGTGTACACGTGTCATCCCAGCTACCTAAGAGACTGAGGTCAGAGGATCTCTTGAGCCTGGGACGTGGAGGCTGCAGTGAGCCATGATGGCGCCACTGTACTCCATCCAGCCTGAGCAACAGAATGAGACCATCTCAAAAAAAAAAAAAAAAAAAAAATGCTGGGTGCAGTGGCTCATGCCAGTAATCCTAGCACTTTGGGAGTCCAAGGCAGGCAGATCACCTGAGGTCAGGAGTTGGAGACCAGCCTGGCCAACATGGCAAGACCTGTCTCTACTAAAAAAAAAAAAAATATATATATATATATATATATGGCAGGGCGTGGTGCCGGGTGCCTGTAATCCCAGCTACTTAGGAGGCTGAGGCACAAGAATCACTTGAACCTGGGAGGTGGAGGTTGCAGTGAGCCGAGATCGCACCACTGCATTCCAGCCTGGGTGACAGTGAGACTCCGTCTCAAAAAAAAAGATGTAAGAATGGCTCAACTTTTGTTTCATCCTATCAATAGCTTAAAGAAGAGAAAAATGGATAGATTTGGAAGACCATTTTTTATTTAAAAAGAGAAAATTAAGAACAGATGAAAACTGTCTTAAGAGTATTTGAAAAACAAAACAGCAAATTTAATATCAGACACACAAAATATTTAAATTCAGAAATAAAGGTGGGTGGCATGCCCTTTTAATGTCATACTGGAGCATTGATTCATAGATATTTGTTTTACAAATAAAGATTATTTGACTATTTAGAGCAATGGTTCCAACACATTAGAGTGCATCATCATCACCTGCAGGGCTTGTGAAACCGGCTGCTGGGCCCCACACCAGTTTCTAACTCAATAGGTCTGAGGTGGGGCCTGAGCATTGCATGTCTGGGTTCCCAGGTGATGCTGATGCTTCCAATTTGAGACCATGCTTTGAAAACCACTAATGTAGGGGAATATAATAGAGAATATGTTTTGAATATACTTGGGAATATGTATATATGTTAACTTACAGATTTCTGTCCAGTAGAAAAGATAATTCCCAAAGATGACAGTTTTATTCCCTATACGGCGTTTTTTTTTTTTTTTTTTTTTTTTTTTTTTGAGACAGAATCTTATCTTGCTCTGTCGCCCAGGCTGGAGTGCAATGGCATGATCTCAGCTCACTGCAGCCTCTGCCTCCCGGGTTCAAGCGATTCTACTGCTTCAGCCTCTTGAGTAGTTGGGACTACAGGCACCCACCACCGCGCCTGGCTAATTTTTGTATTTTTAGTAGAGACAGGGTTTCACCATGTTGGCCAGGCTGATCTTGAACTCCTGACCTCAGGTGATCCACCTGCCTTGGCCTCCCAAAGTGCTGGGATTACAGGCATGAGCCACCACGCCCGGCCTCCCTACAGGATATTTACAAGTTTTGTCTCTATCTCAGAATGCATTTCAGAATGCCCTTCCTGGAGCACTGCAGACACTGTTTCTCAAAACACTCCTTGAACTAGCTTCACCGTGTTGCTGACTCCCTTGTAAATTAACGAAAATATCTTATACATAGTCCTTCATTATTTGTATGAAAGTCAAGCTTTTCATATTGTGAAAATTATACTTCAGGTTGAGTGCAGTGGCTCATGCCTGTAATCCCAGCACTTAGGGAGGCCAAAGTGGTGGGATCATTTGAGGCCAGGAGTTTGACACCAGCCAGGCCAACATGTAGAACCCCATGTGTACTAAAAAAAAAAAAATTAAAATTAGCTGGGTGTGGTGGCACACACCTGTAGTTCCAGCTACTTGGGATGCTGAGGCACAAGAATTGCTTGAACCTAGGAGGTGGAGGTTGCCATGACCTGAGATCGTGCCACTGCACTCCAGCCAGAGCCAGAGCAAGACTCTGTCTCAAAGAAAAAAAAAAAAAAAGAAAATTATACTTTGATACAGTATGCTAATATAAAGGGTATGATATGGTTTGGCTCTGTGTCCCCATCCAAATCTCACCTTGAAATGCAATAATCCCTACGGGTCAAGGGTGGGACCAGGTAGAGATAATTGAATCATGGGGGGCAGTTTCTCCCATGCTGTTCTGGTGATAGTGAGTGAGTTCTCACGAGATCTGATGGTTTTATTATGGGCTTTCCCCTTTGCTCGGCTCTCCTTCTCTCTCTTGCTGCCCTGTGAAGAGGTGTCTTCTGCCATAATTGTAAGTTTCCTGAGGCCTCCCCAGCCATACAGAACTGTGAGTCAACTTAAACATCTTTTCTTTGTCAATTACCCAGTTTTGGATATTTCTTCATAGCAGCGTGAGAATGGACTAATACAGTGTACTAATAACAGCCCAGACAGTAGTATGCAGGTACTACTACACTTTGATGCTAGAGGTATTCCCATTAAGGTCAGGAGCAGTATGTGCTATCATTACCATGATCTAACATTGTTCCAGAGGTTTTTAGGTCAGCAGTTCTCAACTGGAGGTGATTTTGCCTCCCTGGGGATATTTGACAATATCTGAAATCATTTTGGCTGTCACACTGAGGAGTGCTACTGGCATGTAGCAGGTGGAGGCTGGGGATGCTGCTAAACATCCTGCGAGGCACAAACAGCTCCATAACAAAGAATTATCCAGCCCAAAACATCAATAGTACTGCCGTTGAGAAACCCTAGTCTAGACAAATAAAACATGAGAAATCCACTAACATAAATGTGGGAAAATAATAAACTAGTATTTGCCAATGACAGTCTAGCTAGGAGGTCTAAAAGAAGCACCTGAAGAACAGTTAGATTTTGCAGGGGCTGCATGGTGGCTCATGCCTGTAACCCCAGTGCATTGTGAGGTCACAGTGGGAGGATCTCTTGAGGCCAGGAGTTCAAGACCAGCCTGGGCAACATAGTGAGACCGCATCTCTATCAAAAATTAAAAAATTAGCCGGGTGTCATGGTGCACTCTGAGAGTCCCAGCTGCTGAGGTGGGAGTATCGCTTGAGCCCGGGAATTGGAGGCTACAGTGAGCTGTGATCGTGCCACTGTACTCAAAAAAAATTTTTTTTGAGACAGGGTTTTTCTCTGTTGCATATGGGGTCTTGCTATGTTGCCCAAGCTGGTCTTGAACTTCTGGCCTCAAGCAGTCTTCCTGCCTCAGCCTCTGAAAGTGTTGAGATTACAGGCGTGAGCCACTCCCCTGGCCTTAGGAAATAAAAATAAAAAAATAAATTACAAGGTGTTATGTGGCCAGTTGAAAGATGTTGGAAACAGTTATGCATGTGACCCCGCTGTAACCAGTTATAAAAGTATCAGGATTAAGAAATGTACTGTGTCTGGCTTTCCCAAGTTTAGGTTCCTGCTAAAAGAATAGATGGATCTTTTCTGCCTCCGCTCCTCACCTCCCTGCAAGAACGAGGACTGTGCATTTTGACGGGAAGGCTCTTACCTCTGGCAGGCCACAGGGGGCATGCAGAGCCTTTCCGCGTGTGTTTGCGTGTGTTTTCTGGGCAATCGGATAGAGATCCCCTGTCCAGGCCTTTGTTTAGGATATTTGACCCATGGAGGAATGAGGGTGGAATCACCTGGGAGGGGCAGAGGCTTTGACTGGAAGGAGGAGTAACCTGAACTCCAGGTTCTGGGCCTACACTTTGTTCCCATGCAGCATCCCGTTAGTGGTGACTGGGGCCTGGAAGTCAGGGGCCTTGGTGGCCAAGTGTTGGGTGGACAGGAGGAGCTGAGGGAGGTGAGGGGCATCTCTCCAGCACTGCCCCCCGCCCCGTCCCCAAATCAGTGCCCTCTGATGGCTCAGACACAGCCCTGGCCACCAGCAGTGCAGGTCAGGAAGGGCAAATGCAGTCAGCATGGATCTGCTCCATAGTCTCTGCCTCACTTCATCTCGAGTTGTAGGGAGTGAGTCCCCACAGCACTAATATGATATCCTGTCAGCTGAGAACATTCAGCTTGATTTAGAAAGATAAGGTGGGACATCTCTTGGGCATGGCGTGTGGAGCAGTGCCATCCCTCTGTGGCAGCGAGCCAAGCAATAAACCAGAATGTGCAAAACCTGCGTCCCAGAATCACCATTCCTGGAGGAAAAGCCTATATTGTCAAGATGCCCACTCCTAAATTAACCCAAACTTTCCACCCAGCCTCGAAAAACCAGTAGAACTTTGACATTAATACAGTAACCCTCAGGTCTATACAGAAATGTGTAAGAATGGCCACATACTATAACGTGCGGTCATTGAGAGAGAAGAGCCCATCAGAACAAATGGAACCAAGTCCAGAAACATGTCTGTCTAGGGGCAAGATGCCAGCATGTGTGTCAGCCAGGGAAGAAGACCAGGGGGAGATATTTATTAAGATTTTAAACCAGGCTCCGTAGCTCTGGCCTATAATTCCAGCACTTTGGGAGGCTGAGGTGGGAGGATCGCTTGAGCCCAGGAGTTTGAGGCAGCAGTAAGCTATGATCGTGCCACTGCATTCCAGCTTGGATGACAGAGCAAGACCCCGTCTCTAAAAAAAAAAAAGAAAAAAAAAAAAAAGAGTGCTCAGATGTACCCTTACATGAAGCCACCTTTGGCACAGCTTCCAAGACTGGCGAGGCCTCACTCAGGACCAGGGGGCCCAGCTGTAGCTCGGTTTCCACCACCTGAGTGGCACAGTGTCCTCAGTCCAGTCTCTGCTGGGTCTCAGATCCCCCGATCATGCCCCTTCAGCCCAAGCTCTGCCTCATTATGGCCTCCACTGACCACAGCCTCTTCCACCTTGCCAAAGGGACCCTTAATCATGTTCTCCAGCCCACAGGAGTGCCTGCTTCTTCAGGAAACCCACCCTGCTGGCTCTGGGCTCTATGTAGGAGAGCTGGGAAGGCTGGATCCTGCCACTGAGTTTAGTCTCGGGGGTCTCCACCCATGCTAGGCTTCCACTGATGGGACATAAGTGGCCAGGGGTATTCTTTACATCCACACAAGAGCCACATGGTGACCAGGAGTGGGGTTCTGAGAGGTTAAATGACTTGCCCCGGGCCCCAGAGCTGGCTAGAATTCCTGCACTGCTACAACCAAGGCCGCGTTTGGGCCTCCCACTCAGAGACCTGGAAACCCCTCTCCATCTACCAGGCTGGGAAACACATGTCTGCTGCAGCTTCCTCCCAGTGACTTACAGCAGCTGCAGATTTCTGGGGGGCCTTCTACAGGGCCCACCGCAGCAGGGAGCCAAGAACTCTTACAGAGCCCTGCGTTCTCTCTCTGCCCCCTTCAGCTCCGAACTCATACTAGCTGCTCTGATTAAGAACAGGCCTTGGTGAGGGTGTTGGGGCTCTGGTCAGTAGCCCAGGTCTTCAGGAATCAGGTGATGTCAATCTGGAGAGGAGGTACCTGCTGGGGGAAGCAAGCATGGGCCGGGGCCCTGGCCCTTTGCAGGGGCAGCCCCTCTTCCTTCCCAGGGTCCCCTGAGAATCTGAAGGCATCCAGGGTAAAGTGCAGTTTTCAGCTATGTCCTGAGGTCCAAGAAAGCCAAGGAGAAGTTGCTCTACCTGCTGTCCACCAGGCACCCCAGCAGAGAACAGACTCAGCCTACCCCAGCCCAACACCAGATCCCAGGGACTGATCCACCTGTAAGAGGGCAGCATGAGACTGCCCCCATTGTCCCCAGAGAGTCCCCTCAGTCATGGGCTCTGACCAGGGTGCAAGTGGGCCCAGCAGGCTGGCCCAGCATGGGTGTGGCTGACCACTGGTCCTCTGAAGAACCTCAGGGGCTTGTGGCAGCTGGTGTGTGTCTGGGCTTGGAAGTAGAGGATGTCCCCCAGCCAGAAGGCAGGGGACACTTGTTTTACATTCCAGTCCTCTGCAGGGACAGGGACCCCAGGCTCTGGGCACCCCAGCTCTGCCTGCCCTACCCACAGCCTACCACTGTTTGATCCAGGCAAGTCACTCCGACTCCCACAGAGGGAGCCACCCTTCCCACCTCCTGATGTTTGCCCGCACCAGTCAAGTTCCATTTTGGAAACACCCTCCGTGTCCTTGGGAAGGCACCTCCTCCTTGACTCCTTTTCAGAGCTATCATCCCCACTTCCATTTTCTACATATCATTCGATGCAGAGACCAGCTTCTTCCCTGGGCCAGGGCTGCTCTGGAGGCAGGGAGGTCGTGGTCAGGCCATGGGGTGTAGCAGAGCACCGGGTATAGACCAGGCTCTCCAGGTACACCTGGGCAGAGAAGTCAGAGGCCCACAGGTGAATGCCCCTCCTTCTGGCCCCACCCACCTCACAGGCAGACAGAAGGAGGCTTCACAAGGAGGTTGAGGTAAACAGGGGAGCCCGGGTCACCTCTGTCTGATCTCCTGCCCTCCTGGGAGAAAGCCAGAGGTCTGAGCTGGGAGGTATCGTGAGCCCTGGCCCCGTCCTGGTTTCATTGATGAGGCTCAGGGAGGGGTGGGGTCAGCCCAAGTCACTGAGTCCATAAGGGAGGGTTCTGACCATAACCCAGGACCCTAGAGCTAGCTGAGGCCGCATGCCTTTCCCGTATAGACCAAGGTAGGGCTTCTGGCTTCTAAGGCCGAGGCCCAGCACACCTCTCGCTCCCCTTGCCTGCAGCTGTTGTCACACATCAGAAGTGAGTTTTTCCCTGAGGGGCTGGAGGCACAGCTCCTTGGGCTGGACTGGGTGGCCAATCCAAACAAGTCCCTCTGTGTCTCCACCAGCCAGGCCTTCTCATGCCACACAGCAGCTGGGGGCACCAGGATACCCTGGGGGATTCCAGGGACGAGCCCTCCCTGAGGCTCCCACAGCAGCACTGCCGCCCCCAGACCCGCCAAAGCCCCGTGTCCATGCAGCCCTCGAGAACCTGGCCCCTCACACACACCTGCCCCACTCCTCACACCTGGCTTTCCTGTGAAAAGTAGAACTGGTTCCACCTGGGCCAGCTGGAGAAGGGCCTCAGGAAATTGCCATTTTGGGGATTCATTCCAATCATCCATTCATTTATTCACCAAATACCCACTGTCCACCTTTCTGTACCAGGCCAGGGGTGATGGGTCAAGTGGAACACATGTCCCAAGCTTTCCTCTCTTTAGAGACAGGCAGGTGGACTCTCAGACTATGAGGTGCCCTCAGGGCTAGGGGGTGCCCAGGGCTGGATACAATGGAGGGCCTCGCCCACAGGAGGTGCTGGTGGGTACGGACGTGGAGGCCACCACGGGGTGAGGGTGTCCAGACAGAGGACCTAGCATGTGCCCAGGCCCAGGGTGTGACCTGGGGCAGGTGCAGGGCTGCTCTATCTGGAAGGCTTCCTGAGTCTGCCAACGATAGGCCGTGGCTGGATCAGGCTTCATGTCTATTTTTAACATTTAATACCTTTTGATTATGTAACTAAACATTATTGTGATAAAAATTATGAAATATAGAAGTTAAAAACACAAAAGACCAGCAAACCCCTCCTCTCCGTAAGTAACTGCTTCAACAGTATTTTCTGACTTTTTTCCCCCATGTATCTGCAGCTATAAACATAAGTTGCATAAGATAGTATCCTTCCCCATATTCTGTTTTGAAGCTGGATTTTTCACTCAGCAGTGAATAGAGGCAGGCTTTAAACAGGCCAGGCATTGTGAGGGCCCTGGGAAAGGAGACTGACCATGTTGCTGGGTGACCTTGGGCAAGTCTCGCCCTCCTCAGAGCCTGGATTTTCTCCATCCAGTGAAGGGCAGGAAGGGCTGTAGTAGGACTACATCAACGCTTCCCAAACTCAGAACCGCCACGTGGAGTTGTGTGAGCTGTCACTGCACAACCCCAGGGGCAGGAGCATTCTTGTCAGCCTCTGTGAGTGGGGCTCCCGCCCAAAAGTATGCTGTGCGAACGTGGGGCCCACAAGAGGATTTTAGGCAATAAGCAGATGCATTTATTTTTACCGTTACCTTCTATCTGTAGTAAATGAGAACGATTCTCACCGGGAGGGCTTGTTAAACCACAGATCACTGAACCCACGCCTCAGAGGTTCTGATTCAGGAGGTCTGGGGTGGCACCTGAGAATCTGCATTTCTAACAAGTTCTCAGGTGATGGTGATGCTGATGCTGCTGGCTCGGGGACCACACTTTGAGAACCACTAATCACGAATTTCCTTTAATTCATTTATTTATTTAAGGCAGAGTTTTGCTCTGTCTCCCAGGCTGGAGTATGATGGTGCAATCACAGCTCACGGCAGCCTCGACCTCCCCGGCTCAAGCAATCCTCCTGCCTCACTTCCCGAATAGCTGAAACCATAGGTGCACGTCACCATGCCTGGATATTTTTGTAATTTTTGTAGAGACAGTGTTTCACCATGTTGCTCAGGCTGGTCTTGAACTCCTGGGCTCAAGCAATTCACCCGCTTTGGCCTCCCAAAGCAAAAGTTTCCTTTTTAAATACATGTATTTAGGTTTTAAAAACGAATTGACTTAAAGCACATGAATAGATCTTCAACACTAACCACTGGGGAAATGCAAATTAAAACCACAGTAAGATATCACTATATATCTATTAGAACAGCTGAAATCAAACATAGTGATAATATCAAATATTGGCGAGGATGCAGACAAAACTAACTCTCTCATACATTGCTGATGGGAATATAAAATAGCACAGACACTCTAGAAAATAGTTTGGCAGCTTCTTTAATTAAACATACAACTCAATATATGATCTAGCAATTGCTTCTGGGCATTTGTACCAGAAAATAAATAAACTGATGTCTGCACAAAAACTCATACATGATTGTTTATGGCAGATTTATTTGTGATAGCCCCAAATTGGAAACAACCAAATACCCACCAATAGGTGAATGGTTAAGCAAACTGATACATCCATTCTATGAAATACTATTCAACAATAAAAAGGGGGCCAGACACGATGGCTCATGCCTATAAACACAGCACTTTGGGAGGCCGAGGCAGGCGGATTGCCTGAGGTCAGGAGTTTGAGACCAGCCTGGCCAACATGGTGTAATCCCATCTCTACTAAAAATACAAAAAAATTAGCTGGACATGGTGGGGGGCACCCATAATCCCAGCTGCTCAGGAGGCTGGGGCAGGAAAATTGCTTAAACTCAGGAGGCAGAGGTTGCAGTGAGCTGAGATCGTGCCATTGTACTGGGCAATAAGAGCAAAACTTGATCTAAAAAAAAAAAAAAAGCCAGACATGATGGTGGGTGCCTATAATCCCAGCTACTCAGGAGGCTGAGACAGGAGAATTGCTTGAACCCAGGAGGTGGAGGTTGCAGTGAGCTGAGATCAAGCCACTGCATTCCAGCCTGGGTGACAGAGCGAGACTCCATCTCAAACAGAAAAAAAACCAATAGGAACATGCACAACTTGGATGGATCTCAAAGGGCATTTGCTGAGTAGAAAAAATAAAAAGCCAATCTCAAAAGGCCACATACTATGTGATTCCATTTATATAATGTTCTTTTTTTCTTTGTTTGGTTTTGTTTTATTTTTTTTTTAAGACAAAGTCTCACTCTGTGGCCCAGACTGGAGTGCAGTGGCACAATCTCAGCTCACTGCAGCCTCTGCCTCCTGGGTTCAAGTGATTCTCGTGCCTCAGCCTCCCAAGTAGCTGGGAGTACAGGTGCGCACCATCATGCTGGCTAATTTTTGTATTTTTAGTAGAGACAGCGTTTTGTCATGTTGGCCAGGCTGTTCTCAAACTCCAGGCCTCAACGGTTCCACCTGCCTCGGCCTCCCAAAGCACTGGGATTATAGGTGTGAGCCACCATGCCAGACCTTCATTCATTCATTAATTCATTCATTGAGAGTCTCACCCTGTCTCTCAGGCTGGATTGCAATGGCAGGATCACTATAGCCTCCACCTCCCAGGTTCAAGTGATTCTCCTGCCTCAGCCTCCATGTAGCTGGAACTACAAGCTGATGCCAACATGCCTGGCTAATTTTTGCATTTTATAATGTTCTTGAAGTGAGAAGATTATAAAGACAGAAAGCAGATTAGTGGTTGCCAGGAGTAGGAATAGTGGAGGGGAAGAGCCAGGAATGAGCGCAGAGGAATAGCAGGAGTGGGATTTTTGTGGGAACAGTTCTCTATCTTGATTGTAGCGGTGGTTAAAGGAATCTACATATGTGATAAAATGGCATAGACCTAGACATGTGACATTGTTAGATATTGTCCTACATTTATACAAAATAGAACCTTTGGAGGAAACTGAGTGAAGAGTACATGAAACCTTTGTGTACCATCTTTGAAATTTCCTCTGAATCTATATTTCCAAACAAAGGGTTAAAATTTTTAAAGTTGCTTTAGACAAAAATATTAAATAAAAATAATGTTGATTGTATGCAGGTCTGGCAAACCTTTGAATGACTGGCATCTCTAATCCATCCAATGCACAACTGCCCCTGGCCAGGCCCTGTCCTAGGCTAGGTCACCTGCTGGAAGATGGGACTCTGGATTCTCTCTTGCTTGGCTTTGGGGTAGAGATGCCAGATAAAATATAGGATGCCCAGTTAAATTTAGATTTCTGATAAAAAATAAACTATTTTTTAGTAAGTATGTACCATGCATATTTAGGACATACTTATACTAAATATTTCTCTAAATTCTTTTTTCACCATCTTCACAGGTGTTGATATTTCTCTAAATTCTTTAATGTATGTATGTAGTTACTTGAAAGCTCTTGCCTGCTAATTCCAATGTGTGAGCCATTTATGGGCCCCCCCCTTTTTTTTTTTGAGATGGAGTTTTGCTCTTGTAGACCAGGCTGAAGTAAAATGGTGCCATCTCGGCTCACTGCAACCTCCACCTCGCCTGGCTGGTCTTGAATTTCTGACCTCAGGTGATCTGCCTGCCTCAGCCTCCCAAAGTGCTGGGATTACAGATGTGAGCCACCATGCCCGGCCGTTTTGTTTGTTTGTTTGTTTGAGATAAGATTTCACTCTGTTGTCCAGGCTGGAGTGCAGTGGCATGATCTCAACTCACTGCAACCTCCACCTCCCAGGCTCAAGCCATCCTTCCACCCCAGCCTTCCAAGTAGCTGGGACCACAGGCACGTGCCACCAGCAGTCCTGACTTGTTTTGTGGAAGACAATTTTACCACAGACAGGGTCAGGGGCGGTGGCTTTGGTATGAAACTGTTCTACTTCAGATCATCAGGCATTAGAGTCTCATAAAGAGTGTGAAACCTAGATCCCTCGCATGTGTAGTTCATATTAGGGTTCACGCTCCTATGAGAATCTAATGCCTGCTGATCTGACGGGGGGCAGAGCTCAGGCAGTAATGCTTGTTGCCCACCACTCACCTGCTGTGCAGCCTGGTTCCTACCAGGTCACCGACGGGTACAGTCCACAGCCTGGGGGTTATGGGCCCCTGCACACCACCACACTTGACTCGTTTTGGAATTTTTAGTAGAGATGGGGTTTCGCCATGTTGCCCAGTCTGATCTCGAAGTCTTGAGCTCAAGTGATCTACCTGTCTTGGCCTCCTAAATTGCTGGGATTATAGGCGTGAGCCACCATGCACGGTGGGTCGGTTCATAATGACTGGTTTTCTCTTAATTGTAGGATATATTTTTTCACTTTTTCTCATATCTGGTAAGTATTTCTTGAGCTGTTGGACGTTGTGAACCTTCATTGTAGAGATGTGGATTATGTTATCCTACTCTAGTGTTAAGTTTTGTTTTGCAGGGAATTAAATTACTGATGGGTTAACTTGATCATGTGTGTCAAGGCTACATTTTAGGCTTTGTTAGGGTGAGCTGTTTTTCAGTTTTGCCCTTATTCCCAGGGAATCTTCCTTAATCCCAAGGCATGGCCTTCTAGGCCCTCCTGGGAATGTCTGGGATATTCATCAAGACCTGAGATTTCAAGAGTGGAGATGCTGGCTGAGCCAGAATTCAGATGTGTTTCCAGCACTCCATGATCACTGAAATCACTGTTTAGCTTTCAGCTCCCCATCGGCTGTTCTGTGCTGGGCCTTGCAGAGTCTCAATCCACACATTCATAGTTTGGGATTTGGCCAAGGACCTGCAGCGACCTCTATAAGATTTCTGGGGCTTCTTCTCTGCAACTCCATCCTTTCTGATACTCTGCCACACACATTTTAGCAGCCCTGAGTGGCAGTCTCTGTTTCCTCCACCAAACAAGACTGATCCTCTTTGCCTGGACTCTGCTTCCTCATGCTGTCATTGAGGGTTTGGAAACTTTCCCCACCAGAAAAATGTAGCAGTCACTTCATGTGATTCCCTTCTCTCAGATTGTACCTGGAACTGCCTATTGCCCAATGCCTGAAGACAATTTCTTCATGTACTTTGTCCAGCTTTGTAGTTGTTTCTGCTGGGAGACTATCATCAACACAGGTACTCCACCATGGCCACAATTCGAAGTGTGATCAATATCATATTCATTCTATTCTAAAAGTAGAGAAGACAAAGACCAACAGTTCTAAGAAAAATGGAAAGTTCAAACTAGAAAAATGAAAATTCAAAGAAAAAGAAACACAAATGCTGCTGACACACAGGAAAAAATGTTTAACTTCTCTGATAATAAGAAAGATACAGTTTCAGGATGGGCACAGTGGCTCACACCTGTAATCCCAGCACTTTGGGAAGCTGAGGAGGGAGGATCGCTTGAGGCCACGAAGTGGAGGTGGCAGTGAGCCGAGATGCTGCCACTTGGGGTGACAGAGCGAGATCCTGTCTCAAAAAAAAAAAAAAAGATACAGGTGTAAACAACATCCTGCAACCTCTACATGTGGCCATGATTGCTAACAGGGACCAGATTTGCCTCCCACCTTGAACGACTAGAAAAATGGAACAAAATATAAAACAATAGTTTTCAGACATTGGAGAACAGGTCGAGCAGAACTATGATCCCTAAAAGGTGAACCCTACAGTGTCCTCGGTTTACTGCCGGAAGCAATTACAGGCTCCAACGCAGGGAGGGAAATCCAAAGTCCAGTGGTCTTGGTGGATTGAGGAGACAGAGATCGGAGCTTGGGAAGATCTTCAAGGCCTGTAGAATTTGTGAGGTAGAGTACCAGGGAGGAGGTGGGAGAAGAGAGCGCATGAACTCTGGAGAGCTATGGAAGATGCCCTCAAGCCTTTGGCAAAGGGCTGATGTGGACGTATGTGAGAAGAAAGTACCCAGGGAAAGAACCACCAGAAAGCAGACTGAAGAATCCCCGGAGCTCACAACAGGCTAGAAAGAATTCATATTCTCACTAGTCAGAATGAAAACACCTCATAATACTTAGGAAACGGAAGAGAAGCTTTAGAAAAGTATTGCCTTAATAGTGGGGCTCAATGAGCACTGGAGTAAAGGCTTCTCTGAAACTGTCCTAACAAAGATTGAAAGCAAACCTTGATAGATCCAACTTATTTCAAATAACTTAACTAGTGCTGGAACAGAGTCCCACACTATTTAAAGGAAAACAAAATCCAGCAATCACAACACAAAAACACAGTCAATAAAAAATTACCAGGAAATGGCCAGGCATAGTGGCTCATGCCTGTAATCCCAGCACTTTGGGAGGCCGAGGCGGGCAGATTGCCTAAGGCCAGGAGTTCAAGGCCAGCCTGGCCAACATGGCTAAATGCTGTCTCCACTAAAAATACAAAAATTAGCCAGGCGTGGTGGCACGCAACTGTAGTCCCAGCTACTTGGGAGGCTGAGACACAAGAATTACTTGAACCTGGGAGACGGAGATTGCAGTGAGGTGAGATCACACCACTGAACTCCAGCCTGGGTGACAGAGTAAGACCCTGTCTCCAAAAACACACACACAAACAAACAAACAAAACAAAAACACAGGCAAAATAGGGCCTATAACCAGGAGAGAAATAAATCAATGGAAATAGGCCCAGAAATGACAGAGAGATGTAATTAGCAGATAAAGACATTAAAAAACATATTATAAATATGCTCCATATGTTCAAGAAGGCTAGAAAAATCTGAACATGATGAGAAGAAAGAAATGGAAGATGTATTGAAAAAAAAAAAACAAAAACACAGGCTGGGTGCGGTGGCTCACACCTGTAATCCCAGTGCTTTGGGAGGCTTAGACGCAAGGACTGCTTGAGCCCAGGAGTTCAAGACCAGCCTGGGCAACACAGGGAGACCTATCTCTATAAATAATTCAAAAATTAGCCAGGCATGGTGGCATGAACCTGTAGTCCCGGCTACCCAGGAGGCCAGGCAGGAGGATCACCTGAACACAGGAGGTTGAGGTTGTAATGAGCTGTGATTGTGCCACTGGACTGCAGCCTTGGTAACACAGTGAGACCTTGTCTCAAAATAAAACAAAAAAAGAATTACTAGACATGAAGAAGTTAACTCTGCAGATATGGGATTAAAAGCAGTTTTAAAAAGTCAGTAAGGCCAGGTGTGGTAGCTCATGCCTGTAATCATCCCAGCACTTTGAGAGGCTGAGGCAGGAGGATTGCCTGAGGTCAGGAGTTTGAGACCAGCCTGGGCAACACAGTGAGGCCTCATCTCTACAAAAAAAAAAAAAAAAAGAATAAAAAATTTTCAAAAAATTTAATGAAGACAAAATAAAGACTTTTTCATACAGACAAAAGCCAGGATAATCACGAGCAGGCCTGCACTCTGTGAAGTGTTAAAAGCAGTTCTTTGGTCAGAAGAAAAATGACACTGGATAGAAATTTGGATCTACACAAAGGAATGAAGACCACTGACATAATAAATACATGGATAAATAGAAAAGATCCTATTTTTTTCATTTTTTGATGTCTAGAAATAAATGAGGCAAAAGTAGTAACATATTGTGGGGTTTATAACATGTGGAAGTAAAATGATGACGAGAATGGCACAAGGGACAGGTGGGGAAATGTAAGAATACTATCATTATAAGGCGGCGGTCACAGTTGAGGGAGGTGATAAATCTCTGTGATTCCACCTGGAATACTGCATTGCTCCTGGAAGTGGGAAGAGGGAGTTTCAGAGACTTCCCCCGGGCTCTTCCTACTATAGCGGTTCATACCCACAGGTCAGGGAGTAAAGTGAGAGCTCTGTTAGCTTCTAAGCTTACTCATATCAATTGCATATTTAGGGACAGAGAAATGACAACCAGATGGGGCTGCGGCCTCTTCATCCAGGGATCCATTTATTACCTAGACTTCACATGTCCTCAGTCTTACTGGGGAGGGGACATGGTGGCATTGTGGATCTTATGGTGGCACGGTCAGCTCTAATCCTATATGAATGGCCCTCAAACAGTCTGGGTATTCCCTTCTCACCAGCTACAGTTACTTTCCTCAATGACCCCAGATCCCTTTGGAGAATAATTAATGAATACCATGTGGTAATGTTACAGGATCTTTTTCCAAGAATACCCAGCCTCTCCTACAATCCATGAGCTATAGGTCTCAATTGTCTCAGTCTGAAAACTGGGTAGGAAATTGTAATTTTTTGTTGCAGCCTTCTGTGTGCCAGATCTTGTTGTTGTTGTTTCCTGAATACACAAATCAGGAAATATCCTAGGGCTCACACCTGTAATCCCAACAATTTGGGAGGCCAAGGCAGGAGGATTGCTTGAGCTCAGGAGTTTGAGACCAGTCTAGGCAACATAGCAAGACCTCATCTTCACTAAAAATTAGAAAAAAATATAGCCAGGCATGGTGGTGCATGCCTGTAATCCCAGCTACCTGGGAGGCTGAGGTGGGAGGATCGCTTGAGCCCAGGAGGTTGAGGCTGCAGAGAGCTATGATTGTGCCACTGCACTCCAGACTGGGCTACAGAGTAAGATTCTGTCTCAAAAAAAAAAGAAATACCCTAGTCAACTGCCTATATAACTCTCCCCAGGAATGCCGTCAGTTTTTAGCCAACACAACAGATCCCGGGAGGTCAAGGCATCCTGGTTATCACTCTAGCCTTCCTACCAATTAAGTTAATTACATCCACCTTGCTGATGATGGTGAGGTGCCACCACCTGGCATCCGCTGTTCTCACCTTCCACCATTCCCACTGACACCACGAAGCCTGGTCTCACAGCAGCATCTCCTCTTGTCGATCCTGGCCTACAAAGGTTAGTGCCACTGAGTCTCTCAAAGACTCAGGTGCCCTTCTCACTAGTGCTTCCTTGTTAGCCTAGAGAGGGGAGTTCCTGTGAGCCCTCCAAGGGTACATAGTCAAGTGGTGGATTCCAAATCTGCTGGCATATAACGAACCATTCCAACATTCCTACCTCCCTGTACTTTCCGGCTTCTTTGATGCTTTGCGAATGCAGTTCTATAATCTCCTCTAATTCACTGCAGCAACTGTTCCGTCCACATTTCAAGGAGCCACTCCAGCAGTGTGTCGGAGCCCCAGGTGTCCTTGCCAAGCCATTAAATCCTGAGAGTGCTCCCAGGTTAGTGTATTCTTGTGTATACAGCCTTTAGTCTCCCCCTGATCTAACAGCCTTATGTCCACTCCTTCACCTCCTCTCCCAGATTCTGCCAGTACACACTTTGCGACATTTTTGGCAAAAATATTATTCTGCCAGAGCAGATCGTGCTTGTGACCTTAGGCCATGATGAGGAATGACCATAGCCTGGTGTCAATGTGGGGCAGCAATGATGACACACCTCATCCTGCTGTAAGGCCTTGTTGGAGTCTTTGCCTAGTCTCCAGGCAAGGGGCAGCTGCCCTTCTCTTAGCACAGAAAGGGGGCTACTTCTTTTAGATCAGAGCATTTAGTGGAAACTGGAGGTTCAAAGTTCTCAGATGTATGCACTTAAGTTTTCCCATACCAGATATCAGGATCCCATTGTTCCTCTCCCCTCCTCTCCTCCCCTCTCCCCTCCCCTCCCCTCCCCTCTTTTCTCTCCTCTCTTATCTCTTCTTTCCTCTCTTTTCTCTTCTCTTCTTTCTTTTCTCCTCTCTTCTTTTTCTTTTCTCTTCTCTTTCTCTGTCTTCTTCTTTCTTTCTCTTTCTTTGTTTTTGAGATAGGATCTCACTCTGTCACCCAGGCTGGAATGCAGTGATGTGATCTTGGCTCACTGCAACCTCCGCCTCCTGGGCCCAAGGGATCCTCCCACCTCAGTCTCCTGGGTAGCTGGGACCACAGGCACACACTACCACATCTGGCTAATTTTCATAGTTTTTATAGACATGGCGTTTCACCATGTTGCCCAGGCTGGTCTTGAACTCCCGGGCTCAAGTGATCCTCCTGCCTCAGCCTCGCAAAGTGCAAGGATTACAGGTATGAGCCACTGCACTCATGTCTCCTTTTCCTTAAGCAATTCTAAATAAATACAAGACTAAATCATAAAATAAAATTTGTGTTTTTTGGGGAAATGACACAAAACTTCCATGACAGCTGAAATTAAAATAGTTTATTTCTAGATTTTCTGCTCTGTGTGTGTGCACACATGTGCACACTTGTCCTTGGTTGGCGCCCTATGTGTGTACTTGCTGTAGCTACTGCGTCAATCTGCACAATGTCTGACTGCACAGTTTCCAGCAAACAAAAGCTCTACACAACCTAATTTTCAAGCAGTTGAGACTGAAGGAGCAGTCTTCTTCTGGTTTTAATTTGAATTAACTGCCAGGCTATACTTGTGTGGGAAACTGACAATTTTCAGCAAGAAATTTCCAGGTTAGGCGTGTCACCCTCCAGTGTAACTCTAGGGCCTTCTTGGCAGGGGGACTAGCTTTGGCTGGAGGCTGGGTCAAGAGGGCTCTCCTGGCATGGCACATTCCCATCCCCAGGAGGGAGCTCTGTTGGGAGTATGAGATGGACCAAGAAGACCCATCCATTAGGAAAGTGGCCCTTGGTCTGTCCAGTTTTAATGCAGGAGGGTGATTGGTGCAACAACCACTTCTGATGGGGAAACTAGTCAGAGACACGGGCATTCATGGTCTTTCCCACGTGTGCCCCATTGGGACCCAAACCAGGACCCAAACCTGCTGGTGGCTTCCCGCAACAGAAGCACATAATTTTCTAGTTCAAGAGTCTACCAAGTGACTAGCACAGTATAGGTAGAAAGACCTATAACAAGGCACATCATTGAGAAATTCCAAGAACCCAAAGATAGAAAATCCTAAAATCTTCCAGAGAGAAAGGACAGGTCATATGTAAAGAGCCAAGACTCCGCATGACACCAACTTCTTCCCAACAACACTGGGAACTAGAAAATAATAGAGCAATATTTCCCAATGTGAGGAGAAGTTATGTTTAAATTAGAGCATTACATCCAGCCAAACTAGTAATCAGGAATTGGGGTAGAACAATGACATTCTAAAATATGTGAGGGTCAGAAAGCTTGGCTTCCATTCACTCTTTCTCTGGAAGCCACTGGAAGATGTGCTGCAACACAATGAGAGGATAAACCAAGGAAAAAGAAGATCTGGGGCCAGGGAACAGGAGATGCACCCAGAAGTAAGCAAGTAGAGTTGATCTACTGCCTGCTTGAAAAAACTATTAAAAATTCCCAACCCAAAGAAGGCCAGAGCTCTTGTAAATCTGACCCAACAGATTTTGAAGCCAAAGCTGAGGGCATTGGAAGCCAAAGCCAGGCCAGACAGAGATAAGGCTCCTGGGAGGGAACAGGTGCAGTCCTGCTCAGGCTGCAGTGTCCCCGGGCTACAGCAGGACAAGGGCTCCCTCTGGGCCACAGCTTCTAGGGACAGAATTTGGGGCAGGTTGACTGTCTGATGTGTAGGACTCTGGTGATGAACTCAGCTGGGAAACTGTGTGGTAATGGGAAGGGAATGCTTTTGCTTTTCCAAATATACCCGCTGCATGCTTGGATCCACATTGGAACTCAGTGTGGAAACTGCCTTTGAACAGCCTATGCCTGAACTCTGGTCCATGTGTCCTGTTTCCTTGCCTCCATCTTTGTTCATTCCTTACCCCTACCCATCACTGATTTCAGATCCATCCTCCCAAATATCCTTTCATCATGTTACCCTCCCCACCACCTCATGGCACCTTCTACACAACAGGAAATGCCTCCCACCTCAGCCTGACATTCAAGGTTCTTTTGATGTGGCCACCTCTCACCACCCCACCACATCTCCCTGTGGGCCCTGTCAACTTGGATCAATTTTTCCTACCTACGAGCTGAACTTTCCCACCTCCATACTGTTGCTTACACTGTGACCTTCCTGTGCGTGTTCTTTCCCTCTTCCCAAGTCCAAATGCTATACACTGAATTGTGTCTCCTCAAAATTCATACTTGGAGCCCTAACCCCCTATGTGATTGTATTTGGAAACAGGCTTTCAGGAGGTAAAGTGAAGTGAGGGAGGAGGGGCAGAGCAAGATGGCTGAATAGTAGTCTCTACCAATCATTCCCCCTGCAGGAAAATCAAATTTAACAACTATTTCCACCAGAAAACCATCTTCATAAGAACCAAAAATCAGGCGAGTACTCACAGTACCTGGGTTTAACTTCACGTCACTGAAAGAGGCACTGAAAAGGTAGGAGAGACAGCCTTGAAACACCAATATGACCCTTCCCCCTCCCCCAGCAGTGGTCACTGTGGTGCTGAGAATCTGTGCACCTGGGGGAGGGAGAATGCAGCAACTGTGGGACTCTGCCTTGAACTCAGTGCTGCCCTGTCACAGCAGAAAGCGAAACCAGGTGGAACTCACGTGACACCTGCCCATGGAGGGAGCATTTAGACCAGCCCTACCCAGAAGGGTTCACCCATCCCAGTAGTTAGAAGGCTTGAGGCTTGGGTTTTGATGAGCCTTGGCATGGCAGGCTATTATGCCCTGGGGCCCTAAATACACTTGAAAGGCAGTCTAGACCATAAGGACTTCAACTCTTAGGCAAGTCCTAATGCCATGCTGGGCTCAGAGCCAGTGGACTCAGGGGGCACACGACCTAGAGAGACACCAGCCAGGGCAGCCAAGGGAGTGTTCGCACCACCCCTCCACCAACCCCAGGCAGTGCAGCTTGCAGCAACAAAAGTGACTCCTTCCTTTTGCTTGAGGAGAGGAGGGGGAAGAGTAAAGAGGACTTTGTCTTACGTCTTAGATAGCAGCTCAGCCACAGTAGGATAGAGCACCAGTCAGAGTTGAGAGACCCCCATTCCAGGACCTAGCTCCTGAATTACCTTTCTAGATACACCCTGGGCCAGAAGAGAATCTGCTGCCTTAAAAGATTCTAGTCCTGGCAGGATTCATCACCTGCTGACTCAAGAGCCCTTGGGCCCAGAACAGCCAACAGTGATACCCAGGTAGTATGCTATGGGATGAAGTAAGGCTCTGCGACATGCTGGCTTCAGGTGAGACCCAGCACATTCCCAGCTTTGGTGGCTGTGGTGAGAGACTTCTTCTGCTTGAAAAAAGCAGAGGGAAAGGTAAAAGGGTCTTTGTCTTGCAGCTTAGGTACCTGCCTGGCCACAATGGGGTAGAGTACAAAATGGGCTCTTGTGGTCACTGATTTTAGGCCTTGGCTCTTAGACAGCATTTCTGGGCCTGCCCTGGGCCAGAGAGGAGCCCACTGCCCTGAAGGGTGAGCCCCAGGCCTGGAAGCATTCACCACAAGTGACTTAAGAGCCCTTGGGCCCTAAGTGAACATCGACAGTAGCCTGGCAGCACTCCCTGTGGGCCTGTGGTGGTGGCCACAGGGTGGGGCTCCTCTGCCTGTGGAAAGGGAGAGGCAGAGTGGGAAGGACTTTGTCTCATGGTTTCAGTGTCAGCTCAGCCACCTTAGAATAAAGCACCAGGTAAGTTTCTAAGGTTTTTGACTCCAGTCCCTGGCTCGCAGACAGCATCTCTGGACCCACCAGGGTCTGAGGGAACTCGTTGCCCTGAAGGGAAAGACACAAGCCTGGCTGGCTTTGCCACCTGCTGACTGTACAGCCCCAGTCACTTGGCTTTGAGTGAACACAGGCGATAGCTAGGTAGTGTTGACAGTGGGCCCTGAGTGAGACCCAGTGCTTTGCTGGCTTTAGGTCTGACCCAGTGCAGTCCCAGGGGTGGTGGTGGCCATAGGGATGTTGTGTCAGCCCACCCCCAGCTCCAAGTGGTTCAGCAGAGAGAGAGAGAGAGAGAGAGAGAGAGAGAGAGAGAGAGACTGTTTTTTGGAGAGAAATTCAGGGAGAGAATAAGGGTCTCTACTGCCTGGTAGCCCAGAGAATTCTTCCAGATCTTATCTGAGACCAACAAGGCAGTTCCTCTATGAGTCTGCAAGAACCTTAGCATAACTGGGCTGGAGAGTATCTAATAAAGATGCACTTTAGATCACAATACCCACATCCGTTCAAACACTTGGATAGCCTTCCCAAGGGTGGGTACAAACAAGCCCAGGCTGAGAAGACGGTGGCACTTTGAAATCAGCCATGGAATATTTGCACCACAGAAAATGGCAAACACTACAGAACAGACTTCTGTTCCCTCCCCGACAGAGAGCCTCTTGTGTAACAACAGCACACCACTGCCCCATCCCTGAGCAGAGCACTGTGTGTTGCAGCAGAGTGGGGGCAGGTGTCTTCTCCCTTGGGCTACAGAATACATATTTTTTTCCTCAGCATATGGATCATTCTCAAGGATAGACCATATCTTAGGTCAAACAACAAGTCTTAAAACATTACAAAAGATTGAAATAATATCAAACATCTTCTCTGATCACAGTGGAATAAAACTAGAAATTAGTAACAAGAGAAATGTTGGAAACTATACAAACACATGGAGATCAAATAATATGCTCTGGAATGACCAGTGGGTCAATGAAGAAATTAAGAAGGAAATTGAAACATTTCTTAAATGATAATGGAAACACAACATGCCAGAACCTATGGGATATGACAAAAGCAGTACTAAGAGGGAACTTTATGGCTATAAACGCCTACTTTTAAAAAGTTGAAAAGCATCAAATAAACAACTTAACATGCACCTTAAACAAACAGAAAAGCAAGAGCAAAGCAAACCCAAAATTAGTAGAAGAAAAGAAATAATAAAGATCAGAGCAGAAATAAATGAAATTGAAGAAAACAAAGCATCAATGAAAAGAATAGTTGGTTTTTGGAAAAGATAAACAACATTGACAAACTTTTAGCCTAAGAAAAAGAGAAGACCCAAGTGAATAAAATCAAAGATGAAAAAGGAAACATTACAATTGATACCGCAAAAATTCAAAGGATCACTAGTGGCTATTATAAGCAACTATATACAAAGAAATAGGAAAACCAACTAAAAATGGATCAATTTCTAGACACATCCAGCCTATCAAGATTGAACCATGATGAAATCCAAAACCTGAACAGATGAGTAACAAACAATGAGATCGAAATGGTAATAAAAAGTCTCCCAGCAAAGAAAAGCCTGGGACCTGGTGCTTCACTGCTGAATTCTACCAAACATTTAAAGAAAAACTCATATCAACCTTACTCAAACTATTCCAAAACTAGAGACCTTACCCAAACTATTCCACACTCATTCTACAAGGCTAGTATTACCCTGATACCAAACCAAAGATACATCCAAAACAGAGAACTACAGGCCATTATCACTGATGAATATTGATGCAAATATTGATGCAAATCCTCCACAAAATATTAGCAAATTGAATTCAACAACACATTAAAGTTGGGGTGCAGTGTCCCAGGTTCACTCAACCCTTCCCCTTTTCCTGTGTGCATCTACTTTGGCTGTGCTCCCTGGTGGCAGTGGTGGTGGCAATGTTGGTGTGTGGGCCTCCCAGGACAAGGGGAAAGTGAGTATGCCCTTCTCGCCTCCTGCCAGGCATCTGTAGCCTGGCACCAGCTCTGGCCAGGTCTTCAAGCAAGGGACCTGGAGATGTTCTTTTCCAATTTCTGGATTGGGAAATGGAGGCAAATTCTGGGTACTAGAGTCAGAACTAAGACGAGGCTGAATCAGGGGAGCCTGAGGTCCCAAGAGGCAGAGACCTGAAACCCTCTAGAGCATGTGGGGAGATGGGTGTGTGTTCTGGCCAGTTGCTTCTCCCTGTGCCTCAATGTTCCAGGTACCCTTGGAGGGGCTGAGATCCTGGGGATGTCTGGAGCCTGGCTGCATGGCCTGGCCACCCTGATGCCCTTCTTGTAGGGGCATACACAGAACAAATGGGGCAGGGTGGTGGAGTGCAGCCCCTTCCCTTGGGGCCTCAGAGAGTGCACCTGTTGGTCACAGGTGAAATGGTGTCTGATCACTGGCTTCCGGAAGGGGTGAGGGTCCAGAGAAATCAGAAGGTGGGGAGACGAAGAGCATAAGGGGGTCTGGGAGGGACCACAGAGGAAGGTGGCAAAGGGGGCGCAGGGGGAGTCAGCTCACCATGGCCTCCCGGCTCTCCAGGTCCTCCAGGATGCTTGGCAGGGGCTGAGGCACCTCCTCCTCCTCACTGTCCAGATGTCCTCCTCCATCTGTGGGGGTTGGCCAAAGGGGTCTTCAGACAACCCAACAAGGGAGGTACTGTGGAGCCACCTCTGCCCCCACCCTCACTGTGTAACCCTGGGCCAGCCCCTCCCCAGAGGGAAATGAGCTTCTGTTCTTTTTTTTTTTTTTTACTATTTTTTTACTTTTTTTTTTTTTTTTTTACTTTTTTTTTACTTTTATTTTTACTTTTAAGAACCAAGATCTTGCTATATTTCCCAGGCACAGTCCCACTACCAGTCAGTGAGGGAGTTCTGACCTGCTCCCTTTCTGATCTGGGCCAGTTCACCCATCCTTAGGCAACCTGGTGGCCCCCTGCTCCCAGGAGATCACCATATTGATACCGAACTTAGTGCAGACACCCGGTCGGCATAATGACTAGCTGTTCTAAAGGTCTCTTCCAACTTCTCAATCCTATGCTGCTAACAGTCCTCCCTTCCTCCTGGGGCTCTCTCTTCTTCCTCTAAGTGATCTCCTGTACTTTCTCCAGGGAGAGCCATGAGGCTCAACTAGGCCTCTAGCTGCTGTTTCTGCTGGCTGCCAGCTTCTAAGCGCTCCTAAGGGGCCAGGAAAGAGAGTGAGAAGGCATGGAAGATGCCAGGTCACCCCTCTTGGGGCCCTGTCCTCAGCAACTCCCTCCCCTGAGTCTCCTGCAGCTTTTGGTGGGCCATCTCAGCCATCGGTTTGCCCCAAGCTTCCTGCCGCTGCAGCTGGTCCATGAGCTGGGTCTGCAGCAGTAACTGCCTGTGCAGCGCCTCCTTCTCAGAGATCAGCTGCTGACAGGTGGCCACGTACTGCTGCAGGTGACCCAGGTACTAGTCTTGCTCCTGCTGCAGACTCTGAGACTCTTGGCTCTTCAGCTCCACCTGCAGGAAGGCCCTGGGCATGAGGGCATGTGGTGGCTGGCTTCCAGATTCTGGGCCCATTAATAGGGTAGCCAGGGCACTGTGGGGCTATTACCTGCCCAGGCCCCTGGCCCCTTGCTCCAGGCCTAAGAGACTTCCTCTCTTGCCTAAAACCCCATGCCTCATTCCCTAGCCTCAAATCTCATGTTCTTCTTCCCTCAATTTAAACTGTAGGCCACAGACTGGTGGAAAAGCAGAGGGAGACAACCACCACCTGTTAAGTGTGCTACATGCCTAATGCTTTCCATGTATTCTCTCATTCAATCCTCAGCACCTCTGCAAGGAAAATGCTAACTTCCTTTTGAAGTTAAAGAAACAGAGACTTAGAGATGAAAAGTAGTTAAATGGTGACCAGAGGAACCCAGGCCAGAATCTAGTTTGAATCTAAGGAGTCTTTTTTGTTTTGTTTTGAGACAGTGTCACTCTGTGGCCCAGGCTGGAGTGCAGTGGTGCAATCTCAGCTCACTGCAACCTCCACCCCCCGGGCTGAAGTGATTCTCGTGCCTAAGCCTCCTGGGTAGCTGTGATTAAAGGCATGCACCACCATGCCTGGCTAATTTTTTTTTTTTTTTTTTTTTTGTAATTTTAGTAGAGATGAGGTTTCACCACGTTGGCCAGGCTGGTCTCAAACTCCTGACCTCAAGTGATTCTCCTGCCTCAACTTCCCAAAGTGCTGGGATTACAGGTGTTAGCCACCGCCCCCAGCATAAGGAGCCTCTTATACCACTGTCTCTTCCCCTATGATTGGGGGCTCCACGCCTCTAGCTGGGATGATGATGTCCAGACCTGGGAGGAGTCCAGGGCTACCCACCTCTAAAAGTCAGAGGGCAGGAAGCAAGAAACAGTCACAGGACTGCCCTGAAGGGTGCTGGCATCACCTGCCCCCAGGCTGGAGCTGCCTTGGCCTCACACCTCCCTTCTCCAGAGGCTGGTGCCCACCTCCCAGCCCTTCTTGGATGGGGCGGAGATTACCGTCTCCTTCAGATCACCCAGCTTCTCCTGCAGCTCCTTTACTTGCTGCTCCAACTGCAGTGCGCTCTTGCTCTCTTTGTTCTGGACAAAGAGAAGCAATCAGCGGCCACCCACTGCAGCTGGAGACCCCAGAACTTGATGTCTGCCTCCCATGTCACCAGGAAGGGTGAAGGCAAGTTAGAAAAATCATCCCCTCTCTCTCACAGCCATCAGAGCAGGGCTGTGGCTCACAGGTTCCTTTAGAAGTACCATTTCATGTGAGGGCTACATATGCCCATTTTACAGGTGGGGAAACAAAGGCCTGCAGGGCTAGGGAGGAGGGCAGGCTCCCCAGGTGGGGCAACCCACCAGCTCCTGGAAGTCGTACTGCGGCTCGCCCAGCTGCTCGTCAAGCTCGTGGTTCTGGGAGAGCATGTGGCTGATGGTGGTGCAGTCATTCTGCATGGTTTGCATGTGTGTCTCTGCCTGCTCGTCCCAGAGCTTGGCTTTCTGCTCCAGTTCCAGCAGCCTCTCCTCCTGCTCCCTCAGCCTCTCCTCCTGCTCCCTCAGCCTCTCCTCCTGCTCCCACAGCCTCTCTTCCTGCTCCCACAGCCTCTCTTCCTGTTCCCTCAGCTTCTCCTCCTGCTTTTGCAGCCTCTCCTCCTGCTCCAGCAGCCTCTCCTTCTCTAGCAGCCTCTCCTCCTGCTTTCTCAGCCTCTCCCCCTGTTCCCGCAGCCCCTCCTGCTCCAGCAGCCTCTCCTCCTGCTCCTGCAGCCTCTCCTGTTCCAGGACTGTGTGGAACAGTTCTTTTTAAAAATGAGACCACGGGCTTGGAAATGACTTGATCTTTACTGACCCAGTTGTATATTGAGTCTACCCCTTGCCCTTTTAAGGGGCACTGTGTAGAATGGCCCGGGCTCCCCAGATCGAAACTTCTCATCTTCACCATCCAGTTCTGGAGCTGCTGTGTGGCCTCCAAGCTCTGCGTCCAGTGCTCGCTCCCCACAGCGCCCCCCAACTCACCCACAGCAGCTGACTCAGCCCCAGGCTGCCTCTAACAACCATACACAAAAGCAGCGAGAAATGACCATGCTGCCTTCTGGGCAGGACACTCCATCCTGCAGAAGGGACCTTTAGGCTCACTCCTCCATCTGGGAAGCCAGGCTGCCAGGGGATGGGGCAGCTGGTTGGACTCACCCTGTCCTCCTCCTGCTGCTGCATGGAGACAGTAGAGAGAGCCCACTCCAACTCTCCAATATGCTGCAAGGAATATTGCAGGTGGCTGGCCAGATCTTAGATTCTCCTGTAATGAAAGAGGTTGAGATGGGGCCCAAAGGACTCCCCATAAAGACCTGTCAAAGTGCCAGGCTGAAGGATGACAGGGTGCCCAGATTCCCACCTTCAAAGTGCCTGGTTGAAGGATGATGGGGTGCCCAGATTCCCACCTTCAAAGTGCCTGGCAGCACATTTAGTACGGTAAAGGATGGTCTTCAAGTCTGCTTTTTCCAACACGAGGATGTTGATTGTCTGGAATTGAACCTTTGGGAGAAAAGCCAAGCAAGTGCTGAAAGAGAAGGAAAGAAACATTCTCCAGAGGACAGGAGAAAACTCCCCACCCACCACTCACCTCTAACTGCTCCGTTTGTGCTTTGTGTATTTCACTGTTGGTTTTCTTTTCCTATAGGAAGAGGAAGACAGAGCTCTTACCAGGGGGAGGCAGAGATGGCACAGCAAGAGACATGCCCCCAGAATGCCACCAATGCCCCAGGACAGGCCCACCCATGGGACCAGGTTATCGGGATAACCTGGGAGGATGGGGTGGAATCTGAGGGGTGAGTCTTCTTCTCCAGGCTGGAAGTGGGTGACACGAGACTGGCACCTCTACATTTGAGTGCCCCCCAAACCCAGCATTTATGTCGTGAGCAAACAAAGAAATCACGTTACTTCTTCCAGCTGATGTTCCACTTGTTTCTTTTGCTGTTTCTATGGAGAGAGTCAAATTCAGGTGACTGAGGGTGGCCCCCTCAACTCTATTCCCCAGACCAGGAAGTGGTACGCAGGGGCGAGGAATGGATTTTAAAGGCAAAGTTCTCAGACCCAATGGCAACACAAACTGGTCAACTCTCCTCAAATTCCCAAGGACAGAGGATTTGGGTCATTGTTGGTTTTCGCCAATAGCCATGGAGCACAAAGTCTGAATCTGGATTCTCTCGAAAGGACAGTAACATAAACCTCTAGAGATGGAGTTTGAGAAAGGCCCACCCTTCTTCCAGCTTGTGATTTAGAAAGGTGCGTTCATTCAACAAACATTTACTGAGCACACACAGGCCAGGTACATTTCTTCACAACAGAGATACAGGACAGAAAAGGACGGACAGGAGCCCTTCGCCCTGAGGTTTCCATTCTAGGGGCCTTTAAATCTCAGACTGTCAGAGCTAACAGAGACCTTTGATACTCTCTACCTCCTCTGGAAACACGAGCCCAAGGAGGAGAGGTGGCTTGTCCAGACTCAAGGGCAAATTAGAGACTGAGTCAGGGCAGAAATATGGGGCCACTGACAACCAGTCAGGCTAGCACTTCCCTGAGAGGTGACAACCCCAGGGCGTGTGTGGCAAGGACTAGAGCAGGGGTGCCTGAAGAAGAGACAGTCAGCAAAGAGGGCAGCAATGGAAGAGGCATGCTGCATGCTCCTTGCTCTGGGGTCCCTCCAGGTGAGGCCTGGGCACCCCAGCTTCCCATTTGTCTTTGGCACCAGGGGCCCCCAGCCCCTTTATTCAGGGCCCCAAGGGGAAACTGGAGCCCAGGATTGGCAGAGTGGAATCAGGGGACCCCACTGGACTCTTACCAATGACTGTTTTCAATGAGTTGACTGATTATTGCAGAGCTCAAGTCCAGGGCTACTGCTAGTTCTTGGTACCAGCTCTGAGGTGCAAACAGAAAGGAGGAGTTGGAGGAGGACTGCAGGGAGAGGTAGAGAGAACAATCATTAGGGCTGGGATGTGTGGGCTGTCTCAGCTGGCAGAGGGGCACCCAGTCCCCATTGTGGGAGGAGGTTGGAGGACTGGCCTGCAGGGTCACTGCATCTTAGCCCAGGGCCTCTTACCTCCAGATCCTTCAGGGTAGCAGATGATGCAGGGGTAATAAAAATGAGAAATTCAAAGAAACAAAAACTTTCATGGGAAACAGTTATGGATATAGAGAAAGTATAAAAACAGCAAGGGACCGGGCACAGTGGCTTGCGTGTGTAACTCCAGCATTTTGGGAGGCTGAGGCTGGTGGGTCACTTGAGGTAAGGAGTTCAAGACCAGTCTGTCCAACATGGTGAAACCTCGTCTCTACTAAAAATACAAAGATTAGCTGGGCACGGTGGCAGGTGCCTGTAATCCCAGCTACTCAGGAGGCTAAGGCAAGAGAATCGCTTGAACCTGGGAGGAAGAGGTTGCAGTGAGCAGAGATTGCGCCACACCACTGCACTCCAGTCTGGGTGACAGAGTGAGACTCTGTCTCAAACAAGCAAACAAAAAAGCCCCAAATCCCATATTCCTGCTTTGTACATTATTCCAAAATTACTTTTAAACTTTAAGGTATGTCTCACCATTTCCAAGATGATAAAAGATGCTGGGAAGGAAAAAAACCCAATCAATCAAGCAGGTGAAGAAGCAGACATAAACAGGCTGAAGGTTAATGGCAGCAACATAAAATAAGCCAGAAGCAAAGTATCCCCCAAACCAGAGAAGCCTCAGGAACATGCACAGCTGGAGAGAGCAAGCCAGAGAGGGGTCTCGGCACTGCCTCACCTTCCACTTGTCCAATGGGGGAGTGCTACCCCATTGGAATGGTTAAGGTTGGACACCAGCACCTTCAGAATGTCCTGAATCTACAGGAGATGAAAAGGGAAAAACAAGGGCAGGGGGAGAAAGACAGAAGTGGCTTAGAGAGAAGCAAGAAAATCAGGGTAGGAGGAAGATGTGGGTTCAGGGAAAGGAAACGCTGAAGAAGAGCAGAGGAGATTAAAACCATGGCCTGTGCCATTCTTCCAAATGGCCACCTGCTGCCTTGCCAGGGGCAGGAACAAATAGGTGGAAAAGTCCCCTGAGTGATGCAGTCACAGAGTGGAGTCACCTGACCAATGCAGCTCTTAAGATGCTCACTGGACCCCTCTCCTCAGGCCCAGGACATGGGCGATGAATCTGCTAGAGCTCCAGACCTCCACCTCCGTTAAAAAAAATGAGACTTCTGGGTAAGCGTTCAGTTGAACTAAGGTGACTCCAGCTGAAAAACAAGTTTGAAAGACACTGATCTTATCCAGTATCATGTTATAGAGGAGAAAACTGAGGCTCAGGGGAAATAGTGATTTTTCTGTGGTCACCCAACAAGCTGGTGGCAAGTAAGATCTTCTCTTACACCACACACTGGGGCCCTTTCAGTGACTCCTAAAGGGATAGCCTGATGGCAAGTGGCTTTTCTCATTGGCCTGGCTTCCTCTTGAGACTGGGGATGAGGAAAATCAAACAGCAATGACCATTTCCTGGGTGTCCTGTGTGTTTACAGCAGGCCATGTACTAGGGAGTCACATAAAAACAACAATAACAAATCTCATTTAAACTTCACAAATGGAAGTCAAACAATACCACCTCTCTTATACAGATGTGAAAAGAGAGGCCCAAAGAGCTCAAGTAACTTGCCCTAAATCATATCCCTAGCAGACAGAGAGGCAGGATTCAAACCCAGAATTCTTAACCAGTACCCAGCAATCTTAACAATTACCCTTTACTGCCCCTTGGGCCCCCTGTCCCCAGGAGCCTGGCCAGCCAAAACTCACATCCCCAGGTGAGTGGCAACCACCAGAAGTGGTTGTCTCAGTCCTTGGAGATGCAACCCCAAAGAGCCCAGGGAGGTCAGGCTTGGGAGGGGGCAGGAGGTCAGGGCCTAGTCTGGAGCAGGGAGCCCCAGGAGTCACCTGCCCAAGGTCACCCTGGGGTGACTGTTGAGGGCAGGGGCTGGGCTGCTGAGGGAACAGGGCTGGCTAACAATATTTTTGTGGGGGGAGTGTAGAGGCACCAGGGGGGCCAAACCCAGTGTGCCTCAGGAGTGGCACAGACTCTGGCAGTAGTCCTGCCGTCAGAGGAAGTCTGCAGGTGGGTCAAGGGCTATGACCTGGTGGTTTTTACCTTTTTCTTGGCTGCAGCCAATTTGCTCTGTCAAGTCTCTTCCTACATTGTGGGGTGGGGAGGGAGGCAGGGTTGGGGCCACATCAGCGCAATCCAGGCAAGACTGCTAAACACCTCCAGTCACCTACCAGTTAGCTGTGCAACTGAGCCAGAGGAGGGATAACCAGGGCCACACTAGAACACAGAATAGGGGCATGGCCTCAATGCTGCCTAGCCCATTGGTTGATGAGAAAGATGAAAGGGAAAGGAGGTGTGGCCAGGCAGCAGTGTGTCCAGAGGACCTGTGGCATCACAAGGAAAGCTGCCCATGCAACCGCTGGCCCCTCCCACTCTGGGAGAGGGAAGGGGCTGGCTTTCACTGAGTGTCTGCTTAGCTTTCTGCAAGACTATTCACACTGGCGGTCAGAGTTCCTTTCCAAGAAGACCTGAGAGGCTGCTTTCTGTCTCCTGCCCTGGACCCTCTTGTGCCACTGAACCCTGTTTCCTGGGGGCCTCAGACCCCAGGGCTCAGGAGGTGGGTGAGGAACAGACTCCACAGTTTCTTTCCTGATTCCTCACAGCCCTGCCCCAGACTTCCCCTTCCAAGAAATCACCTCCAAGGACCCCCATACAGTGCTCCCCACAACGTCCCTCTCAGAATGCCCCCTTCCTAGAGGGTCCCACCCTGATCCTGGGAGCATATCTGCCCCCTTTCCAGTTGGATCCAGTCCTAGGCACTCCTACTTCCCAGCTGCTCTTCCTCCTGCACCTCCACAGTACCCCTTTCTCTCAGAGTGGGCCATGGGTCCAATCAGGCATTTCCCTCGGATTCCTCTCCATGACTGAACCAGGACTTACACAAAGTTTCCATGGGGCCTTCTGATCCCCTGCGAGTATGTCTTTCCCACCCCCCTTCCCACCGCCTACCACCAAAGTCCCCATCCCCGACCCTCCCTCCGTGTGAGTCACTGCCTCCCCTGGCCCTCCTTTGCATCCCAACAGCAGCCAATCCCCCCTCTTCCGGGTCTTCTCCCAGCTGACTGACGACCTCCAGGTCATTTCTCAATCCCTCCCCTTCCTTTCCTCCTGCCCACCAGTCTTCAAATAAGTGCTGTCCTGTCCTAGGCCAACTCCTCTACCTCCCCATCCTGTCTCCTGCCTCTACAGATGCCTTTCACTCCAGTCCAGTACCAGCTATCTCTCCTGCTCACTGGTTTCACCCCTTACCCAGCCCTAAACAAACCCACAGCTCTCCAGTCAGGAAAATGCTTGGTGTTCACCCTGGCCACTCCTTTAGCTGCTAATAGTCTCTCCTCTTCTCCTGTGAGCCACCCCCAAAACTCAGCCTCTACCTTCTCTCATCCCCCAGATGGAGTTGCCACTACCACTACCTCCACTGTCAAGTTACATTGTGAAAGACTTGGTATTCGTTTGTTCATTAATTTAGCAACTGTGGAGATGTAGGTTTGTGCCAGATGGCCCCGGCTCTCCAGGAGGCACAGGCAAAAAAAAAAAAAAACAGTTCCAGGACAAGTATGCACATGGTTCTGAGAAGGGGAGCCCAGGCTTGGGCTTGCAAAGAAGCCTCCCCAGAGATGGCAAGGTCAGAGGCGAGGCCAGAAGGGCGAGCCACAGTGAGCCCAGATGACGATGACAGGGAGGCAACCACAGTTTGCCGAAAGCACTGGGCTGATATCATTTCACTCTGAGAATGAGTTGGTATCTGCTGTCTTTGACCATGGGTGACTGACTGCAGATCATGCCTTTCTCATTCATGCTAATTCCTTTCTTCCTTTTTTTTTTTTTTTTTTTTTTTTTTTTGAGACAGGGTCTCACTCTGTCACCCAGGCTGGAGTGCAATGGCACGAACTAGGCTCACTGCAACCTCTGCCTCCCAGGCTCAAGCCATCCTCCCACCTCAGCCTCCCTAGTAGCTGGGACCACAGGTGTGTGCCACCACACCTGGCTAATTTTTTTTGTAAAATTAGCCCCAGTACAGACGGGGTTTCTCCATGTTGCCCAGGCTGGTCTTGAACTCATGAGCTCAAAGCAATCTGCCTGCCTCAGCCTCCCAAACTGCTGGGATTACAGGCATGAGCCACTGTGCCCAGCCTGGAAAAAAAATCCACTTCTAATCTAGCAAATTTTGTGTTCTTGTTTACTATTTTAGCATTAATAACACCAAGTGACTAACATTCTCCTCATGAGCTGTATGCTAGGAATAAAAGCTTGCCACAGTGGAATTATCTAAACTAGAAGAAATCAATGCCATGGATCCCAACAAAAATCACCAAAAGGGACCACATGTTCGTTTTATTTGATATATTTCTGGAAAAAAATGTTTGCCATAGCCAAATGGAGACGGGGAGCCAAGCAGCAAAATACATCCGTAGTGAGGTAGAGAAAACAGTATCCACTAGAAATCTTTTCAGGAAAGGTGCCATTTTGGGTTGGAGAAACTCCTTGAAAGTTAATTTGGGGGAGAAGGAGAGTCCTTGAGGGACGAGGGTAAGGTCAGAACGTTTCCTGGGAGAAAGGGGAACATTTCTCTGGCTAATAAGGGCACAGTGCTGGACAGGGTAAAGAAGAAAAAGTCAAGAGTGGTACATTTCAGAGCATGAAAGGCCTCACACTGCATAAAATGGACTACACCTTAAGACTTCCAATTTTCAGTAAGACTCTTAGGCCCATATAAAATTCAGGAGCCTGTGGATTTTTTGGCATGGAAACCGCTGAAGAAGGCAGATTGTACGTCTAAATTGCAAGGGCGAGACTTAAGTATGAATTGGGAATTTAGAGTATAGCAAATTAGTCAGACATTAGATAATAAGTAAGCAAAGTTTATGAACAGTTCACCAAGAAATACAAATGGCTCTTTAACATATGAAAATATAACTGTGAAAGGAAAAAAAACATGCAAATTAGTTTCCAAGAGATACTTTCCATTTCTTGCATTGGCAAAGAACAAAAATTTCACTGACATAATTGTGAGGACAAATGCATTCACTAGTGGGAATTGGTAAAACTTCCATTGAGAGCAGTTTGGCAATAACTACCAAAATTAAAAATGCACATAATCTTTAAATTAATTATTTCAATTCTAGTAATTTATTCTATAGGCATAGATGTGGGAAATGACTTTACATACAAAGGTATTCAATGCAGCGTTATTTGTAATAACCAATGCCTAAAACCAACCTAGATAGAGGTTAAATAAATTATAAGTCCATACTATATGGCGCATGAAAAAGAAAGAGGCAACTATTTACATATTAATATAGAATAATTGCCAAGATATATTATTAACAGATAAAGTGCAGAAAATGCATATAGTATCTGTATTAATAAAAAGGCAAAAATAAAGAGGAATATTATATACATAATTGCTTGTATACTTAGAAAATATTTCTGGAAGGATATTCAAAATGCTAAAAGTTGTTCTAAAGAGGAGAACTGGGTAGCGGGGGGGACAGGGAAGAGAAGACTTTTTACTCTATACCTTTAATACATTTTGAATTTTGTACTATATGGATGTATTACCTACTCCAATAATAGCGACTAAGAAAATGAAAAGCACAACATATCAAGAATTGTGATAAATGCTAAGAAGGAGAAATATAGAACAGTTAGAACAAACAATGGGGAGCCAATCTAGACTTGTTTGGACAGGGAAATTTTTCCTGGGTAAGAGATGTTTAAAATGAGACCTAAAGAGTAAGGCATTAGCTTAGGAAAAGGGGATGAAGACATGTGCAGGCCAGGAAAGAATTCTAAGGCAAAGGAAGAACTTGTGCAAAAGCCCTGAGGATGGAAGAATCTCAGCCAGTTTGCAGCACAGAATGAAGACCAGTGTGAAAAGAGAAAAAGGTAACAGGGTTGGTTGCAATAGGAGAAGAGGTAGGAGTGCAGATCCACAAAGGCCATATGAGGAATTTTATTGTAAGGGCATTGGGAAGGCACTAGAGAATTTTGAGCAAGGAATGGCATGGTCAGAATGAACACTTAATAAACTCATGTTAGCTCATGAGTAGAGACTGAATTGGGAGGGGGACAAAAATTGATAATCTAGGGTAAACTAAAGGATACTGCAAATGAGATGATGAAACACTTCACTTGGACTAGTGTGATGGCAAAGGAGATGGAGAAAAAGTAAATGGGTTCTCAAGTTTAGAGGTGGAAAAACCTCCAGTACACATAATTGGATATGGGGGAATGAGGGAAAGGGAAATGGATGTTAAGGGAAGACTGCCAGGTTTGTAACTTTGAAAGCTGCTGGATGAGTGGTACAGCCAATTACTGAAATGGGAAGACTTAGGGCAAAGATGTTTGTGGAAAGCTCATGAGGCTGTTTCCCAATATATAAAATCTCCCTGAAAGGGGTCCTGTGAGGAGCAAATGACATTCTTTATTCAATAACTAGAAGCCATTGCTATAATGTTTCAAAATCTCTCCTTTGACCCCAGATCTTGTGAGGAAGATAGAGCACTTTCTGTACAAGGGCCTTTTTCAATAAGAAAGGACATTGGTTTCTCAAATTGCAATCACTAAACTTAATGTGCTCTGATTATATACATAATTAGAACAATCTCTTTTTAAAAAATATAATAGGTTGGATACTACGGTTCACACCTGTAATCCCAACACTTTGAGAGGCTGAGGCAGGAGGATTGCTTGAGCCCAGGAGTTCAATACCAGCCTGGGCAACATAGCGAGACCCGTCTCTACAAAAAATTTTAAAATGAGCCTGGCATGGTGGCATGTGCCTGTAGTCCTAGCTACTTGGGAGACTGAGGAGAGAGGATCTCCTGAGCCCAGGAGCTCAAGGTTGCAGTGAGCTATGATTGCACCACTGAACTCCAGCCTGGGTGACAGAGTGAGAGCCACTGTAAAACAAACAAAAAGTATGTTCACAGGAAAATCCCAGAAATCACATAGAACATGTTTCTTGTGTCACAGATGGATCTTCATTTCCCTTAGCAAATCTCCTCAAATGTGACCCTGCTTATCAAGATTATTCAAATCATATAGCTGTGCTGGGCATACAAAAAACATGGCATTTATCTATTTTTGTGGTGGGGGCTGAGGACATAGAAGATGAATCGGGCATCGGTAACTTTTCAACATCCCCAATATATGTATAAATAAGGAGCTACAGTTGAGTTTTTACATTTTTAATGTTTTATCATTTGTACTGACAAGGTCCATAGCCAACTTTGTTCTGATGCCACCTGCTGGGCAAGTCTGTAACACCTTATTCCTCTTTGGAAGTGTCCAGTCCTCCCAAAACCTATACCACAAACTCTTGAAAGTCCAGCCAACACTTTGGGAAATATCACTTCAAAATAATATGAAGCTTCAGTGGACTTCATGAAGCATTTTCAGTATGCCTATTCTTGATACTATAGATATACTCAATAGCAATCAATGGTGAATGTGGACAAAGGCATAATACTGCATTGTTTGTGAGAAAAAATACTGGAAACATGGAAATGTCCATCACCAGTAACTGTTTAAATAAACTAAGACACATCTCTATTAAGACATATTATGCAGCCTGTAAAACTATTTTATGTAAAATAGTTACATAAAAGAAGTAAAGTATAGAAAATATAGTATGCTTCCATTCATGTTTAAAAAAATAATAAGGGGGAGGCCAGGTACAGTAGCTCACGCCAGAACTACGGGAAGTTCAGGTAGGAGGCCAGGAGTTTGAGACCAGCCTAGGCAACACAGTGAGACACCCTGTCTCTACAAAAAATAAAAAATAAAAGGAAGAGCTATTGACACATTTTAGAAATACAGTTCGGAAAAGAAAACACAACAAACTGGTAAGATATTTGTCTCTGTGGAGGGAGTAGAGGCACTAGGGGAGTTAAGATGGGAAGGTGTTGCTTTTCTTTATGATTCTACAAAATTTAACTTTGTATTATCCATGTACTTTTAATTTTAAAAACAGTTAATGAGGCCAAGCACGATGGCTCACACCTGTAATCCCAGCACTTTGGGAGGCTGAGGCGGGTGGATCAACTGAGGTCAAGAGTTTGAGACCAGCCTGGCCAACATGGTGAAACCCCATCTCTACTAAAAATACAAAAATTAGCTGGATGTGGTGGCGGGCGCCTGTAATCCCAGCTACTCGGGAGGCTGAGTCACGAGAATCACGAGAGGCAGAGGTTGCAATGAGCCTAGATCGTGCCATTGCACTCCAGCCTGGGCAACAGAGCCAGACTCTGTCTCAAAAGAAAAAAATACTAGCTAATGAAATATGTAAATAAAACCATTGTTTAAACTCCCATTCCTAACCAGGCATGGTGGCTCATGCCTTTAATCCCAGCAGTTTGGAAAACCAAGGTGGGAGGATCACAGGCAACATAGCGAGACCCCAACTCTACCAAAAAAAAAAAAAAAAAAAAAAAAGCCAGGCATGGTGGCACATGCCTGTAGTCCCAGCTACTCAAGAGGCTGAGGCAGGAGGATCACTTGAGCCCAGAAGGTCAAGCCAGTAGTGAGCTATGATCATGTCATGGCACTCCAGCCTGGGTGGCAGTGAGACCTGTTTAAAAAAAAAAAAAAATTTTTTTTTTTTTTTTGAGAGGGAGTCTTGCTCTGTCACCCAGGCTAGAGTGCAGTGGCACAATCTTGGCTCACTGCAACCTCCGCCTCCCAGGTTCAAGCGATTCTCCTGACTCAGTCTCCCAAGTAGCTGGGATTACAGGCGCCCACCACCACACCTGGCTAATTTTAGTATTTTTAGTAGAGTTGGGGTTTCACTATGTTGGCCAGGCTGGTCTCAAACTCCTGATCTCAGGTGATCCACCTGCCTCGGCCTCCCAAAGTGCTGGGATTCCAGGCGTGAGACACTGCGCCCGACCTAAAAATATATTTTTATTAAAAAAATAAACTCCTACTTCTGAAATTCACTACTGATATGAACAAAGTCACAAGAGAATATACCTCCCACTCTAGCAAACAACAACAAAAGGCCAGATTAGCTAGAAAATAAAAAATATGTTTAATTCATCAGAAAGCTAAGGACACAAAGAAATCTATGTTGGGTGCAGTGGTTTATACCTATAACCCCAGGACTTTGGGGCGCTGAGGCAGGGAGATCGCTTGAGCTCGGAAGTTTGAGATCAGCCTGGGCAACATGGTAAAACCCTGTCTCAACAAAAAATACAAAAATTAGCCGGGTGTGGTGGTACACGCCTGTAGTCCCAGCTGCTCAGGAGGCTGAGGTGGGAGGATCAACTGAGCCAGGGAGGCAGAGGTTGTAGTGAGCTGAGATCACTACAGGCTGTACTCCAGGCTGGGTAAGAGTGAGACCCTGTCTCAAAACAAAAAACAAAAACCAAAGAAATCTAAATGATCCAAACTCCAGAAAGTGCCAAGTCCTTCATAAGAGAGAAGAGACCCCCTAGCTGTTGTTATTCCTAGTTGAACTATGGTAGGAAGAGGAATACTATAGGGGGAGAAAAGAGAAACCTGCTGAAATTTAACAAAATTTTCACAACGCCTTGGAGGCTGGTTTGACATTAGAACCTAGATGACCCAAATCCACAGAGGAAGGCTTCCCACCAATCTTACCCCTTAGATGATAACCAGGTACAGGAAGGTGTAGTACACTAAAGGTGTGGATAATAGAAGGAAAGCTGAGAGAGCCTGACTTCTCCCAAGGGCAAAATACCCTTTAAAAATGAAAGGGGAGGCAGGATTGTTGTGAAATCCAACAGAGGCACTCTTGGAGGCTAAGTGGGGTCCGAAATGCTGAGAAACCCATCCCCTAGGCATTGTGGGCATTCCTCTACAAAAGGGCAGGGCACACATGAGAGCTGAGAAAAATATCCTCCTGTCTCCAGCCCATTGATTAAAAAAAAATCCTGGCAGCAAGGTTGTAAAGTAGGGAAAAATCTCTCACATTGATAAAAGCTGGTGGCTTAGCTGTGAAGCAAAGTCAGATCTCTGGAATCTTGCCAATGCCCAAAACTCAGGCCCTGGTGATATGAGGGTTCTGATTCTACCTTCATTCAAATATTTGAAGCTAGAGGCAAACTGAATCAAACTAAACTAAAACTGCAGTGAAGCCCCAGTCTAGAATTCATATACATCAGATTGAGCCACCATTCAAGTGGCCTGAAAAAAAAAACAAAGAGCATGCCCTGTTTTGGAAGTAAATATTTGCTTCAATTTCTTTTTTTTTTTTTCCAACATAAAACGTCCATCATCCAATCAAATATACAAGACGTGCAAAAGCAAGAAAATAAGATTCATGGTAAGGGAGAGGAAGGGCTCAATAGAAGCAGAACTAGAAAAGACCCAGATGTTGAATTATCAGTTTGGATCCTTAAAAGAACTGATTAAAAATAAAAGAAAAAACAGAAAAAAAAACAAATAAAATAACTGATTAAAATGCTAAAAAGTAGAATGGAAAATGTGGAAAACATGCATGAAGAATTAGGAAATTTCAGCAGAAAATTGTAACTATAATGAAATGCTAGAAATAAAAATATTAGAAATGAATAATTCAGTACAACTATGTATCCATAAATAACTAAAAATAAAAATTTTTAAATGGAGAATTCAATAAACAAGTTTAACAGGTTAACATTGGAAAGCATCAAAAAACTTAAAGATGGTTAAATGGAAAGTATCCAAACTGAAAACAAAAAGAAAACAGGGCAGGGGAAGAATCATCTGAGATCTGTAGGTTTATATCAAATCATCTAATATACATGTAACTAGAATCTCCAAAGAAGAGGAGAAGCAAGAGAGTATGAGACAAGAGAAAAATGTGAACAGATAACGGCCAAGAAAGAACCAATATTAATGAAAGATATCAACACAGATCCAAGAAATTCAGTAAACTCTATACAAAGAAAAACATACCTAGACATACCCTAGTCAATCTGCTGAAAAGTAAATATAATGCACAGATGCAGTCATTGAGAACAACCACACATTACGGAAAGGGAAATAAAAATTAAAATGATGAATGACTTCTCACCAGAAACAAATGAGGCCTGAGTACAATAAAATAACTTCTTTAAAGTACTGAAAGAAGAAATAAAAGGTCAACATAGAATCCTATATCCAACTAAAATACCCCTCAAAAATAAAAGTAAGGACATTCTCTTATAGACAAAAGCTGAGAGAACTCATCTCTATTAAAAACTGCAATAGGGCCAGGCGCAGTGGCTGACACCTGTAATCCCAGCACTTTGGGAGGCCAAGGTGGGCAGATCACCTGAGGCCAGGAGTTCAAGACCAGCCTGGCCAATATGGTGAAACCCCGTTTCTACTAAAAATATAAAAGTTAGCTGGGCTTGGTGACATGTGCCTATAATCCCACCTACTTGGGAGGCTGAGGCAGGAGAATCGCTTAAACCTGGGAGGCGGAGGTTGCAGATCACACCACTGCACCACAGCCTGGGTGACAGAGCAAGACTCAGTCTCAAAAAAACAAAAACAAAGATTTAAAAAAAAAAAAAAACAGAAAAAACAAAAAACACTGCAATAGGCTGGGCACTGTGTCTCATGCCTGTAATGCCAACACTTTGGGAGTGCAAGGCAGGAGGATCACTTGAGCCTAGCAGTTCCAGATCAATCTGGGCAAATTATCAAGACTCCATGTCTACAAAAAAGAAAAAGAAAAATTAGCCAGCTGTGGTAGTGCACACCTGTGGTCCCAGCTACTCGGGAGGCTGAGGCAGGATGATCGCTGGAGCCAAGAAAGTTGAGGCTGCAGTGAGCCACATTCATGCCACCACACTCCAGCCTGGGTGACAGAGACCCTGTCTCAAAACAAAAACAAAAACAGTCCATGGGAGCCAAGTGTGGTGGCTCACACCTTTAATCCCAGCACTCTGGGAGGCCAAGGCAGGAGGAGTGCTTGAGGCCAGGAGTTTGAGACCATCATGGGCAACACGGCAAGATCTACAAAAAATTTCTTAAATTTGCTTGGTGTGGTGACATGCACCTGTAGTCCTAACTACTCAGGAGGCTGAGGCAGGAGGGTCGCTTGAGTCCAGGAGCTCAAGGCTGCAGTGAGCTATGATCATGTCATTGCACTCTAGCCTGGCAGCCTGAGCAAAAGAGTAAGACTGTCTCTAAAACAACAACAAAACTGTCCATGGGCTGGATCTGGCCCATGGGCCACAGTTTGCCAACCCCTGTAACATACCACCTTAACAAAATAAAAAAGAGAAATACATAATAATCTTATTAAAAGCTAAAAACGCATCTCACAAAATTTAATAACCCTTCCTAATAAAAATTCTCAACAAATTAGGAATAGAAAGGAACTTCTTTGGGCTGGTCTGTGAAAAACTTACAGTTAACATTATACTTAGTGATGAAACATTAAAATCTTTATCCCTAAGATTGAGAGAACAAGGCAAGGTGTCTGCTCTCACCACACGTTAAACATCGCACTAGATATTGTAGCCAGTGGAGAAAGGCCAAAAAAAAAAAAAAAAAAAAAAGAAAAGGCATAAAATCAGAAAAAGAAGTAAAAACATTATTTGCAGACTACACTATTGTGTATCTATTTAATATAAAACTGTATGGAATCTATAAGAACTATTTCTAGAATAAATGAATTTAGCAAGGTGGCACGATTCAAGATCAGCATACAAAAATCAGCCAGGCACACTGGCACATGAATAAAGTCCCAGCTACTTGGGTGGCTGAGGCATGAGAATCCCTTGAGCTCAGGAGTTTAAGACCAACCTGGGCAACATAGTGAGACCCATCTCTAAAAAAACAAAAAATCAATTGTATTTCTAGATACTAGCAGCAAACAACTTAAAAATGAAAATTAGCCAGGCGCGGTGGCTCATGCCTGTAATCCCAGCACTTTGGGAGGCCAAGGTGGGTGGATCACGAGGTCAGGAGCTCGAGACCAGGCTGACCAACATGGTGAAACCCCGTCTCTACTAAAAATACAAAAATTAGCCGGGCATGGTGGTGTGTGCCTATAATCCCAGCTACTCAAAAGGCTGAGGCAGGAGAATCTCTTGAACCCGGGAGGCGGAGGTTGCAGTGAGCCGAGATCGCGCCACTGCACTCCAGCCTAGCCAACAAGAGCAAAACTCCGTCTCAAAAAAAAAAAAAAAGAAAAAGAAAAAAAGAAAATCAAAAATATTTTTTAAAAATCAAATGCTTAAGAAAAAGTCTAATGTAAGATAAGCAAGTGTTATGCAAGGGAAGCTACAAAACATTGCTGAGAAAAAAATTTAATACCTAAATAAATGACAAGACTTAATATGTTCATGAATTAGCTGACTCAATACTATTAAAATGTTCATTCTAAATTGACCTATAGACTCAACAAAACCCCATATCAAGATTCTAGCAGGTTTTTTTTTTTTTTTTTGACAGGATCTTGCTGTCACCCAAGCTGGAATGCAGTGGCAGGAACACAGGTCACCCAGCACAGCTATGTTTGAAAAACAAGATGAGCTAATTCTAAAACTTTTATGACAATCCAAAGAATCGACAATAACCAAAGCAATCTTGAAAAATAACAAAAGGGAAGGATTTACTAATTTAAAGACTTACTAGAAAGCTTCAATAATTCAAAGTGTGGTACTGATGTAAGGATACACAAATAGATTAATGGAACAGAACAGAAAATGTAGAAATACACACACACATGTGATCAATTTTTAACCAAGCTACCAAGTCAATCTAACGGGTAAAGAAAAGTCTTTTTAAGTAAATGTTGCTGGAACAACTGTATATCCATGTTGGAAAAAAACCAAATCTCATTCTGTTCACAAAAATTAATTTGAGATGGATCACAGACCTAAACATAAAATCCCAAACCATAAAACTTCTAGAAGAAAATATGTTCTTTGTGACTTTGAGGTCATGAAACCATAAAATAAAAAACTGATAAAGTGGATTTTATGAAAAAATTTGTTCATCAAAAGATCCCAATAAGTGAATACATAGAGTCTTTAAAAAAAATAGCATATCTATCAAAGGATTTATATTCAAAATACACGAATAATACCTACAATAAAGACACCCAACTTTAAAATGAGAAAAGACATGAAAGACACTTCTCAAAAGATATACAAATGAAAAATAAGCATATGAAAAAGTGCTCAACTCATTAATCAGGGAAATGTAATGTAAATTAAAATCAGTTATTTCATATGTGCTAAAATGGCTAATATAAAAAACACTGACAGTGTAAATGTTGACAGACATGTGAAGCAACTGTCACTCTCATACGTCATTGATAGGAGTACAAAATGGTAAAACCACTTTGGAGAACAAGAGGGCAGTTTCTTATAAACATGCACTTACCATATGACCCAGTAATTTTCTACTCTTATTTATCCAAGACAAATGAAGATGTATATCCACAAAAAACAAAAACAAAAGGCTGTGTAAGAATATCGATAGCATCCTTATTCATAATTGCCCCAAACTGGAAACAACCTAAAGGTCCTTCAATAGGAGAATGAATAAACAAATTGTGGTATATTTATAGAATGAAATACTACTCAGCAATAAAGAACAATGTTCTAATACATACAATATGCATGTCTTTAAAGCATTATCAGTGAAAGAAGCCAGATGCAAAAGAGTACATTATTATATGATTCCACTTATATGTAATCCAAAAGCAGGTAAAACAAATCTTTAGTGATAAAAATCAAGAAGTGATCACTGGAGTGGTGAGGTGCTCAGGGGTGATTTAAAGGTACTTTAGAATTTTCTCAGTTAATTGTTAACGTTTTATGTCTTCTTTTGGTAGTTATTACACAGACGTATACAATTGTCAAAACATCAAACTTAACACTTAAGATGTGTGCATTTTGTAATATTGATTTCTATATATCAATTTAAAATAAAGGTGAGTAGTGGATTCCTATTCCAGGAGTGTTTGTCTCCGACTCTTTACTGGCCTATTATCTTTGCTTCAGTGAGATTTTCGGGCTCCAATCTATTCAGGGCCAGGCCCTTGATTATGGAATTTATCTTAAAGAGCACACAATCCAGTGTCCCAGAGATAGGATTTAGAATCTGTAAAGCAATTTTGTGGAAACAACAGTCATTTATTTCCATTGGTTAATGAGCAACCATTTGACCATTGTTAAGGCACTGGCTTGTACATGGACTTCCTTAAAGTACAGCACTTAGCCTACTTTATTGCAAGCTAGTCAAAATGGAGTAAAATTAATTATTCAAAGGCATGCAGAACACTATCACTTTTCATTAATCCCACTCTCTAGCATTTGCTGCCCTGACCTTTACAACACTCCAAATTAGTACTAGGATTTTTGGATACAAAATCATTTCCTATCCACGGCAGACATCTTTTCCAAAGCAGGTAGACACTCAGATCATTCTTCCTTATTGGAAAACTCTTTAGTGCTTTCCCTAGTTAGATAGAAATAAACCACAAGTCTGGGTATGTGGTAGGAATTTATTAACAAGCAAACATCTTTGTTCATACCAGGAAGACCAGCAATTAGATTATAAATGACTTGAGAGCAAGTGCAAGAACTTAACAATTTTAGAGCATTCCATGAGAATGTCTATTTGCCCAAGAAGGCCCACAAGAAGTGCTCTACAAATGCTGGTTATTATTTTATGCTGTACTTCCTCTGAGAAAATGATTTGACATACAGAGGTGGGAGTACACATAGCAAGGAAGTCTCCCTGTAAAAGGAAGCTGGGAAATTCAAGTAACGGTGTTTTTGGATAAGATCCCTAAGAAAACTTAGGACAAAATCCTGCTCTGTGTGTGTTTGCTCAGTCCTCAGGAATCCCACTTGACCAACTGACTCCAGAGAGCTAGAGCCTCACTGCATAAGCCTCAGATTCATAATTCTAAGAACAGCCATTTAATGTGTACTGAACTGGCTTATAGGGCACTACTCTGTTGTTATACACAAACAAATTTTAGCTATCAGAAGGAAATCTGAAATCTATAGAAACGTTTTCAGCCTAAAAAGCTTTCTGGGGGATAAACTGTCTACTATAAAGAGTTGGTTTTGTATTTCTTCTTCTTTTTTTTTTTTTTTTTTTTTTTTTTGAGACAGAGTCTCTCTGTCGCCCAGGCTGGAGTGCAGTGTTGTGATCTTGGCTCACTGCAACCTCCACCTCCCGGGTTTAAGCGATTCTCCTGCCTCAGCCTCCCGAGCAGCTGGAATTACAGGCATGCACCACCATGCCTGGCTAATTTTTGTATTTTTAGTAGAGACGTTTCGCTATGTTGGCCAGGCTGGTCTCGAACTCCTGACCTCGTGATCTACCTGCCTCAGCCTCCCAAAGTGCTGGGATTACAAGGTGTGAGCCACCATGCCCAGCCTGGTTTTATACTTCTATAAGCACCCTCCAAATTCTCCTTCTGAAAGAAACTTGAATACTCCATGGCTAAAGGCAGGTGACTTGGAGTAAATACCAAACCTTTAAACAGGCATAATCAGTGAAGAAGGTTTTACAGGTGCCAAATAAGACATAAATTGTTGCTGAGGAAATATTATGTATATAAAGCCAATGTCAGCTGGGCATGGTGGCATGCACCTATAGTCCCAGGTACTCAGGAGGCTGTGGCAGGAAGATGGCTTGAGTCCTGGAGTTCACAGCAGTAGTGCACCCTAACTGTGCCTGTAAATAGCCATTATATTCCAGCCTGGGCAACATAGTGAGACCCCACCTCTAAAAAAATACCATCTTTTAAAAAGCCCATGTCATCATATCAAAGTAAGGTTGGACTTCCGGGAAGGGGTTGGAAATGCAGGGCTGGCTTGCTTAACTCATTAAAATGCTAGAGTGACTCTCAAATGTGAGAAAAAAGGAATACTTTGAGTACTTCTGAACAGTGTATCTGAGGTCACCAACAAAAGAGGCATCTGTTTTGAAGAGATGAGCCAAGATAAGAATTAAGTTTCCAGGACAATCTTAGGTTGGTAGTCCCCTAATCAGTCTATATATAATTTTAGCAGGTGCTTTTGGTGACTGAGAAGCGGATACAGTGTGGTGAAAACAATATACTGGTCAAACAGCAGAGCTGGCTCTGATCTTAACTGGTTGAGTGGCCTTGGGCAATCCACCGAGTATATGCAGAATCAAGGTTGAGAGCTTCAAACTAACAGACCTTTTGTTCACTGCTGTACTGCCAGTGCCCGGCACTGTGCGTGGTGACCAATAAAACCTAGGTTTGTAACTTCATTCCGCCACTTACTAACAGGATGGCCTCAGGGAAACTACCCATTTTCTTTGAGCTTCTATTTTCTTATTTATAAAATGAAAATAGTAACTACATCATAAGATTGAGATGGAAGAGCTAGGAGCAGTGGCACATGCCTACGATCCCAGCTACACAGGAGGCTGAGGCAGAAGGGGTTGGCTGAGCCTAGGAGTTCAAGTCCAGCCTGGGCAACATAGCAAGACTGTCTCTTAAAAAAATAAAAAATAAAAATAAACGAGATGGAAACAAACCATTTAGTAAATAGTAAGTAGCCACAAGTATCTACTATATACCAATTCATTACATATATTTAAAAAATTAAAACTTCAGGGTATTTCAGTTTTGTCAGACAATTTCCATGATGTGAACCCAGTGAACTATGATCTCCAAGATCTCCTTCCCGATTGAGTTAAGCTCTCAACACCCATGTTTGTATTGATGATCCTGCCCCATGGATCTGATTGGTTCTCTCTACATGTGTCAGGAACAGTAAACATGTAATACCTAGAGCTATGGGGTAACTGACAGGAAAAGCAGCAGTAAGAGCTGTAAGAGAATGATGTACAGATGGCAGACAATACCACTTTAGGGGTCCAAAATGGTTTTCTAGTTCCCAATCTCATCCTGCCTTTGGGAGTCTCTGAGACAGCTCTGTATCCTTATCTTTTGCCCAAGTTAGCACTGGTGTGCTTATTATTATAACTAGGTTTTGTTTTCACATGTTCTTTGATCCTCACAATATTCCTATGTAACAGACAACAGCATAACATATGGAATCAGACAAGCATGGCCCTGTTATACACTCAATGTGTAACTTTTGAGTAAGTTAGTAGTATATGAGTCTTTCCTCATAAAAATAGGGTAACAATGCCCATTTTGCTTTAGGGCTGCTTAGAAGATACAGACAAAAAGTAAGGCATCTGGCAAAAAGCACTCAACAAATTACAGTTCCTATTAGTATTCCCATTTTACAAAAGGGAAATCTATGGCTGAGAAATACCAATATTCTTACTACTATACCACACTTGAAATAAAAATACAAGATTATCAAAAGAATGATAGACGTGAGAAACTTGTAAACTCTAAGTGCTCATGGAATTGTGCAGACGACGCAAATAGCTTTAATGACAGTTTTGCTTATAACCACTCAACTTCCTTTGCTCAGACTCTGTATTATTTTCCCTAGATAGATTTCTCCCCCTTGGTAAGAGAATGTACTGGAAATCAACATGGCTGCTTGTCAGTTCTACTTCTTGGTAAGACTTTTAGTTTTGTGATTTTCTCCAAGGTGGACCACTTACCAGAAAACAACAAAAAACCAAATTGGGCACTGCACACCCAGACCCTTGGGAGGCACCATTCCACGAAACCCACTCAACTAGGGCCTCCAGTGAGGCCCCATTCTGAGCCAGTCAATTTGCCTTGAATCATTTTGTCCCTTATGATCTGGAGTTGCTCGCTTATATTCTCTTTTTGCAACTATAGAAGGCAGTCTAGATCAAGGATCTCAACCTAGTCTGCATGTGAGAATCACTGACTGGAATTAGGGGTGAGAATGCGGAAAGGGCTTTACAAAAATTACTGATGCCTACCCAAAGCAATTAAATCATAATCTCCATAAGGTAACACTCAGGCACTAATATTTTTTAAAGCTTCTCAGTGATTCCAATTCGCAGACAAGTTTAAGTATCACTGGTCTAGGTAATGCCAGATGGACAGTGGCATTGTTGCAAGCCAAGACTAGTAGAAGCTGGGAAAAAAACTGCCCATGGCCGGGTTTTCTTTGGCCCACATTTAATTAAGAGAATTCACATGAAGTCTGGATTTCACAGGCTCTTCTCAGAGCCCATCTAGTCCAGGGTAGTCTATTTCTAAAATATTTACTTGGCTCTTGTTGACATTTCAGTTTGAGACTCCTGGATTACTTGAGACCCCTGAATTACTATGGTAATAAGGTTGTTGTGGCATTGATAGGGCTGCTACGTATCAATGTGTGACTGATTTACCAACTTTAACTGGCTCCTACCCTGAAAATAGTCCTAAATAAGCATATCTGTGGCCCTAAATAAATGATAGCCTAAAAACTGCTTTTTGCACATATCTCATATTATTTTTTCCCATCCTAAATGCTACTACCTAGAGAAAGGTCAATAATAGTTGCCTTAAAAATTGGACTTAACTTCACACAGAAGCAAAAACTAAAAACCTAAGAGTTGTCTGTTTACTCCCCTGGTAGGCACTATTTGATTGGTATCCAATTATTTCTGAGTTGGCTATTTGATCTTGGGTAACTACAGAAGCAAAATCCCTAAAATAAACCAGATATAACCAACTTTATCCCCAAAGATGTATGAAAAATCTGAGGGGCCCACATATTTTCCTGTTTCTGAAGGAACCAAAATTTTCTCATAAAACTCACTGCTTATCATCTTTTTAAAGCCTCAAAGGCTGAGATCCAATGGACATGGGATGTTCTGTGCATCCTGTAACAATTTCCTGCAGACTATCCAAAATTCTTTACAATGGAAATTCATTTGAATAACTAAACAACTGCAAATTACTTGGGCACTATTAAGCAAATCATACTAAACCATTTATTCTCAACTACCGTGTTGCAAACTGCAACAAATGAAAGATCAGAGATAGTATAGAGCAACCTCTAACAGTAGCAGTGACAGGCATTTGTAATAGTCTTTAATGTGGTTTAAAAGTACAATATAGTTAAGAACTACCTTCCCTGGTACAGAATACTAGGTCATTCTGAGACCAGAATAACAAAATATGATACAAAGAGGTAGTATGATGTTAAGTTTCAGGTAGAAGGAAATGAAAAATTGAGTGAGTTATTTAACCTCCGTGAGCCTTATCTTCCTCCTTTATAAAAAAGGGCAAATTCTTCTCCACTTGTTTTAGACAGTAAGTTGAAGTGCTTTGAAGAGGAAAAGTGATAAACTCCCATAATTACAGATCCAAATAAGAGTAAATTAAATTGTCCTAAAACCTGGACTTGGCCAGAGTATCAATGACAAACGATCTTCAACTTTGGGACCTTCTTTAAGAAAACTCTCCCTTCATCCCTATATAACAGTATCAGCTTTAAGAGTGAGCTAAAATGAAAGTAATGTAAAGGAGTTTTGAGGTTAGCTAAGAATGACTTTTAAAGTATTTTCTTTAAAAAAAAGTGGCATTCAAAGAGCTATTGAGCATTTTTGTATCGCTGTTACAACACAAACAATTTAAATTCAATATTTGAGATGCAGAAATTGGAAAACTTTCAGAAAATGCTCTGAAAGCTTCATTAACTAAGTTAAATGTTGGGGGAATGGGCTCATTCACAGTTCCCTGCAAAGAAACAACCAAATTTTGACATTTTATATTAAGTGGGAACAGTGAATAAGGCACATAATACAGGTGGCTATTAGCCACCTTTAGTCATTTTTTAACTATAAAAATAAACATAAGTAACTAATGGAATAACAAAATAAAAGTTTATTTTATTAGAATTAGGAATGTTCTTTCCCTCTGGGCAACCTGAACAGTCCAGTTACAATGAAATCTAAGAACAGTTATTTCCACAGCACAGGGTGCTCTATGCACAAAATTACAGGGTTAGGAGCATTTAATCAATTTACCAATCTGATTGTCTCACCAACCCACCCCATCCCATCCCCCAAGTGCTCTATTACCGGGGTTTGTAGCTAAAATAATTTGTTACATTAACTCCTTTTCCCTCTTCTACTAAATTTCAGTTCCTAATCATGGTTGAACCACTTTATTACACAGCAGATTCAACCATTTCAAATGAAGTCAGCCAGTCTTGGATCTGTTGTATATGTGTGTATGTATACACATGTGTATCTAACATATTTATTTAAACACACATAAAACACATACAATCTGAGTTGTGGAAAATTACAGATAATTTAGTCTGATATTATATGCTACTCAATTTTACCACTGTGGTTTGTGTCCTGAGCTTTGGATCAAAATTTTATTTTAAATCACTGAAAGTCCATCTGCTGCTGAATGAATTGTTCAAATGAAGCATGCACTTTTTAAAAGACAATGAAACTGACCTCAAGACATGGAGACCTTGGTGCTTACTGTGAATAGATCCCTCAGATAAGACTTATGTAGGTGAAACAGGGAAGCTGTCATGGCTTGCCTATCCCAGCTGCGGGCACTTAATCTACTAACAACATTAAAATTCACTCTGGGAATTCTGTCAAATATGGTGGTATCTGTTAAAAGCTTGGTAGAAAAGGGCCAGTTCATCTTGATCATACAAATTAGGGAATGCACCCACAACTGCAATACCCTCAGGCAGTATGCCAACATTGAAATAGAAAGCATCTCTAAAAAGCACTGTTCCTCCATGGGCGAAGACTGGTATTAGGAAGTGCACACACAATTTTTGGGTATTTGTTGCAACAGGAACACGTGGATTTATGACACTCAAACCTAGACACTGCAAAGTTAACTGGTAAGATTTTTTTTTTAAACACCACACATACACAAAGCATTTTAAAGGAGCCACATGTATCTATATAGCAACTCTGACTGCTTTTCAAAGTTACCAGGGAAAGGAACTTACTCAGGCTTTCTTTAAAAAAATCTCCTTAGTTTTAATGTATGTCTTTTTAAGATTGATGCTGTCATTTGAAGTAAAATAATGTCATATGGATAATGGGGGAAGAGGGGAGGGAGACGAGAAAATGGAAGAAGCAGACACTGAGTTCAGATTTGCACCTGAGGTGGCAAGGGAGGAAAGGAGAAAAGGTACAGGTAAAGTTGATCCTAAAGCGACAAGTGGTTTAAGGAAGCAGCATTTATACTCAGCAAACATTCACTGATTTTTGATGGGAAAAGAATAGTTGCCAGTACATCTCCTGTAACAACCTTTTCTAAAAGGAAAAGTAGGGTTGATTCAGCAAAGCCTAACTTAGGCAAAAGGCCAGAGGAAAGTGAACCTACTTCCCAATGGAGTAATAGGATGTACAGTATAAGAGCAGACAAAGCTGCCTCACAAATGGTAAACACTCCCTAGGCACAAGACATTTAAAGGAAGACAAAGAGGTCCTCAGCCTCAACTGGTATTTCATATTTAGACCTCTTAATCTAGTTGCCTAGTTCACTCTGCACTCCTGTATAAAACTGACAGATTTACGGATGCTGACCTATTGAAAAATACCACAGCCAGAATGGCCTAAACAGGTATATAGTTAATACAACCACCACCATCCTTTACTTTTAACATAGCTCTTAGTAGGAATTTCATAAAAATGGACATCACAGCTAAAATGCATTATTAATTCTATCTGCTGACAATAAAAAAGCAGCAAACTCAGTGATTTCTATTTAAATGCACTAGATGGGAATATCATGTTCTAGGGGTGTTTGCCTTCAAACCAAACCCACAGCAACACACACAAGCAATTTCGGTATCCGCCATTTTAAATTCACAATCTGAGACTAAATGAATGGCTATTTATATTTAAAGCAAAACATTCTCTTTGACACCCTAACGTAGAGAAGGGGTGAGCAGACGAGCCATAACTAAAATCTGAAAAGCAGCAATTAAAGGAAAACCAAAAAGTAAAAGAAATTTTAAAATGCTTCCATTGGATGCAACAGGGAACTTAAGAATGCCTACAGCTGTGTGCATAACATGGGCACACAAAGGCTTGGGTAGAGGCATGATGCCATGGAGGGGGATTAGGTTGGGACAGGTTAATTCATGAGCTGTAGCAACAAAGCTCCCTGCTGTAGCCCTTAATCAGGTCATGGCATTAGTCAGAGCTTGACCTCCCTTGTCCCTGATCAAGAGCAGGAATTCAAGGCATGAGGCCCGTGGCCGGCAACAGACATACACCACCAGAAAGAGCAAAATAAACTCAGGAAAGTGAAAGAGCTCTAGATAGGTCTTCCAGAGGTGCTAAACCAACACACCTTTATCCCAACCCCAACCCGGGAAAGATAAGCAAACTGAAAGAAAATGCACAGCAAATAGACATAATCTTGAAGATTTTTAAAGAATAAATATTTTTTTTGTAATTAAACATTATGCAAACACGTGCCACGCTTGCTTTGTCCATGCATATGCGCTATATACAATTTTGAAAAATACTGTGTTGTCCTCTTGTTTTAAAAGTCATATACAAAGTTTTTATGTTTTTTGTTTGTTGAATCCTCTTGCTGCCTACCCCTTCCCCATCCCAAGATTTTCTTTACAAGGAACTAAGCATCATTCACTCATGACTTTGGGGTATGAGAGAAAGAGAGTCAGTCTGTGTGTGGGTGTATCTGTATGTGTAGGGGAGGAAGGGGAAGAGGTCCTTTACCAAAGTACAACAAAATGGCTGGTTTGAACATGAAAAGCAGTGTCAAGGAGCTGTTTGAAATTTTAACTGTACTACACTCAGGAAAAGGAAAAAGAAAAAGAAAAAAGGAGTCAGCTTTGAGAATGAAGCTACGTTACAAGTTAAAGTTGGAGGGCTTTTAGTGTGTCTGTCACACTTTTGTTGGCGGCCTAGAATACTGTTGTACAATGGTTTATCTACCTTTTATTACAATATAATTTACTTAAACTTTCCGTTAACAAAACAATTCTGGTACTACAGACCAGCGGTGTCAGAATAGGCTTAGTGCCTCCTTGTTTGTGTTTGTTTTGTTTTAATTGCATGAGCACTCTAGATGGTAAAGTTTTCAGAGTTCATTTTATGCAGGGCCATTCTCAGTCCTCAATGTACTCCCACAGATCTTTTTCATAGCCTTCATGCACATGCTGTAACAAAACCCTTCGTCGACTCTCACAGTATCTGTAATCAAAGAGAAAAAAAAAAAACTTGTTGTCAGCCTCTAATAATAAAAAAAGAGGCATTTACTTATTTTTAAGGCATCCCTATAGTTTATCCAGACTCGGAACCAAGCACCTATTTTTTATTTTAATAGGCACATGTTCAGGTCTAGATGTACAGACACATCAAACTGCTTCTAATATTAAAATGGTATTTTCTGAAAGCCATGATTCCATGGGAATTAATTTTAAAGCAATGAAGTGTTACAAGTTCTGATGGACCTTAGAAATCATAATTCAATCCCACAGTTCTGCAGATAAACAGGTTCAGAAATAATTTCATGGGTTCTTTATTCACGTCCTTAAAATCTTTGTCAACTGTAAAAGTACTGTAAACACAATATGGTAGCTAAAATTGGCTAAGGGAAGGGAAGATATCGGTTAGGACTAAATCTCCAAGTCTTCCAAACTCCCCAAGTTTCCTACAACTTTCAAAAGACACTAGCATTTGTCACTTTGGGAGAAAAAGCTTCATGCTGAGAAATAAAACATTTTGCATCTCTAGCTTAAGAGGCGGCACATCTTGAAAAATCGACTCCTAGGACAAGTATCTCCTTAGATTAAAAAAATATATATATATATATAATAAAAACTCTAAAAAGTAAGTTTCCATAGCTCATTTGTGAATAGCCATGACCCATACATAGGATTCTCAGGCTAAGACCAACATTCAATTCTCACTCTCATCCTAAAGGCCACTTGGCCTTTTTGGGTTCTTTCTTCCTTGCAAGGTAGCAACTAAATAATTGAACAGAAGTGGAATTAGCCAATAGAATAAATGGCTGAATTCCTCCTCTATGTATGCTTCACCAGGACTACTACCTGCAATTTAGTGCCCAACGGACAGAAACAATCTGTGAGAAACATGGCAACAGCTCAGTTGCTGGATATGCTAAACCCAGTTTCACTATCACTGAACTTTACCACTAAGGATCATCACTGGCAGAAAGTTTTATTCAACAGTTTAAAAAAAAAAATTACCTGTACTTGTCTTGTACTTTCTGCTTTATATCCTGCAGAGAATCTTGGGAAATATCTCGTTCAAGGTAGCCCGAGAGCACCTCTGTGGCATTCTCTAGATCTGCTTGGTTATTCTGTAAGAAGAATAAAAGCAAATTTTGGCTTCAAAATAAAGCTAAAAGATAAACCATTTTCACTGTTTTGTTGACTACAGACTGATCTCAACACTCATTCTGTAACTTTCATAGGTGGTTTAACTGCACCTATAAAGCTCTATGGCTTTCATCTCTAATAACTTGTTTGTTCTTTTCCAGAACAATTTTTTAAATGTTAAAAGGACGAAAGATTTCACCCATTACTTTTGGAAGAATACTGAAGACCATTTGAAAGGATTTAAAATGTCTTTTGGAATCTTCTCGTTCTGAGAGCTGCTCTTTGCTGAAAACTCAAAGGGAAACGAGAAAAAATAGAAACCTATTATTGCTTACATCTGGCTGTACTTATTTCTTATAAGAGAACACTGTATGGAAGATTCAAATTGTATCATCCTTTACCACTATGGCTAGTTTTGTACCTGTTACCCAACTGAAGTCCCATCTGCTAGTCAGTCTTATTGTTTAGTCATATATAGATACCAATGTTTTATGCATCAATTTTAAATGAGCATCTTTACTTGAGAAAACCTTTACTGCTAAAAGCTGGCTTTTTAGTCATTACTTCTCCACTAAAGATAACCACCACATTAACTTCTAATATTGCAGGGTCAGTTTAGCCTGAATAAAGGCTTTTATTGATAACTTATGATATTCCAGGTGCTGTATAGCAATTAACACAAATTGTCTCACATAAAACACAAATTGTCTCACTTAAACCTCATAACAACCTAGAAGGGTACTATCCTCACTTTAAAATGGAGAAACAATAGGTTAAGGAATTGGCTCCAAATCAACAGAGCTAAAATATAATGAAGTAAAGATTAAAATCTAGGGCTGACTCCAGAACCTGCATACCTAATCACTAGCTGGCTAAACCACATCGATCTGAATATAATTTAGGACAAGAAATAGAAATTTCTTGTATCTTTGTAATAAATACATTTGTCTACCTACATGTTCTGAACAAACAAGAACCCTGAAAACTCTGTATCTTATATATGAAAGATCAGGTAGTCCTATGACACAAGGTGGGCTTTTTCTTCACCCAGAACTACTCCTACCTCAAAGATAATGGACTGGTTATTCTTTTTGAGGTAGAAAGCGAAGACATAAGTGTACATGAGTGTGGCACGACACTGGCAGAGGACATCAACTGCTTTCTTCAGGAACTGCACCTCAATCCAGGACATGTTGTGCTGTTGCATCTCCTCCATTTTCTGTTTCACCTGAGCATATAGTTTGTGCTCAAAGCGCAGGCTCTGCATGTGGTTCATATAGCGATTACAGTAGAACAGGTACCTCTGCAGGGCTGCCCTAGATCGCTGTCCCATTAAGAAAAATTGGGTGATATAATTATAACACATAAACTGTATATAAAAGCTGATTATCAAATTAAAACCATAATGAGGTATCACTTCACACCTGTTAGAATGGTTTTTATCAAAAATATGAAAGATAAGTCTCGGCAAAGATAAAGAAAGAAGGAAACTCTTGATACATTGTTGATGGGAATGTAAATTAGTATAGCCATTATGGAAAATGGTATGGGGAGGTTCCTGAAAAAACTGAAAACAAAACTACCACAGAATCCAGCAATCCCACTACTGTGTATATATGAAAAGGAACTGAAATCAGTATGTCAAAGGCATCTCTGTACTCTCATATTCACTGCAGCATTATTCACAATAGCCACGACATGGAATCCATGTAAGTGTCCATCGATGGATGAACACAGAAAGAAAACGTCATATATGTACACACACACACAAGTACTCAGCCTCAAAAAAGGAATTCTGTTGTGACAACATGGATGAACCTGGAGGACATTACACTAAGTGAAATAAGCCAGGCACAGAAAAGAAATACTACATGATCTCGCTTATATGTAGAAACTAAAAAAGTTGAACTCACAGACATACAGAGTATAATGACGGTTACCAGAGGCTTGGGGGGATAAAGGGGTAGGAAGGGAGAGAATGGGGAGTTGGTGACCAAAGAGTACAAAGTTTCAGATAGACTGGATGAGTAAGTTTTGAGATTTATTGCACAGCAGGGTGAATATAGTCAATAATAATATATATTTTAAAATAAGTATCATTTCAAATGTCTCACCATAAAAATGTTAAGGCAAGGCAATACAACAATTCGTTTGATTTAATCATTGCATTGTTTACATATTTCAAAACATTCCACTGTACTCCATAAATGTGTATAATTATGATTTGTCCATTAAAAATATTAATAATTTTAAAAAGCTGATTTACTGATGAAACAGTACTGTGATCTAGGCTAAAATCAGGAATAGACATCTACTGCTACTTTTGTTATTTAATACTCTTGAGAAATGTCCTATTAATTGTACTTTCCAATACAGTAGCCACAAGCCACACCTGACTACTTAAAATTCAATTTAAGAAACTAAAAATTCAGTTCCTCATTGCTCAATAGTTACATGTGGTTAGTGACTACCAAATTAGACACTGGTGATAAAGAAAATTTACATCATTACAAAAATGTTCTATTGGATGGCACTGTTCTACAGTACGCCACACGATGTAAAACAAGCAAAAAGCAGAGATATTTTTAAGTAGAAAACTACAGAGGCAACTACATACCATGTAACTCCTGACATAATACAATAGAAAGTATAATCAATTAAGTATTCTGGGTTTCCCCCCAACCACTGAATCTGAATTTGATCAAGTTTCTGAATTAATCACCAGTTTCAGAAAATGCAGGGATAGAAGAACCTATTAAATGACACCATGCAGTTGCAACCAGCAAAATCCATAATGTGGGAAACTCTACAGGACAACATGATCTAGTTTCTTCAACAAAGAAAAACAAGCAAGGAGGGGGGAAGAGAAGGAACAACAGGTAGAGGAGACTCAAGAGATATCAATTAAATCCAATTTGTGGACCTATGTGGATCCCAATTTGAACCAACTATAAAAGAAAATTTAAGATAGGCCGGGTGTGATGGCTCATGCCTGTAATCCTAGCACTTTGGGAGGCTGAGGCGGGTGGATTGCCTGAGCTCAGGAGTTTGAGCCAGCCTGGGCAACACGGTGAAACCCGGTATCTACTAAAATACAAAAAATTAGCTGGGCATGGTGGCATGTGCCTGTAATCCCATCTGCTTGGGAGGCTGAGGCAGGAGAATTGCCGAGTCGCACCACTGCACTCCAGCCTGGGGGAGAGAACGAGACTCCACCTCAAAAAAAGAAAACACACCAAAAAACAAAAAAAAAGCAAAATTTAAGATAACTGGGGATATTTGAACAATAGATGGTTGATACCAACAGAGTATTGCTTTAAAACATATACAGTTGACCCTTGAACAACACAGGATTAAACTGTAAGTCCACTTATATGTGGATTTTTTTCAATAAATATATTGAAATATGTTTTGGAGGTTTGCCAACAATTTGAAAACACTTGCGGACAAACCAAAATTAAGAAAAAGAGTTGTCATGAATGCATAAAGACATATGTAGCCTATCTTATCATTTACTACCATAAAATATACATAAATCTATTAACAAAAAGTTGAGATTTATCAAAACTTATGCACACAAACTCTTATAGACTGTATATGGTACCATTCACATTGAGAGAAATGTAAACAAACATAAAGATGCACATGGTACTCTGGAAAGGACTGTCAATGCTATCGAAGAGAACCCTGACAGAACATCATGGAAGTCTGGAAGGAGAGCACCACTGAAGACGTCATCGTTGTTATGGAAAAAACCGTGGCATCATCAAGCCCGAAACAATAAACTCCTGGTAGAGAAAACTGTGTCCAGATGTTGCGCATGACTTCGCAGTATCTACAACAGAGCCCATCAAGGAAATCATGAAAGAGACTGTGGATATGGCAAAGAAAAGGTGGAAGGTGAAGGGTTAGCTAACAGACACCACACCAGAGGAATTAAAAGACCACTTGATGGAGATGAGCTGCTTCCAAACCAGTGCCAGATGATGAGGAAGAAAACGCTAAAGAAGCAGTGCCAGAAAATAAATTGACATTAGACAATTTGGCAGAAGGGTTCTGATTACTTAAGACTGCTTTGGACTTCTTTTATGAATGGACCCTTCTATTATACCAGCACTGAAACTAAAGCAAATGGAAGGAGGATTGTTACTATACAGAACATTTTTAGAGAAACGAAAATGCAAAACAGTTCATAAGGTTTTCCTGTAAAGTTACACCAAGTGTGCCTGCATCTCCTGAATCCCGTTTGACTTCCTCTACCTCTGCCACCTGAGATACAGCAAAACCAAGCCCTCCTGTATTTTCTTTCCTCCTCAGCCTACTCAACATGAAGAACTTTATGATGATCCGCTTTTTTTTTTTTTTTTTTTTTTTTTGAGATGGAGTCTCGCTCTGTCACACAGGCTAGAGTGCAATGGTGCGATCTAGGCTCTCTGCGACCTCCGCCTCCTGGGTTCAAGCGATTCTCCTGCCTCATCTTCCCAAGTAGCTCGGATTACAGGCGCCTGCTACCATGCCCAGCTAATTTTTGTATTTTTAGTAGAGATGGGGTTTCACCATGTTGGCCAGGCTGGTCTCAAACTCCCAACCTCAGGCGATCTGCCCACCTCAGCCTCCCAAAGTGCTGGGATTACAGGTGTGAGCCACTGGGCCCTGCTGATCCACTTCTATTTAATAAAAAGTAAACACATTTTCTCTTCTTTACAATTTTTTAAAATAACTTTTTTCCTAGCATACTTCATTGTTAAGAACACAGCATATGCCAGGCACAGTGGCTCACGCCTGTAATGCCAGTATTATGGGAGGCTGAGGTGGGTGGATCACCTGAGGTCAGGAGTTCGAGACCAGCCTGACCAACATGGTGAAACCCCGTCTCTACTAAAAATACAAAAAAATAAGCCAGGCGTGGTGGCGCATGCCTGTAATCCCAACTACTTGGGAGGCTGAGGCAGAAGAATCGCTTGAACTGGGGAGGTGGAAGTTGCAGTGAGCTGAGACCTGCCACTGGCACTCCAGCCTGAGTAACAAGAGCAAACTCCGTCTCAAAAAAAGAAAAAAAAAAGCACACAGTGTAATAAAACAAGTAACATACAAAATATGTGTTAATTGACTATGTTATCGGTAACGCTTCTGGTCAACAGTAGGCTATTAAAACAGGTAAGTTTTGGGAAAATCAAAAGTGGTATGTGGATTTTCCATTGCGGAGGTAGGGTGGGTTAGTGTCCCTAACCCCTGAATTGTTCAAGAGTCAACTGTAATGGTATTACAGTTATGTAAAAAGAGTCTGTCTTTAGAGATATGTAAAGTATATTGTTATCAAAGCAACAATGTATCTAGTTTAGATCTGTTTTGTATTATTACATTATAATATATAATTATTCATATGAGGCCTCTACCATTATACCATAAATCTCTAGAGGGAACGGACTTTTAAAAAGATAAAGTATTTCCAATACCTGATTTGCAGAAAACGATTAATAAATGCTTACTACATGCAACCACTATCAAAGGGTTTTTGTTTTTTTTTTTTTTGAGACAGAGTCTCGCTCTGTCACCCAGGCTGGAGTGCAGTGGCGCGATCTCGGCTCACCACAAGCTCTGCCTCCCGGGTTCATGCCACTCTCCTGCCTCAGCCTCTGGAGTAGCTGGGACTACACGCGCCCGCCACCACGCCCAGCTAATTTTTTGTATTTTTAGTAGAGACGGGTTTCACTGTGTTAGCCAGGATGGTCTCCATCTCCTGACCTTGTGATCTGCCCGCCTCGGCCTCCCAAAGTGCTAGGATTACAGGCATGAGCCACCGCGCCCGGCCCCTATCAAAGGGGTTCTTAACACACACATGTTCTTTTCCTTTATCCTTACCTCCTCTTTCTCTCCCCATGTTTTAAAGCCTACATAACAGATACTACTTGGCCCTATGGTTGGTCCCTTGCTTAGAAATACTAATTCTGAGCCACATAATTAGCTAAACACATGATCCAGCATTATACAACAATGAAACACTTCAAAAAACCAACATAAGTTGGGCGCGGTGGTGCACACCTCAAGCTGCCTCTAGTTCCAGCTAATGGGGAGGTTGAGGCAGGAGGACCACTTGGGCCCAGGAGTTCAAGGCTACAGTGAGCTATGACCATGCCACTGCGAGACCCTCATCTCAATGAAAAAACAACAAAACCACAGCCATGTTATTTCAAGAGTCAGGTAAGTATCAAACCAATGCTTATGCACAGGAAAATTATGCCAATCTGAAATATGTGGAAAATCTGCTTGGCATTTTATCTTCCCCTAAAGTACTAATATTTTCAAGCCTGTCAAATTCCCCAAATGAAATGAAAACCCTCACTTACCATATTGACATGTATGATGTTATGGGACTTGATTTAATCTAAGAATTCTGAAACTGCTTCTCACTAAAATTCAACATGAAAAAAGAAAACCCATACCATCACTGCTAATCAGACTTTTTTTTTTTTTTTTTTTTTTTTTTTTGAGACAGGGTCTTGCTCTGTTGCTTGGGCTAGAGTGCAGTGGCACAACCATGGCTCACTGAAGTCTTCCCAGGCTCAAGTGATCCTCCCACCTCAGCCGGCGTTCACTACCATACCTGGCTAATTTTTAATAAATTTTTTGTAGAGACAGGGTCTCAGTTGTTGCCCAGTCTGATCTCAAACTCCTGCACTCAATCCTCTCGCCTCAGCATCCCAAAGTGCTAGGATTGCAGGCGTGAGCCACTGAGCCTGATCAAGACAAATTCTCCAATCAAATGCCAGAATCTGGAATAAGAAATGTAATCAGTGACCTGAAAACAGTTTGGGGAGCGGCGAAAAGACAACAAACTTGACTGCTTAGAACAGGGATATACGAACTCTGGCCTGCATGACAAATCCAGCTGCCACCTGTCTTTGTAAATAAAACTGTTTTGCTTTCTTTGTTGTTTTTTGTTCTGAGATAGGGTCTCTGCCATCCAGGCTAAAGAGGGGTGGCGTGATCATGGCTCACTGCAGCCTGGAACTCCTGAGCTCAAACAATTCTCCCACCTCAGCTCCCAAATAGCTGAGACTATAGACACACACCAACATGCATGGCTAATTTTAAAACCTTCTTTGTTTTTTTTTTTTGTAGAGATGGGCAGGGGCGGGGGGGTCTTACTATGTTGCTTAGGGTGGTCTTGAACTCCTGGCCTCAAGTGATCCTTGGCCTTGGCCTCCCAAAGCACTAAGATTACAGGTTTGAGCCATCATGCCCAGCCAGTAAATAAAATTTACTTGGAACAGTTATACCTATTCATTTAAGTCTATGGCTGCTTTTGCATTATAAGGGCAGAGGCAGAGTTGAGCCGTCACAACAGAGATTATGTAGTACACAAAGCTAAAAATATATACCATCTGATTCTTCACAGAAAAAGTTTGCTGACCCTAGTCTAGAGGACAAGAAGATTCAAATATCCACAACTGTCGGCACTGTGGTACAATATAATGAGTCAACAATTTTCTATAACACAGGTACATCTTTTGCAGGGCAGTCAAGGTACGATCAAGGATCTTTTGAATATGTGTCAACCTTCTAGTAATTTTTCAGACTACAACTCCCAGTAAATGCTAGGCCAAGAGCTTGGGAGTGGGGAGAGATGAGGAGGCCAGAGAGGCATGCAATGGTGCGATCCTTTCAGGGAGGCGTGGCTCCCAATCAATTAGTCAATCAACCAACCAACCAATGGAGTGATAGGAAATCTTTCTTTGTACTCCCACAGTTATAGAAGATTCTAGTTTAATTCAACAGATGTGAAACAGAAAAATAATCTATTTTAGTATCTAGAATCTAAACATTAAACTCTGGCTCAAAAGCTATGCACATAACCCACCCTTCCTATAGATCTCAGAAAGGGATTCTACCGGCATCCAAACAAAGATCAGGTGAGGTCAAGGATAACCCACATATATTTTCTTTGTTGATAAACAGCATATCTGGCTAAATAACCACATCAGGTTAATGGAGAAAAAAAGGTGATAAGAACATATATCCATAATACATTCTGGGCAAATCAAGTAATGCATCATAAAAATTAATGTTGGAAATATAGAAATATATAGGAAGTTAGTGGGATATGACTTAAGGGACATCATTTAAGAAAGAAAAGAAAATTGGTGGGAGAA